>NC_083767.1:45502875-45835375 GCF_963514075.1 Conger conger
CTGATGCGGGATCAGTTAATTTGGGGGACAACAGAGGCCCTCTCAGCCAATCACAATCATCTAATATCAATGGTCATAATCTTGTGGCAGTAGATCCTTCTTAAGCTTGCCAGAGTACAATAGACCTGGCCCATTTACAGGCAGGTTAATAGAGGCCAACTCTAGCCTCCTCCTTCCTACCTACCGTCATCCTGGATACGTCCTTCCCCCATAGGCACTCTTTGTAGACATCCTCTCATAATCTCTCTCTCTCCTCTCTCTCTCTTCCTCTCTCTCTCTCTCTCTCTCTCTCTCTCTCTCTCTCTTTCTCTCTCTCTTCCAAGACTAAAATTGATGAAACATGTGTTATTCATCATTTTGTATGATTTAAATATTCCATGTTCACCAAAACTGTGGTCGTGGTTGAATTTACCATTCATATGAGATCACAAACCCACATGTCACTGGTTTTTGACTGGCTGATGTTGAATTGCTATGAGGCCATTTCTTTTTATTGTATTTTTATGTTGTGCTGTGTCTTACTTCTCTTTCTCTATCTCTCTCTATTTCTTTTGCCCACAGTATGTGGGAGGGTTTGATAAGCAGTAGCTTTAGCTCCTGAGACTGTAGAATGGCAGCTTTTAGGCTTTAAAACCCGTAAAACACATATGGTACGGATTCTACACCCCGGATGTCTTTTGTTCGTTCAATGCTCAGAAGAGTGGGGTAGGGGGCTGGGACTTACTCAGCATTTACTCCTGTTGGATGGTGGACAACTGGTGGCAACTAGAGCTGTTTAGTTACTAGGGTGAAACGGTGGGCAGTTGTTTTATGTTGGAGGTGCCCTTGTCTTTAACCCATTGTTTCCTAAACAGATTTCCCCATCAGAAAATGTAATTAGTCCCTTTGTAACATTTTCAACATTATTGATCAATTGATGGGAATGAGCTCGCTAGACTCACTCTGTGGTTTTTAGTTTGTACAGTTAAGACTTTTTTTGATGGGCTTAGAGGCTTAGAAAGTTCCTGTCTTCTGATTTTCTTGGTTAACAAACAGAGTGATGTTAGGAACATTTTCGGGGTGATTGCAGATTCCCAGCTTTAAAGACAGATCCTCCAAACCCTGAAGACAGTTGAAGGGATGGCTGTTTGAGGTTGAGGGAGATAAATTTTGGGACGGCAACATAAAAAGCGCTGTATATGGTTTGCATTAGACTCCTATGCTGTGCGCCAATAATAAGGGTCACGAGATGGAGGGCCCAATCATCTGTTATGAGTGTTGGCCGTCATGGAAACTGCTGCATACTGTAAAACTCTGTGTTGGTGACTTGCTGTGGAGGATCCTCCACAACATTGTTGCAGAGAACAGCACCGTGAATCACTTTTGTTGTATGGTGGATAAAAGATATCAAGAATGGATAAAAGATGGATAAAATATATCAATACATTTAATTGAAAAATTACTATAATGTTCTCTGGGGATTCAGTTAATTTTCCCGAATGAACCCCAATGCTGTAGTGCAAGAGATACACTACTCAGGGCAGATCAGGAGTTTTTGGTCCTGAGGCTAGTGATCGAATGTGATAAGTTGGCACTCTCACATCTATTTTGATGGCAACAGAAAACCTAAATGCTTTTTAATTAAATTTAATTGGCTTCTCCAAGCAAAAGGAAGTTGTAATTCCTGGTGTAAGAAATTATTGTATGCAGTATGATTCTGCCCTAAAGTGTGAATTCTAATCAGAAGTAATCTGATTAGGAAGGATTCTGCACTCAATGGGTTAATCATCGTGGTTAATAAGAAACTGTCATCGCCTCCACATTCAGTCAGAAAGAAATTTATTAATTGAGTTATGGAATGATGGCCATCAATCATAGAATTTGACTGAGGGTGGGTGATAGGGAACTGTCTCAGATAACAGCGTACTGTATGTTGATTACATTAGGAGTGGGACTTAATTTACATCATAAATGTAACTTGATTGAAGGTGAACCTTAGCTTCAGACTGTGTGTACAGTTTTTTGGACGTTGATTCAGATTGACTCTGTTTAGCCCAAGGTGCATTTCATATATTTCTGACAACTGCCATTCATGTAAATTAATTCATCTTCATCACTACCCTGTCACTTTTAAAAGCTGTCTCTAAATAACTGTCTTTACAACTGCTGACCACATCACATCTTCTGTTTTCCATCTCTCCTGGATCAACATCAAGAAAGCAGGAAAGGGAGAGTGGCTGAATAGTGCATTAGCTCATTCACTGGGCTGTGACTAAACCCATTTAAACATCATCAGGGTAGTGAACCAACCTCTAAGACAGCCTGCTTGCCATATGTGAAGTCACTGAATAGGACTAGTCGGACAATAATGTTGATAGGCTTCTCCTGCCCTAGGTTGAAATTTGTGGTCTTGTAATCTGTTGCTGCTCCCCTGCTTTGCTGTATATTTAGAATGAATGCATTGGCATTTGTTGTCAGTGGCAGCCTAGTGGTTAACTTGCTTGACTGGTACCCAGAAGTTTGGTGGTTCAAACCCCAGTGTAACCACAATAAGATATGTGCAGCTATGGGCCCTTAACCCCACATTCCTCCAGGGGGTGATTGACCCCGACTTAGTCAAATCAACTGTAAGTTGCTTTGGATAAAAACATCAGCTAAATGATTGTAATGTAATGTAATGTAAGGTCATCATGGTTCTGGAGTCTGCTCTTCTGCCCATTGTTGTCCTGGCTGGTGTTGCCTTTACCCTGCTTCTAAAAAAATCCATGACTTAAGCTGAAGCAAATACAGAATTTATAATTCATAGCATTACTTTCTCAACGTTTTGAGCGGCCAAAAATCCAAACTGGTGCCCATCTGTAGTCTTTGTTTCATGACAGGGTCCCAAAGGTAACCCCACCTGTGGTAGGTTATGGACTACGATTCCCACTCCAAATGCTGACTGCTCAGTATGGATGGTGCCCGACTGTCAGCAGTATAGGAATGTGATTGCCATGGATACATATGAAAGGCTCCAGACCATACTTAAAAGGCTTTGTAAAAAAAAAAGAAAAAAGACTTGCTTGTACAGTACTTAGGACCATATGCTGGCTGATGTCATAGTCATGCTTTTCCTTGGAAATTGGAACAGGTCGCACATGGGGAATATCTTCCAATGATTTGTAGTTATAAGTAATGAGGTCCAGATTGAGAAAAAATAATTGTGCTTGCATTGCATGCTAAAAAGTTTGTGAATTTGTGTTCTTTAGGGCATCTTCATGGATCCTTATTGTGGATGGTATCATACTGTATGTTTTTTTACCATTAATACCATTGTAATTATTAAATGCATGCATTCATATCACAGGTAATAAAATGTTAAAGCTCTGTGGTGATTCTGGCAATTCAGATCATTAAATAGTCTTGTAAAATGACTAAATCTAATTTTCCACTCCAGACTCCTACTGTACATATTTATGGAGTTGCAGTTTAGGATGTAACACATACTTGTTAGCATACAAGCATGTTGTTGTGTAAACTCAAGCAATATAAATAAAATCTAATTTTAAGAGTTTAAGTGTTATATAATTTGATTTCATGTTTATGTAATTCTGTTTCTATAGGTCTTGCTCGTATTATGATCGCTTGGTTTGAAAAATCACCACATTTGTTGACACTTGCCAGCTGAAACTATTCCAAAAGTATGTCTCAACTTTATGCTCTACAAGCCCATCCTTCTTACAGAAGAACAGAGATAATACAAAGCACAAGGCTGTAAAATAATTATTGGCTATAAAATGTTCAGTATAGTTCCTTTTTGCAAATAGCCAATGCATATCATCTGCAATCATAAATTATTAGAATTGATATTGTTCAAAAAAGGAAACCTCAAGAACTATATCTATAAACTGTAACATCTGTATCTCCTGACTGTGCATGACTCACTGACTTTGATTGGCAAGTATTTAAACAGCTTGATTGACAGTATTTCTGCCCTTTTGCTGACCTTATCACCCTGAAGTTGGTTAGATTGCAGTACAGCAGCTTGATAGACATTATGTCTGTCCAATGGCACACTGTTATTCCATAATATGTTTTCTGTTGTTGAGGAAATAATTTATGTAATGACTTGGACTTCTTATGTAATAATAACAGCTATAAGGATTGTAAACACCTTCATGAGTTAGCAGTCTGATATTGATATCAGTTCTGCACTGTATAAAACAAATTCCAGGAAAATATGCTACAGTATATACTGTATAAGTAAATAATGAACATATACTATGATAAGATATAATGCACTGGAATACCTCCAAGTAGTGAAAACGATTTACAAAAGCCAATAAAATGCCTTTCCAAAACTAAAATTGTAATTCAGTCTTTTTTGCATGCTTTCCTTAAAAGTAGCCAAGAAGCCATATATTACAACAGCATGTATACAAACTATAACACCTGTGAAACCATACAGAATAGGATACAACAAGCGTTTGTTACAGTTCTGCAATATACTGAAATAGTCACAGAGTGTATCTCTTAAGATACGGTATACTATCAAAATTATCGGCAAAAAGAAAAAGTGAAAAAGAAAAAGTGATATAGGAAAAACAAAGAATAATTAGATACAGTGTAAATACAAGTGCTTATATTGGTCTTTTAATTAAGCAAGGATAGTCAGACTTGGACAGACTTGCTCTGACACTCTGAAATACGATCAAAAGAGTCACAAAAGGTACGATATCAATGGGGTTTAAAACCACACTCTTCATGAATGCGTCTTAATTAAGCCTCGCAATGCTGCTTAGCCACAGGATGTTTGTAATCATATTCATTGTTGTCATAATGCGCTGGCTGTAATGTGCCCTGGTCTGCTGCGCAGCGCTTTGCCTTGGCTGGGCTTCAGCCGCTGCAGGGAAACTCCCCAGCAGTAAAGCCGGAGTAACGGTCAGGAGCGATACAGTAATGTTGATATGCAGCCCCTTCAACAGACACGTAATGCAATACAGGTGGAGGAGACCCTCTGTTAGAACAAATAAAATATGTACCTGTTTTTCCAAAACATCTTGCCTGCTTGTCTGTGGTGAGGTGAGGCGCGCGATAAGGGGTCTGGGTGCCACGCTCCCCCCGTCCTGCTGGAGATTTGGGTTCTTGTTGAAGAGGGACGGTTTCAACCGGAGGTACCTTCCCAATGGCTCCCGTACGACTGTGGAGAGCCTTATTACAGTTTTATTGTTGTTCCTCTAATTTCCTCTCAGGGCTGTGTGTTTGACAGTGACAGGTGGGGGGGGGGTTACGGCGGATTGGGGGGGGGGGGCACGGAGGATGGGGGGGCAGGGAGGATGGGGGAGCAGGAGGGATGGGGGATCAGGGGGGATGCTGGCATTGGCTGCTGAATACCAGCCCAAGGATCTACCATGTGCTTTTGTCTTTTTCTTTTTTTTCTTTTTCCACAGTTCATCCAGTCTCTGTGCTTTAGGGAGTGATTGTTCTGACATTACGGCTGACAGTGTGCTTTCGTCTGATGGTTTCGCTCCCCGTCTGAGAGCCCCTTGCCCGAGGCACACATTTCCCTCGCTCTCTCTTCCCAGAGCTTGGGGAAAGGACAGAGGGAAAGGTTCATTAAGTTTCATTGTTCTGTTTGTTCAGTAGATTTAAGTAGGTGTGTATGTGTGGAGTGGGAGTGGGGGGTATGTGTGTATGTGTGGAGTGAGAGTGGGGGCAATGTGTGCATGTGTGGTGTGTGTGCGCGTGTGTATGTGTGTGTATAAGCATGTGTGTGTATGTGTGCATGTGTGAGTGTGTGTGTGTGGGGGGGGTTACATGTGTGTGCTGTGTGCATGCATGCATGTGTGTGTGTGTATAAGTATGTGTGTGTATGTGTGTATGTGTGCCTGTGTGCATGCGTGGTGTGAGTGTAGGGGGTACGTGAGTGTGTGTGGTGGGGAGAGAGGGGCTTTCTTTGAGGAACAGCACAGCAGACACCTTTTTCTGATTAAGCATTCAGCTGGATCAGTTGCCCTCTCTGTGAAGCAGTCCCTAAACCAGGACCATCTGTGCGTTTGGCTGGCTGGCGTCTCCCGAAGACAGAAAGCACATGGAGGACCAAAGAGCTGGTCAATCTTTCATTATACATTTCCATCGCTGGGAAACTGTGGGTCCCTGAAGGTCTGTTTTATCTTTACTTTAGGCTTCAGTATGCTATATCACTTTCACAAAGATCTGAAAGGAGAAGAGCTTGTGCTTTTTTATCCCAAATGAGTCCTGTCTGTTTGCACACACAGACACACAGGCACACAAAAGCTTTGAGCAAGAAAAGCTTGGTGGTCTAATGCTAATGTAAGTCCATGCCATATGAAAGTTATGTACAAGTAGGATATGTGTGGTTATGTTTAATATTATTTAAAAAAATTACAAACAATTTCAGTCTCCCCAATTGCAATTGTGTAAGCAAAATTGAAGCTGGGATTATACCTATACCCCATAACCTATAACCAACCAGAATGGCACACATCAGTCACTTCAATGCGGTTACATGTTTACCTGTCATTTCATAATTGGTATTTTATTGGTTGAAGGATTTGTGATCTTCACACAGTTCCATCAGGACCTTGAGGTCCCATTCCGATGTCTTCAGTATTCTGACCTGACCTAGTCATGATTTAGCATTCACGAGCCGTGCTCAGGAGTTAAGACAGAATGGAGACAGCGCGTCCCATTTCCTTATGTATTTTTATTTTCCTTCCATTAGAAGGAATGTTTGCGCAAAGTCTTCTCCTCTCCAGAGTGGACAGACTCAGGTCACTCACCACATGGGAGTGGGCAGCAGATGGGCTTCACTCAAGACCGCGCCAGAGAATAATGAAGCCCAGCATATGGGCCAGAGATTTACAGGGGCCTTAAACTGAGGCACCGTTGGCTGACAGACTGGTCCTCAGTACATCACACTTAAGCCTTCCGGTGCTTCATCTCTCTTCCTGCTGATTTATGACATATTCTGGAGTGGCAGTGCGTTCATGGTGGATATTAATCGGAGCGTGCTGGAGCATATGTGTTCTGAGGGGCACCCTGCCATTTGTCAGCTTGCCCTTTCTAACTCACTGTTTTTTACACACTTGGCCCTGTTGCAACTACTAATAAGCAAGTGGCCAATAAGCATGATAAGTATTCATGATAAGCATTATAATCCACAATATTCGCTTCTTTTTTAAACCCCAGGAATGACTGTTGGATGGTAGTGTGTTAAAGTAGCCAGAAGACCTTTGAATTGAAGCCAGATGGCTCAATTATACATTTCAGCCATAAGACAGCTCATTTGGAGTCAGTTATGAGCACAACATAACTTTCCATGACATAACAGCTGTGGAATTTTTATTTAGTTACTTAACTTATAAAGAGAGTCTACAATTATATAACTCCCATGTGAGTAGTGCTGATTGCTCTTTATCATCCAAACTGTACAGTACAGTATGTATTATATGTATATTATATGTGGATATGATTAATATCATTGTATAAATAATCATACATTTTAATAATAATAATGCATTGTAATGTCCACAAAGGTTCATTTCATTGAACTGTAAACAACACATTTTGGTAAATGTATTTTATTTTTATTTTATGTACAATGGATTATCCAGCCAAGAAAGGTTTAGGAGGTATTAACAAGGTAACCATGAGAAAAAAATTTAAATGCTATGTTATCATACAAATTTACCATGGTTTTCATGCAACTAATGGAAAATAAGTCTTCACAAAATGTTTTTTTTAGATGAGACATCAATGGTAACATCAATGTCTGAACAATGTCAATGAGGAAAATAATTCCCATATATCCCATAGTGTTTTTTTCATTATGAAACCTTAACTCAAATATCACACAATTATAGTGTATTTATATAATATAAACATACATTGTATATGTATTTATATATGTAAACATACTGAACTCCCCAGTGGGGGCAAAAGTTATGGACCTGTGTGATTATTCTATTTATGAACTTCTACTGCACAGCCGTCCTCTCTCTTATGTTTTGGTTCCTTTAGGTCTTGGCAGGATGTGAAGCCGAGTTTGAAGCAGAGTGGAAGAGGTGTGTGAATGTTTAAAATCATGTTCGTGAGGATGAGGAAGGTGGGAGACTGGGAGGAAGGCCTTCAGTCTGTGGACTCCACAGTGAGCTCGGCGGCCTGGCGGAGGCAGTTGGACGCGTCGAAAGGCACGCTGCTGCGGGTTAGGTGGTTCCCATCCAGGCGCAGGTGTTTCAGTTTGGAATAATTGACTGGCCCAATGATCTTGCAGAAGCTCCCCAGGTCAAACTCTGTGGGAACGGAAGGGACAAAAGAAAGGTTTGTCAGAAAGATATTCTAAACTTCAAATTGGCAGATTCTGTTTAAAATTACTTAGGAAAAGAAGAAGAATTTGGCTCTGCAAATTGTCCAACACCCACATTTACACACCTTGACTGTAAACATTAAGGGACATTTCTGATTACATCTTGGTCAAAATTATGGTAAAGCACAAAATAATTTGTCTTCGGAACAATTTGAATGAAGGCTGCATCAAAAGGACTCAAGCTCTGGTGGGAGATCCTATTGCACCCAAGACAAACCGATCGCATTACTGTAGATAAGAGCATGACAACTCACTGCTGATCTCGTTGACCTGCAGGTAGAGGTTCTCCAGGTTCTCGTGGACTTCTGGGATGGATCCCAACTTATTGTAGGAGAGGTCCAACTCGATGAGGGTGGACACGTTGAAGACCCCAGCGGGAACGCCTGCGTCCGCCAGTTCGTTGTGAGAGATCCGGAGGTACTGCAGCTGAGGGAGTTTGGACAGGTAGTCTTCGGGGATGCTGTCAATGTTGTTGTCGTCAGCATAGAGCATCTGGATGGACTTGGGCATACCCGCAGGCAGCTTTGCCAGCTTATTCTGGCTGATATCCAGGTAGTGGAGAGATGTGAGCCCCTCAAAGGCTCCAGCGATGCTCTCGGAGGTGAGCTCATTCTCCTGCAGGTGGATGGAGGTCAGGTTGGCCAGGCCCAACATCGTCACCGCGGGGATCTTGGACAGCTTGTTTCCGATCATCTTCAGCTCAGTGAGAGACTTCGCCAGTGGTCCCACGGGCTCCGTAAGTTCGTTGTAGCTGAACAGCAGCCTCTCCAGGGAGGCCAGCTTGTCGAAGGCGCCCTTCTCCACCTTGCTGCTCGTGATGCGGTTGCTGTCCAGGACGAGCCAGCGGAGGTCAGTGACATTGGCAAAGGCCCCAGCCTTGATCTCCTCGATCTGGTTGTTCTGTAGGTAGAGGTACTTGATGCCAGGGGGGATACTGGGCATCTCTTTGAGGCGGCGGTTATCGCAGTACATGGCACTGGGGAAGTTCATAGGGCAGTCACAGTCCTGGGCGCAGTTAGGCCCCGATGGACCCAGCAGGTTGGAGGGCTCCAGGTAGCTGCCATAGTCATAGTACTGACACAGGGCACTGCCCGTCAGAATGCTTAAAAGAAGTACGCTGAGCAGACTCATTTCTCTGCCAACAAATTACACCTGCCTGGGGTAAATCAGAAAGAGAACAACAAAGACATGTCAGGCCCATCAAGTGATGTCATATCTGCTTTAGGCATACCACCTATATGATGTGTGACTTAGCAAAATTAATGGCCTAGCCCAAAAACCAAAACAGCAGCATTATCTCATTATTGCTGTTGTCCTTGCACTATAAATGGCTGTCATGGAGATGACGTCAGGGTCAGAGCAATCAACAAAAACCACAGTGATGGCCTGAAGATACAACCTAGTTCCTGCCAACCCACAGTGAGCCATTAGACCACACGTGAGTTCGGTACAACGCTGTGAAGCAATTAGGCACATTTTTGCTGAGTTTCCCTGGCTTTAGGTTGTAGATCTGCTGACAGGAGCTGGCATAGGCCAGCAGTATATTGGCCAATTGCCGACAGTTAGCACAGAGCCTAGACAAGATAACCAGAACATGGTAAAGTTCAAAAGACAAAAAGTATATTGTCCAAAGCTAATTCCTGTAGCTATGTAGCACATTATTATTAACGTCATGGTTTATTCTAGAGAAGAAAAAAATATATCATAATCACAAAAAAAACACAATATAAAAAAATTATAATAGCTAGCTAGCAAATACACAAAATGTGTAATTTATCTAAAAACTTAGATAATGTACACAACAGCAAATAAGTTCAAATGGTCAGCAGTATTTTAGACACAATTGGCTGAAAGTCAAACTGCCATATTAGTCATTTAGAGTGGAAGCATAGCTAAGGTGCGCCAGGTAGGAAGCATGTAGCTACGACCTCCATTCCTGTGTGTTTGTGCTAAAAATGCACCCTGCATCCTTACAATACAAAATGACCTTCATATATTTCATATACTGCACATTCTACTACTGCAAGCTGTATAATCCTTTAGTTAAAGCCTACCAAGAAAAAATTTATATATACTATACAGTATATATAGTTTCTCAAATGTGTCTTTCCTGTCTGTACAAAGGCACACAAGGCATGTTCCTTTTGATCACAAGCCCTTAAAGTACATTTAAGTTCATTTGGAAAAGTTCAGAAATGTTCAGCCTTTAGTCAATAATATTGTATACTATACAGTACTCAACATCTAGAAGAACTACACACACTACACAATAGTTATTTAAAATAAATAGTAGTAAAATAGAAGGTATGTATATGATAATGTGTTTGGAAAACCCAAGTAAAACCTTTCAAAAGTTGCTAATTTGGCAGGAAATGGTAAAGTATGACTTAAAAAAGTAAAGATTTTCAATCATAGCAGATTGCAGCTTTATTGCAGAATGTTAGATGCTCATCTGTGTTAAACGTTTTAGAAATTCGTGAATGTGAATCCATAAATAATATTTTGGTTAATGCAATTAAAAAAAAAGATTATTAATTCCCAAAGCATACATAGTATAGCACATACAATTCAGCAGCAGCAATCAATTCCAAATCCTGGTTAGAAACATCGCACCTAGAGTATAGCATGAATTAGCCACATCCAAGAATGCCCCTAATGAGTCTGTAAGTGTACAGAGACATGTTCCAGAGAGAATTCCAGTTACTTCTGTACAGCCATAACAAAGATGTCACACCGCCTCATCTAAACCGTCTTGAAAAAGAAAAAAGAAAAAATTCCTTACAGTTTACACAGCAGTGTAACTATGACTCAGGGCTGTGCACTCGCATCGGATACATAATTAAACAAAATATTCACAAATATAAGTGACTGCCTTACAGAACAGAGAATTGTACAGGTGTGTGAATGTTCTTACCTTTGCTTCTGGCTGGCTGCTTGCGGGCAAAATGGTTCTCACCTCTACCCCAACAATAGGTAGAGTGATGAGGGATATCAGATGCAATTCTCAGGAGGAAGCGAATAAGAGGGTGGATGCCTTTGCTAGACCTCTGTGGTCCTGGACTGACAGAAAGGCAGCAGCCAAACCAGAGTCATGCCGCACTTAAAAGAGACTATGTCATCTATACGGGCTTTACAGCACGGCATCCATGAAATATGGTCCCTCTAATGAGGTGCAGGCGCACCCTTATAGCACAGAACATCTGTTCCCTGGACGGGGCCGTATACTTTCACACATACAGCAGGGCACCATACCTGTATTTCTGAAAGTGTTTATTTTTTTCTTCATAAAATCTTTAATTATCTCTACAACAACAATTTTCTGTGTATTTACTCAGGTGTAAACTCTGGACTTGAACTACAGTGGTCAAATAAATAATAGATTCTTTACCAGAAAAAAAGTTAAACCAAAAAAAGTTTAGAATAACTATTTTCCTCTCACTGGAAATGATCCAGACGCCTGTATCACATTAAAATGACGGTTCAGTAACGGCATGTTCACTATAAAGTTATAAATGAATATGTGGGGGATGGTTTAAGGGGGATAGGTATAAATGGCATAGTTCTCTCCACTCTGAACCTCCTGTCCTCTGTTTTGTACCCTTAGTTGCCCAGGAAAGAATTTTCACCGCCCATGTCCAATTTCTAGCATATGATGTGTGTAAATCAGTCACTCTCAGCCTTGTTTAATCTTCAGATACATCAAAAGGACCCCTGCTGCACATTAGCACACATGCTAATGCCACACAGTAATGTTCAGAGGGTAAATATACTGTCTTTTTTTGTTTCTGAGGACGACTCTCCACACCCCCCCCCCCCTCCTCCATCCCATACCTCTACCCCTCTAACCACTCCCCATTCTAGTGCCCCAAAAATTCTGGAGTGGATGGAAAGGAACATTTTGTCTTTATTTATCAAGCCACCAAAAAAAAATTTTTTTGATGATGATGGGAGCCTTACATACAAAGCAAAAAATGACATTTTCTAAAATAGTTTTAGTAAATGGGTCCTCCCCCAGACTAATGGACTACAGCCTCGGTCCAGGCCATGGAGCTGACGAGGCCCTGGAATTTGTAACTGTCTTTAGACAACATTATTATAAAATACTTTCAAGTTTATTGTTGAACTCTGCGGAAAACTTTTCACTTGACATATTATGTAACATGTATGAAAAATCACCTTGACAACTGAGACTAACGTCTCCAAAGTGCAGCCAGCCCAAAGCTGAACGCCGGCTCCCGACGGCTGATGATATCACCGTAAGAACAGTTCTGGGCTGTTTCTATATGTCAGAGAGGCAGGAAGTGGATATGTCTGAGAAAAAAGAAATGTGTCAGCACAATGAAATATTCACCATGTGGCGTGTGCTTTGAACTTTGCCAAAATATGCCTGTAACCTGCTTGGTGCTGTTATGCAGTCAAATTTAGAGTATTATTGTTGTCAAGTGTACTGTGTCACGTGTATTCCATCACAGACCAGCAAGTCTTGAGGGTAGTGCCATATCTGAAAAGCTAAGTAAGCTTTCGTCACGGTTTCTCTTGCAATTCAAATTTTCCAAGGGATTGCATTTCCTATATCGTTTTTCCTTTTATTAATTGCCCACTGGATGAGTCTGAAGGACTACATTTCCAGACATTGATGAAAATAGGAAGCGGGGCTGTGCTGGAGCCAAAAGAAACACAGGGATGTTTCCCATGGGCAGCCCTGTGAGCTCATCCAAACAACTCCAGAAACATATCCATGGAGCTCATGTGTTTTGTTTGGCATTTCATATTCTTTAGTCTCTTGGTGAGACTTCTTTTTCTATGCCTACTGTACATGTTAACTCTCCAAGGTCGCAAGTTACATAATCTTTTTATTTCCTGACATGTATTCAACATAAACAATTCTGGAGTTACATAAGTTGTGTGTTTATATATCCTTCATTAGTGTTAAATTCCAGTTAGATGTTTGGATTACATTCCCTGCCAGGGGTTGATGGGTTTCAAGTGAATGTTTGTAAATATTAAACATCCCCCTTTCATTAATAATGCATGTATTACGGAAATATTTCTGAATCTGAAAATCATTTTCTTGTCTTGCATGAATTGCATTTACCCACACAAGTTGATTCTCTGTTTCTGTGGGGTTCACAGTCTAAGTGCATCATTTTACCAGTTTGTGGATTATCGGATCTTAGTCCAGAGGGACTTATTATTTCTGAAACTGAATGGGGATGCAATGCAACCCACCAAAGTGAAGATTTATGTGATGTAATTGATGAATGAAAGTGTGTGTAAATGCAAGGGGTTGTGTAGCCAACAAGATATAGATCAGGTGACCAGATGCCAAGAGCTGGTTTCATGGGAGTTTGACCAGGACACAGGCGTTTCTTTCAAAAAGCTTTCTGTAATGAGATACAACAGACTATGCGAGTCCCCCCCCCCCCCCTTTCAGCCAACCACTGCTTCATCTCACCTTCAGAACCTGATTTAGAGACCATATCTGCAACAGCACTTACTGCCAGACATTTTTAAATGTTAGACTATATTTAAAGGAGGAAGTAGGGCTATTGGCTCTGATTGGTTCCTGCTGATGAGCTTATGGGATGCTGTCCATCTTTATATTGCCTTTTCTGTGTGATATTACATGACATTACACTTATTTAGTGGTCACTTTTAATTATGAACAATGTGAAATGCATCCAATAGGTCAACAAGTATGGCAAATACTTATACAGTCTATTTAACTCAGAACATATGAGGTTGAAGGCCTCATTAAATATTTTGCTTCAGGTGATGATTGGCCTGTACTCTCACATGATAAGATGCTCTTCATACACAGGTAGTTATTCAATTAAATTAAATGTTATTTCTATACAATACAACATTGTCACAAAGCAGAGCAAGCCTAGGGCAACAGTGGCGGCCTGTAGCGTAGTGGTTAAGGTAAATGACTGGGACACGCAAGGTCGGTGGTTCTAATCCTGGTTTAGCCACAATAAGATCCGCACAGCCGTTGGGCCCTTGAGCAAGGCCCTGAACCCTGCATTGCTCCAGGGGAGGATTGTCTCCTGCTTAATCTAATCAACTGTACGTCGCTCTGGATAAGAGCGTCTGCCAAATGCCAATAATGTAATGTAATGTAATATGGCAAGGAAAAACACCAGACCATGGCGAGATACACTCAACACATGGGTCCATGCCATGATATAGTGACAGGACAGGTCCACCAGAGACTTTATTGTCCATGCCAACACCAAGCCATGTCCCTCAACTAAAGGATTTGCTATATAGATTTGATTCTAGATTTAAACATAGAGAGTGAGTCTGCTCTGCAAATTTCAGTGGGTAAATCATTCCACAGGAGAGGGGCTTCATGGGAAAAGGCTCTACTGCCTACAGTACATCTACCCACTCTCGGAACAATGAGGAGTCCTGCATGTTGGTAACGAAGAGTTCATGGAGGACTGTATGGGTATCGGGGGTCCTTTAAGGCCTGAAATGTGAGGCAAAATTGAATGTGTAGCGAATGGAGAGATAATACTGGGGTAATGTGCTCAAAGCGTTTTGTTCTAGTTCGAATATGAACAGCTGCATTTTGAACAAGTCCAAATGCTATAGTTATCCTCAAAGGGACACCTTTTACAGCTGTCACCAAAATAACATTAGTTTCAGGCACACTACAACAGTCACTGAACCAGGGCATGGACATCTCAGGGAAAGTAACATGTTTTTCAAAAAGTAATGAACTTTAATGGAGCTAATGCAGCCTTTGTGATCGCAGTGAAAAACTGTGGCTTAGCAGAGAGGAGTCAAGGCAAATAAATACCCCTTAAAGCAGGCTCGTTTCTGCATCCACATCCTCCTGAGGAAATTAATATAAGATTGATCACAGACTCTCGCTCCATCTGGCAGACATATGGAGAAAGTGGTGGGTAGTGGACAGAGAGGGTCCTGCATCCCTTTACGCATACGTATCTACATTTGGAAATATGCCATATAGCCAGGGGCTGTATTTATTAGATAATAATTCAAAACAGTTCATAGCTCATTACCTGCACGTGTCTCTGCTCTCTCCCACGTACACAGGAACAGACTGCCCAGATATCGACTCACAGTGACCATAGAGTTAGACCATATTCAGACTGACTTTTCAAAACGTGTGTGATACTGCATTTCACTGCTGATAAAACTCTGTTTCTTTAGGTGACTGAATAAGTCTCAGCCTGTACGTACAGTATATTATGGTCCTTTTTCCATCTGGCTCGGAGGGTGCAGACAGCTGTGTGTGTTGATCACCCAGGGGGTGATGGAGCATTGCCATATTGCTCCCCTAACTGCTCTTTTGAGCTCTTTAGATCATGCAGTTAAAAAGGACGGGGGATAAGGAATTCAGCCAGAGGTCAAAGGGCATCAGCTTGTCTTTCAGAAATGTGAATCAGCTTTCACCCAAAGTCTGCAGTGGCCTGGTTGGTCCATTTTATCCTTTGCTTTCTTACTTATGTGGGACTAGATATTTTGGCTTGTTGAAAAAATTTGTCATGGTGACATGAACACAGATACGGCGGTTTTAGTCTAAAACTAATCAAGTATGTTGATGTCTGCATCAAATTTCATTGACCCTTGTTTTTGGCTTTCTCAAACTGCGTGATCTTGTTTTACACTCAAGAAGTGAAGTCACTGTTTTGGACCAGAGAGAGTGTGCTCAGATTGGATTGGTTATGTAAACAGTTCAGTGCTGCAGTAAATACACTAACACACATACAATATTGAAGGGGATAGGACCAGGGTGAACATGGAGAGAAGTGGTGTGGATGGTAGCAATCGGTAGAGAGAGAAGCGCAATAAAAGAGCAGCTTCCACACGGGGGTGCCAGAGAGAAAAGGAACAAGAAAAAGAGAGTGAGAGAGCAAGAGAAAGAAGAGACAGTTGACTGATTAGGCAGAAAATGTGAGATGGCCTTCTAAGGGTAACTGTTCTTTCAGCTTGTATATCAGATCTCAAATATCTCAGTATTTACCTTTCTGGCCAGTACTTCCCAGTTGGATCGATTCCAGACCATTTCTAGTCAAAATTAATGACCATCACCAAGCACCTATTGACTTACCATACACTAGAAGTTGAGAGTTGGAGCAGTTTCTTCACTCTTCTTAAACAGAATATAAAACATGAATATTGAAATGGGAAAATTATTAATGTATGAAATCTAGCAGTTTTCAACCACCACTTACTGTCCTCCAGCCGCAGTGTTGTGCTGATGTAAACTTTTTTGATAAAATGTATTGATTTTTATGGACTATAAAAATGTTTTATTGAATTTATGCAGATATTAACCTCAGCAATACAACATTCATCTGTAATTATCAAGCCAATGAAACCATGCTTCATTTTCAAATGTCTACCTCCTGTAGCCCTATACATGTGCTTGTGTCTCCATAGGTACATGTACTTTACAGTTAGCATGCATAAATGCTAGCTAGCAAATTCAGCAGAGGACACATTACAGATATTTACAAAAAAATCCCCAAAAGTACTCACCTTATTCCATCTTTATAAATCTATACATGTGTGGTGTATAAATTAATACATAAATACAAATAATTCCCAATTGGAAAGATACATAGATATATAGTTTTCATAGATATGTCTAGATTATTACATAAATACAGATAATTCTCAATTGTGAGATAATTCTCAAAAGTGGTACTCTGTAAATACCAATATGAATTCCTGTTTATTCTGAACCATAGACGATGCTATATGTTATCATTTCACCGAAACATTAAACATTAGTTTAAAATTCATAAATGATAAAAAAAAGTATTATTTAATACTGCAAGCAGCCATTCTGGCTCTCATTATGGCTATATGGTCCCAATACTGCAAATTCATCCATGGTTTTCAGGATTGTCACATTATAAAGAAAACAAGATTTGTATGTAAATTTGTTTCTCCAGAGACTGATGTGTTGTGTCATACCATCTGTGATTTTTAGCATCCTAAAGATGACATGCTGACAAAACATAAAAGACTTTATGAGTCTGGATAGCATAAAATCAATGACCTATCAAGCATTTCTACATGTAATCGCTATATAGTTTAATATCAGAAAGGGAAGAAGTACCACAAATGCAATAGAATACCATTTGAAGTGATACTTTTTATACAAAATTGTTTCATGTAGTTCTAATACATCTTTTTATGTGCACAAAATTCAAAACAGGATCTATGGTTAAGCTTTTATGTGCCTCCTGAATGTTCTCAGATGTTCCTTTTGCCTCTGTTCTGGTATATTGGATCCAGACGCAGGGTTATGTTCTGGACATCTGCGAGGATTTCTACATTTACTTTACTTTCTCCTGTCAAAATTACTTATCACACTATAAAGACATTGCAGAGAAATATGCGCTTGTTCAAACAAGCTCAGAAACTATGAATACAACTGGAAATACAGTACATTCAAAGTACTGAAGATTAATACTATGAGGCACTGATAGTCCTCACGTTCCTCATTAATTTCAGCTGTCACACAGGGAAGACAACTGTTCTGCATGTTAATTAATGCAACTGATTCATGTAAGTCATAAATTCTGAAATGAAATTGTGCCAGTACAATGGAGTGTGGTATAATATGTCTTCCTCATGACTGCCACCTTCTGTGAAGATGCTGTTGAACCTTCTAGCGGTTGGGGAAATAATCTTAGATACACGTAGTTATGTTTGACTTGGTGTAGAGAATCAATCCTCTTATGGAATGCAAAAGAATTTTTTCTTTTTTTATTATCTGACTTTTATCAGGTTAGCGACACCTTGGGCAGAGTCCCTGATTGAGAGATTCACCTAAATCACTGACAGATTCAGTCTGAACTACTGCAAGTGCTTGAACACAATACAAGGTATGATACGTAAAGCCTGTATATACAGCATCTATACACAGAACATTCAAACTAACATCAGTATGGTGGGCACGATCATCCAGCAGCCTGCTTCCCGCGTCTTCAAACGTAAAGAAATCAAACAAATAAAAACAACAGAACACAAACACTGCAATCCATAATCCAAGATCGGTTGAAAGTAAATGTATAAGTATACAGATCTGTGTGAAAGACATCTATCTGCTTGCCCTGGTTTTATTTTTGACTGTTCATGACAATACATTGATGATTTGGAGTTGTTCAGTGTATTATAAAAAAATAAAACATTTGAAATGTTTAAAAATAGGGGGGTACAAAAACATTTTTTTCAAGAATCACGTCATAAAGCAAGCAGAAGATATAGAAATTTGGCAGAATAAAAACTACTTTTTCTACTTCGACTAACTACAATATGAAAAGAAAATGGTACATTTTGTACTCCTGTACCAAGAGTACACTTTGAACACTAACTCTACATACATGATATTCTAGTACATTCTTGTACACCAGTTCTTGCTGTTGATATTTTTGAAATGCAAGTTAACCCTTTGCTGCCCGCTCTGCAGGTCAGCTGATCTAATTAACGGAGGGATAGTTAGTGTGATGGCTTAGGCCCTAGAGAATCAGTATGCCGAAAATGTTTTTATCCTTGTTCTTGTCTTACTGATGTGGGAGTTAAAGGGCTAAATGTTGCTGTTCATTACCTTTAAGTGTTTTTTTTTTTTCTTAATCTCCTGCTGTTGTCTTTTCAATTATCTTGTTCCACACCACCCTAGATTCCACTAAAGCATGATCCAAGCAAGTGCAACCGTACACTTGGATACCATTGTGAATTATATTTTTCTACTATAAGACTGACCTGGACTGTCCAATAGATGCCAGTTCTGTGTTTTGTGTGTTGCTGTTATTTTCAGGATTGTGTAAAAAATATGGATTCTGTCTGCCTAGTTATTGCTGTAAGGGGTGTGTAGTACAAAGACTCTGGGGCGGTGGGGGAGAGGGGGCAGCACAGTCATAGGAAATGGTCTTCAGCCGGGGGCTATCTACTTCTTCCGGTAGTTTCCGAGCTGGATGGCGGAGCGGTCAAAGACACAGCGGAAGGTGATTGGCTGAACCTCCCAGTAGGGCACAGGGTTGCTGAACAGGCTGATCCCTGAGTACATGGCCTTTTTGGTGTTGAAGCCGGGGGGGCAGAAATCCTCAGTTCCTACCGCAGCAATCTTGTTGCTATGGAGATAGATGACCTGCAAGAGCCGTGACAGAGGTTGATCAGCAAACGGTTTCATGGACATCCTGTCAACCATCTGTTAAAATTGAGTGTATTACCTTTCATCAGAAGATTCTTAATTGTGTGATTTAATAGTGCCCTGTTAAATTTCTATTTACTTCAGTGGAACTATGCGGGACACAGAAACATTGAAACTTATGATATAGAACACCGCTCATTCAATAGGACCTGACAGGGATTATGGGTAAAGCGCTACACTTATGACACAGACCTGGTGTTCTCCAGTAATTATTCAGTAATTATTGGCCTCGATCATTATCAGCCCAAATGGCCTTCAGCTCTTCATGGGCATAAGTTGACCTCACCTGGATGTATTTGTGGTCAGGCAGGCCTGGGGGCACACTGGTGAGAGCGTTGTTGTCCAGGTGCAGCTCACGCAGGTGAGGCACCATGGTCAGGGTATCATTGTCCACCACGCTGATCTCATTGTGGCTCAGACCCAACCTGAGGGAGAGGCAAATGACAGAACAAGATCTAATGTCAAGAGCCAATGGAGTGGTATGGCAACATGCACCAGCCAATAAGGCAAGAGTCAAGGCATCATAAAACTTGACTACTGCATAGGAATGGTGTTTTAAGGAAGCTGAGCTAGTAAAATAATCTTGACTTTTATTTGAGCAGTACGGTACAGCTTGCTCTTTTTACCTTTTCTAATGCACCTTGCACTAGGGCACTTTTCTGCACCATGAAGCTTGAATAAAAGTCATTATTAGTATCAGTTTTTTTTCACAGTTATCCATATCACCACGTGCTGTGTGACCTCCCACTGACTTTGATAAGTCTCTCTCTAAAAGGTGTTTTAGTAATCATAAATAATGCAGTAGGACGTAGTAACATGTTTTGGACAATGTTGCTTTGCCGTGTTGCGCACCATGCCTCGTTTACCGTGACATGTCTCTGCTCTCCAATTCTGAAAAAGGTTTTTTTTTTTTTTTCCAAGGCAAGAAGTTGAAAGATCATCTGTTTACTCTAGCAAAAAGCCAACAGCTGTCTCGGACAGGTTGTTGGTGGGACAGTTGAAAAAAGAGGGAATTACTTGGCCAGCAGATTCAGACCCTTGAGACTCTCTGCCTGAACTTTGGTGATCTTGTTTCCGTCCAGATGGAGCTCAGACAGGGAGCTGGGGAGGCCTGGTACACACAGCAACGGGAACAGCAGTAACATAACAGCTATTAATGCTTTCCCTTTTTATAACACAGTTATAACACACTGAACATGCACCCCAAGCCTTCAATAGTATTGGTATTCTTTAAACCAACTGAGCAACTTAGCCTCCACCTAGTCTCCCTCTCATTGGCTAATTTCTCAATGGGTTGGTATTCCTATACTGAACACGAATTTTCAATGAACATTTAACCCAGTGAAGAAAAGGTGTGAACAGATTGTGTACCTTTTGGGATCTCGGTGAGGCCGGTGTCAGCAATCCGGATGTAAGAAACGCGTTTCAGATCGGCAAAGGCCTCACTGTCTATCCCAGAGTTTGTGAGAGGATTAGAGCCCAGTTCTGATTCAGGAGGCAAAGAAAAGGGGAGAAAGAGGAAGAAAAGGGAAACAATGAATCTGCTGCAGTACTTCCTGGTCATATACAATACATTTAATTCCGTCACAGTGACAGATGATTGCAGACGCAATGCGGATTAGGTTCCATGTGACCAGTTTCCCAAACTCTCACACAAGGGAAGATAAACTCCAGATCAATGGTGGTTTCATATTGACTGCTGCGGTCTGTTCCAACCAAGGTGGAATTTGCTGTTTTAATGTTTTTAGATACCGAATAGAAAAATAAATGCTTCATGCTGTTGGGGACCAAAGAAGCAGATAGGTGGGCAACATCCAGGGGCCTCTCCCACAAAGCAGGATTGCTGAGTTAGCCCCAATAACTGCGATGAGTAAAACCCAGAGCCATCTCAAATCTGGAAGATGAACTGAAGTAAAAATAACTGTTTTGGGTTTTACTCTGTAATCCTGCTTTGTGGAACAGGCACAAGCTCCCATAGAGGCACTTTGTTTTCTCTTATTAGCTCTTGCAGTTATGTTCTGCAAGTGTGTACATAATGAAGGAGAATGATTTTGATTGTCGGTTGAGCGTTGTTTGAATTTGGATATATGTTACCTACAGGCGAATAAGGGCCTATAAAGGCCTTGTGGTGTGAAATGGGTTTATTATGATCAATTATGATCTCTGGAGAACAAACCTATCCATGATACCCATCAGTCTATTCAAATCTCATTACTTTTTGGGCCAAACAGAGGCAGAGGATTTTAAACAGACATTTTAGATGTTTGTGTAGCCCACTGGGGGCGAGAGAAGATATTCTCCCCACTACCAAATTATCAGATCATGTGATCAACTCCAAAAGATTAGATACTTAGTGACTACAGACCACCCGCTTGAAGGCACAAAGTAGTTTTCCTGATCTTGGAAGTCTTGCAGCGGTGTCCCAGATGTTGTGAATGCAGTATGCCAGATGTAGTGAATACATACCCATGACGATGACATGGGACAAGCCCTCGAAGGAGGACTTCTTGATCTTGGAGATGTCGTTCTCGTGGATGCGCAGCTCCTGCAGGCTCTTGGGCATGTTGGGTGGCATGTCCTTCAGCAGGTTCTTGGAGAGGTAGAGTCTCTGCAGTTTACCCAGAGGCATGAAGGCCTTGGGGTGGATGGTGGTGATAACATTGTTCACGAGGATCAGGGCCTTCAAGAACAAAAACAACATCTGCTGAGTCATATTGCACAACATTGATCATCTGGTGATCTCAAAGTGCTGTACAGATTAATCAGGTTTTCATCAACTTTCATGATGAATCATTGGGTGGGTCATTTTAAGCTGGAACTGTCCCCAAACATTAGTCACACACCACCAACAGATATTTATTTCATAACTTAATCTTCAAGGATGATAAACATCCTGTAGCAGACTGTAATCCAAAACCAAAACTGTGTAATTGTTCTTTGTCGGGCATAATGTCTATTATCTACACCCATGAAATGTTGTAATTATTCTCCTGTCATGTAATTGTAACATTTCCAAGTGTATTGAATCTATCTAGAAAATGTGTAATTGCTTATTCGTGGCAAGTTGTGTAATAAAAGTGTTGCATAGTTTAAAAAGCATGTTACCTGAATTACCCCTATAAAAATTTTTGTACTGTCAACCCCCAGGGTAACCAGCAAGTTAAAACTAATTATAGCTTTGCAGCTTGAGTACCTCTGAGCGTACTGTACTGATGTATCCGCAAATATTATAATCTAGACAGGTTTGGGCCAACATAGTATGCATCAACACCTGCTTAAAATGGAGCGAAGACGAGTGTAATATTCTTGACACCAATTCTTCTAGAACTAAATATTGCACTAATCTTTTTTTTTTAATTGATCAGGTCCATCAATCACATGTTTTAATTGTTTTTATTTGTCAGATGTATAATGTCTCATAAAATCATTTAATACCAGACTCATGCATGTAGATTTAATATTTTGTAGTTTGTAATAGAATAGAAGGATACGTGCAGGGAGAGACACTCCATTACAAGGTTTGGTTTTCATAATGTTTATATATTTGAAATGCGATCAAGAGATTTCTGTAACAAGACATGCACCATTTTCCAAACCATTCAGAATTGTTTTATGTGTTGGATACTCCTGCCAAACATTTCTGATCTTATTCAATTTAGTCTGAATACTCAGGCCCGCAGGGGTACTGTTCAATGCTAAAATTCAGGTTTGTATGAAATCCAGACTTGTATTGTACTCTGCCATATTGGCCAGTTTATCGTCAATTTGAGAATACTGTAACTACATTCTGCTTAACGCTAATAAAACTATCTTCCAGAAGACTCAAATCTAAAATAAAGAACATATGAGGCTGACATATTCCAGTATCTTTCATCTCTGTGAATGTAACTATTAGCATGGTATCATTTATCGAGGCATACATATTTTGTTTCCTTGTTTTTACCATTTTCTCGTCTGGAATTGATTTTTGGCAGTTTATTGCCGGCATTCATTTAGCTTTTTCCACACGTTATTTTTCATTTGTAATGTTCCCAGTACACGTTTTCAGAGATGATAGGAAACAGGTTTCTTCACTACATGGTCAGAAATCACCATTATTTTAAAAATGGAGGAGAAGAAGATTTTTCATGACAATATTGATGCTATGTCACCTAATTGCTATGCATTCTCACAGCCTTCAGCCAGGAGATTACAAGTGAGTTTGGTTCTTACATGCAGGCCCTTGAGGGCCTTGAAATCATTCTCTCGGATTTCGCTGATCTTGTTGTTCTGCAGGTCAAGCAGCGTGGTGTCTGCGGGAAGTTTTTCTGGAACATTCTTCAGGGCTGGAGGTATAAAAGAAAATGTGTTACTAGTCGCATACACTTTAAGCATCTGCATTGATTCCCAAAATAGTATTTGGCAGCCCAGGTTGTGACAAGCACACACTCGCATATGCCACCACTAACATCTCCCCTCCGCTATCCAGAAGCTGTAATCCTGGCTCTAGGTGTTCCACACACACAGATTCAGTTGCAGCGGCAGAAGACCCATTACTACACTCTTCTGTGTCAGGAGTCTGCTGTCCAGACGCTGTGAAGTCGGAAAATACTTTGTGTGCATTAGGTGTAGGCAAATGGGTGAATGAACTGAAGAGTATTTCTACATAATACCACTGTATAAGGATGTATGTAAAGCCCTGTGCCTCAAATGATAGTCATCAATGGCTGAGAATTGCTGGTTTTTCACCCTCCCTTCACCTGGGAGTCAGGTTTTAGGACAGTCTAGCTAATCAGTGGCTCTAATTGTTCAGTTCTTTTACCTGGGAGGAAGAAACCCAGGGCTGAAATTGGAATTCAAGGGCCACATTTGAGTATCCGTCATGGACTGTAAATGGTAGAGGCTAAAAAGTCTCTGCTCATGAACTCTGTTCCTGGTTATCAGGGACGGATAATGGGAGATATGAAGATAAACATCACCAGAAACAAAATATTGGGCAAATGATAGCTTTCCTTTGCCTCCTCATCATATACAAAACAGCAGTCATTAGATTTGGTTTGAAAGGCAAGGTTTGATTTAAAACAAAGTCCCTATTGCATCATAAATGTTTAGAAAAGAGTAAAATATATAGATATGTATATTTTAAACAAACTAGTATTATTAGAGGCTTAAGTGTAATCTAGAGAAGGGGATGTGTCACACAACCTGACGATCCGCAGAGTTTAGGTTAAAAGCTTTTGGGGAGCTTTGGAGCGAACATACTGTACTCTGAACATTGTGTCCTCCCTCTCCTCTCTTTCAGGATTCCACAGTTCTCCGCACAGCTGTTTGTGGTCTGTAGTGTTTCACGGCATTATGGGAAAAAGCCACATAGCTGTGTCCACAAGCTGACGTGGAGTTTCAGTCGTTTAAGCGAAAGAATGGGCGAAAGCAAGGGAGGACACATGAAGATAAACGAGGGCACCAGCAGATTCAACACTAGGCACAGCTCTCTTACAGTTCTTCCCCATGCTGTTTTCCCCATCTCTTCTGCCTGTCTATGTAATTTTATGCAAGATATTATTGAGGATCAGGCTTATTAACTTAGGTGTTTACAACTTAAAATCGACAATAAAAAATAAATAAAAAAAGCTTTGGTTTGCCTTCTCCACTTTTCGATTAGGATTTAATTAACGCGACAAAGAAAGGCAGATTCAGGTTGGATGAAAAAACAGCAAGAACTCTTAATGAAACAGGCATAAATCACTCTGACACAGCATACATCCCTGCAGTTGCATGAGTCTTTCTTGTGGTAACCCCAGAATAGTGGAGACTGTAGCTACTGCTGCCGCTGCTACCCACAATGCACTAGGGGAAATAACATGAGCTAAATAACTCCACAGGGAATTCCTTTTGTCCTGAGGTCTTAAAGTAGAGCTGGAAATATAGTGTTCTTATTTTACTCACTTTCAATCGGTCTTGATAAAAATAATTGCAAAATACCAGTTTGTCCCGGATAGTCAATCATGTTTTTGGAATATTTTAGAATGTGAGCAATGGTGTTTATTTCTATGTGGTATAATCATTAACTCCTAGAGTAACCTAAATATAGGTCCACTGTGGGACTATGTGTCATGGTATCTGAGTGTGTGTGTGATTTTCCATCTCGTTTGCGACACTTCGGGGGGGAGATTCAGTGAAGCAGAGCGCCGAGCGTTGTTTGGAGGCAGCAATAATGGCCCAGTACTCAACAGAAATAATGAGGTCATTTAAAAAAGGTGTACTCGAAACGCATGCCCGCCTGCCTGTGGACATTCTGAGAGAAAATTAAAGGAAGGGAATTAAATGTCACTCTCATCCTCAAGGCAACAATAGCCTTGGTGCATATCAGTAAGCTAGCAAAGCTAGCAGGCTATAATTGGCATTGATAGTTTTTTTTTATTTTTATGTGGAAGCCTCCCCCCATGTATCCAATGCACTTTGCCTGATTGAGGGCATGCCAGAGACTATAGGTCATCCTATTACAATGCACAGCAAAATCAACATATCTCAGAGTCCAAAAATATTGAGCATGCCTCATTAATTGATGAGAAAGTGAGCAGCTTTTTAACAAAGAACATTCTTCTCATATGGGAGTTTGCACATAAAGCCATAAAAAGTGTGTACATAGGTTTCAAATCCACACTCTTTTGAAATATCTGAGAACATGGATAAAGTTTTTTTAATTGTTTGGAAAGCAGTTTATTTCCATCAGGTATAAAGGATATTCCGGAAACATATAGAATATATTTTTGTTATGAAAGCTGCGAGAATAAGGCTTATTCCAGTTTCCTAACCCCAGCTATTGCCATTGTTATAGTAATTTCGTTTTCCACATTCCACTGCAACAAACATTTAGAGGAAAACGATGGCAGAGACTTGCTTAGAAAAACAGGGCATTTTTTAAGAAGTTCACCCATTGATGATGGGTGGATCAAACACAGTGGAGTTCATTGTGTGAACCAAAAACCAAGGATGGGAAAGCTCTTTGTTGGCATCGCAAATTGACCTCATAAACACCGCAGCGTCTAGTACACTAGGCCCAGAGCCACACAGCTAAATAGCAAAGTGGGGCATTCGTCAGTTAACATCACCAAGCTCAAACAGTCAACACATTCCTCTTCGGTGCAGTGCCTTAGCCGCAGCGCTTTCCGATGCCCGTTCGGTGGAGTGCACAAATATACAAGTGTACCACAGCATTGCTCAGCTGTTGGCTGTCAATTTCCCCACTTACCTCACTTCTCTGCAGTTAGCACTAAAAAAGGTAAAGCACACACCAAATGCTAATTTGCTTTTCCAACCAAAAGCAAGATTACTAATGTATGTCATTTTTCATCTTTCTTTTTTTTTTTCTTCTTTCTTTTTGTTGGCTGACCTAATTTTAGGTTGTCATGGCCACAGTCACTTTCTCCATGTCATGTTGAAACCAATGGCCAGATTGGGCACTGTTGGACCATTGTACAGTAGGAGAATTTTGCATGAAGGCATGAATATTTGAGAGCTGGTGATTCTTACCCAGGTCGGAGCACTGCACCACCCGCAGGTGGCACTGGCACCTGAAGGGGCACATGGGTCCCTCAGGGACGGGGGGTGGGGGCGCTGCGGCCTCCACGGTTAACTCCGGCAGTCCCGAACCTGCCTCGTCCTCCATCATGAAGTCCAGGAAACCGGACTGGCGGAAGGGCACTGCCCAGCACGCCGTGCCGAGCAGCAGGAAGAGACACGCCGATTTCATACTGCTGACGGGGGCCTGGAAGAACAATGGGTCAAAGGTCAACTTGGCCAAACATTTCCAGACCATTTTCTGCTGTGTTGCTCATGGTCAACAGTGGTACCATGTAATTTTGTGTGACGCATCAAAAAATGTGCCTTTTGCATTATATGAGACTCTTTACCTGGACTTCAGACAACTCTTGAAATAAGAGATGGTGAAGCAGACAGAGCTCAGGGTAATGGACATGAGAGACATCAAAAAACATCTTCTCAGAGTTGTTTTTGACTCGAATGAAGACGTTGTTTGATGCAGAAACGTCAGTCTCCCCTGTCCATTAAATAGGGTGCATTACTCTGATTTATGTATACTCCACTGTCTCTTATTTCAGGGTAGTCCCTGTGAAGTTG
The DNA here is from genome assembly GCF_963514075.1 of Conger conger. Taxonomy (NCBI): domain Eukaryota; kingdom Metazoa; phylum Chordata; class Actinopteri; order Anguilliformes; family Congridae; genus Conger; species Conger conger. The sequence goes on from NC_083767.1 coordinate 45,530,541, forward strand.
TCTGGGTAAGGAGTCTCATAATCTATTCTTCCTGGTTGTTCACTGGCTTGTAGCACATTGGGTATTTTCCTTCATGCCCTTAGTATTGTTTTTGGCTTGCTAATGTCAAGTTCCCGGTAAGGTAGCCACATGGTAGTAATCATCAGGGCAATTTTGCTACATCACAGTGCTATTTAAAAGGCTAATACTTGGGCTATTATAACAGAAATTATGTGTAAATATAGCAAAGCCATAGATGGAAATGGTGTATGCCATGACACCCATTGACCGTATCCTTCCAAAAAAATAGAAAAATGTTACATTTTTAGCGTACAATAAGAGTCAATAAGAAATTTATTTAATGGATGGCTGCTGGCCCAAATGGAGGGCCGTCAGCAGTTACCAGGGCCACCGTAGAGACAGCCCTCACAAGACTAGAGTGAACCATCCTGTACAGTATGTGGTTGGCACCTCAAAGCATTGTGAAGGACTCATGTCATCCAAGGGGTCATGACCTCCCCTTCTACAGTCAATGTAATTATCCCCTGCTCTGTTGTGGCCATTCTGGGATTGTTGTAATGCCTGAATTGTTGAATAGTTTCCAGAAATAAGCCACACACAACAGACAGGGAAGTCTAGAGAAGACACACACAACCCCATAGCTCCTTGTCCGGGGTTCCCTACATGCTGCTTTGACCTTGCATGAGTGCACAATAGAATGCAATGCCTCATAAAGGCAAGAGCAATTATCCTGTGAAACCTATGGAGGCTGGATTACACTTTGCCTCCTCTCTTAGCAGGCGGAAGCTCACTCGGCCCTGCAGATTACGCATAAGGATGGGGTACATGGCCACTGGCTCCTCCGTGACAGGGAGATTGCTGGGTAAGTGACACCGGCGCCCTCTTTTCCGGGTCGGGCTGGCTGGAGGAATTCACTGCTGAGCGGCTCCGCTTCATGCTACTAAATTACAGCCCGAGAAACCCAACCGAATACAGGCAGGGAATTACAGCTCAGCCCCGAGACGGAGACCCAGAAGCCAAACGCTTCCTCCGCCGTGTTCCGCCGGTGTTCAGTGCTGTCTCTGCTAATTTAATGTCCCTCAAACAAATCCCCCAGCCTGTACTTAACGTTATGTTGTCGCAACTTAATAATGTGGCTTCAGTGCCACTGACGGACTGTGGGGATGTCTTGTCTTGGCTTGTTAGGGGACACAACAAGCCATTTCATTCACTTTTTACTTACAAAGGTCACATACTATATAACCATCAGTCTGCAACCACTGCAACTTCTCATGTTTCAAACTTCTGATGTTTCTTAGCTCTCATTTTTGTATTATGTTGGATTTGTAATCTTTTAGAAGCCATTCGAATCTCAGCACTCAGACTATGATGCTTCAAAGTACTGGACTATGCTGCTTCAAAGTCTGGGAGACTACCACTAAAATTATCTTGGCCCTAGATGAATGCAGGACAAAAAAAACTGAAATCTATTTGGCCAAGTTTATTCACTGTTTCTGTTGGGTAGATTTCAATGGAATCTCCATTGAATTGGATTGGCAGTTTCCAATTGCGCAAACCATTCGTTAACATTGTGACAGGAAAGCTGAGCTTGGCTTTTTGTGAAGCATATGTTATTCTAGCCAAGCATATGTTCCCAGCAGCTAATATAATGTAACCAGCTAGGATTCGAACTAAATCTAACTAATTTAAATAGCTAAACCATTAGCTTTAAAATGATGTTGTCTAGATAACTTCTCCTTGCTTAGAATTTAGGTGGCTCTCAATTTGTTGTTCCAGAACTAAAGCAAAACTGCTAGAAGTGTTGTTTTGATAATACTCTAGCAGGCTGCCTTGCCACACATGTTAATTTAAGTTGATGGAAACTATTGCAAAGAAATTTGCAAGCCACTGACTTCTCATTTAATCTGGGAGATCTCCCATTTTTGTGCTGTGAACAGGGCTGGGGAACCAGTAAAATGAGACAGCACTCCATTACAAAGCCTCATATTACATTACATTTATATTATGTTGCAATTGTAATTCAAGAAACAATGCAAAATACTATAGAATTATGCATAGTATTAATGCAATCAAAGTTTAACTAGATAGGTGGGTGGCCAATACTATAGGGTGGGCTACAGTTATTTTAAAGGCAACAGAATTGCTATTTGTCCTGCATAAAATAGAAATGATGGGGTCCGCACACAAGCTAGCAGCGCAATAGATAGCCAAAGTGTACTGCTTTGCAAGCAGAAAGATGTCTAATTGCGGTGCATATGAAGCAAAGCTTTGCATGAACAGCTGGAGCAGAATCAAACAAAGATCATTCTGAACTCCTCAACATGCCACAGCATGACAGGGCTTCTTCACAAACCTAGCAGTCAGCTTTATATAATTAGGATACCCCACACAGCTGCATGATGATAGTTATGGGTCTGGAAACGCATATTTCTTTGCTGCAACCAGCACATTAAATGATGTAGCCTGATCTTTTATCGGGCCATATGGATTTTTTTTTCTTTTAGGCAATGTGATTATATCTATTCTTTTTTTTACATAGATAAACAATATATTTAAAAAAATAAAGATCATAACTATTATTTGGGCTGAACATTTGAATTAAATCGCAAATCCCCTTCCAAAATGTGTTTATAAACATCTCATAAATGTCTAGATATTATAACAATTGCAACTGGGACATTTATGCATGCTTGTGAATAGCAGTTTGTGTCCTTGTATAAGGCTTGTGTTTGATACTGTGTGATGTTCCCTGTGTGTAGCTTGAGTATGTTACTGTGTGATGTCCCCTGTGTAGAGCTTGAGTATGTTACTGTGTGATGTCCCCTGTGTAGAGCTTGTATTTAATACTGTGTGATGCTCCCTGTGGGGCTGACATTTCAGCATTACACAGAGTGCATTGCTCATTTGTAGCCTGCACTCATCCCATTCACTCAAGCAGGAACTGAAGCTCCCCCGCCTCCTTCTCTGTACAGTGAAAGACGATCCTGTTTTCAATCATTTGACCATTCATGATTTATCTGAATCATAATTAGCCAAAAAAATAAGAATTTCCTGCCAGATCTCTGACTGCTATCTACATTAATTATAAGCAACAGCCTGGCAACAAGCATTACTCAATTTGAACCTTGATTACAGCAAATCTTACAGGCAGCAAATTGTCTTTCTCACCAGCGAAACCTCCTCATCACTTGCCAGGCCATTACAACCGCTACATTATCCAAACTATTCATTCTGCTTCAGACAACCCCACTCATTCCCAGACAATTAAGGCCGCACAAAAACCTCCTAAATCACCTTTTCCAGTCTCGGAAATATATATTATGCTCTAAAAAGGTCAGAGAAGAGTAATTGTAGATAGTAGCCTCCTAAGATGTGAACTGACTCAGAGAAAAGAAGGGTTACTCCCCCTCCCTCTTTGTTTTATTCAGCGTATTTATTTTTCTTTCTCTCTCTCCTGCACAGTGAAGCCACCTCCATTCCCCTCCCCAGACCTGTAATTCTTCTCTTAATCTTTATGTATCTCATTTTTTTATTTTATTGGGATGGATACTGTCCATGGGTGTCATGATATACATACATAGCCATCTATACCTTTTTTGTATTTACAAATAGTTCGTGTTATAATAGCCCAAGTACTAGCCTTTTAAAAAGCTCTGTGATGTAGCAAACTTGCCATGATGATTACTCCCATATGGACTCTTGGACACATTGGAGCCAAACTGAGTGTCTCACTGCATCAGGAACACGTGCTATTCAGGAGCCCCAATGCACTTTTTAAACAGATTTTCTCTCTCGCTGTCTTCTTCCCCTCTGGTGCTCATCTCCTGACAGTTCTTATATCACCGTTATGCTGTCTTAAGCTCCCCTCTGAGTCATACCTTCCCTCCTCCTGAATTTCCCAACTGGCCACAGCATTCCTCCTGCTTTCTCTTCCTATTTTCCCTCATTATTTTTCCAGACCTCATTTCATTTTTCTCTTTTCTGTATGTGCTACAGTACATGTACAATACAGATTCCGTAGTGCCTGTGTGGATTAGCAGTATGAGGGAGAGTCAGGGGGCATATCATTTATGAAACAGTCAAGATTAAATTCAGATGTGAGGCATACAGAGGAGAACATTTTATTGTTCCCGGCTCTCTAACACATGGCATCCTTTAAAACTGTGGGAAGGTATCTCAATTAAAACATGGTGTTAAGCTCCGTATTATACAGTATAGGCAGCAAGAGCCTTGTAGCAGAGTCAAGCAAAGTGAGCAAAGGTCAGCTGGACAGTCATTGTGACAATGAGGTAGCATTCATAAAACCACCTAAAGTAGCATACCAACACCCACAAGGTAATGTGAATAGGTACATGTGAGTGCGTAGTCTCATAGCCTAGCCCCAGGGCACGCCATTCCACCCCCCTCGCCCGAAGGCCTGTCAGTAATGAATCAGTGCAGGTATGCGCACGGCTTCAGGATGTTTAAAATCCGCGGCATCTGTGGTGTATGTCCACATCAACCGCTGTTTTACATTCAAACCACAGCAGCATCGTGCGAGAGGCCTCTGAGCCCACCAACAAGCCCCTGTTTGATCCTCAAACCAGGCTTTTTTTTCATATAACCTTTTCCCTGTGTATTTTTTTCCCCCTTTACTCTGGGTATAAAATACAATACTCAGCAGGATGTCTTACATGTATTGTGTTTTCCATCTGTTCGGATTAGAATCTGCAGTTGTGGGGAGCACTGATTTGATTAGTTAATAACCAAAATCCACTGTTTCCCTGGGCCAGTTCTGAACCACTTTTTGAAACAGAACATTCTATTCACTTTACAAATCATCATAAATGTCCAAAGGACTGTTGCACTTGAATGAAGAAACTACTTCTGCACCAGAAAGTATGTTCTTTTAGTCTAGGCCGCAACATTGCTTGGACAAAACTCAACTCTTCTTTGCGCCCCCCCCTCTTTTTCTAGCTCTCTCTCTCTCTCTCTCTCTCTCTCTCTCTCTGTCTCACACACATACATGGACCTCATTCCCTCCTTCTCCTCCGATCTCTCGGCAACCTCTATCATGAGAGGTTCAGATAATGACTCTGCGATTGCATTGGGCTCTGGAATGTTCCGTTATTTTCATAAGGAAGAACAGTAGATCAGATCACACCCACACAAGTAATTGTTCACAACGGTGTGACTCCACCCCGGAAACTCAAAGTTCAAAGTTAAGTGCCTATCTTAAGTAGGGCCTTGGCTTCTCATCCACAAAAAAATCCACTAAAGCCCGTCTCCTTTTCTCAGTCCCACTGTGACATTGTGTGACCATTATAAGATGCCTACATGCTGTATTTGACTGAAATACCATTGGCCAGACACACAGTGAACAGGAAGCAGTATTATTAAAGGATTATTGGAACACAGGGCCAGGACATATAGTTTTTCATCTACTTCAAAAAGGTTCTCCTCCCTTTGTTTTGGGTTGCTGCGGGTGGAGTGTTTCAGCTGTGCCGCCGTCAGACGGGGATGCTGCAGCCATCCCAAACGAGGCTGTCACCGGCTGTGCCACAGACAGAGCGAGTCCACGCACAACCCAACATTACCCAACATCCTCTCTGCTGTCTGCATTCGGCCTTCAAGCCTAAATCCGCTCATTTCATTTCATTTCCAGATGCCCTTCTGATGCCAAGTATTTTTAAGGAATGGATGGTGGAGTCGCATGAACAACAGTAATTATAGAAGATGATAAAGAGCAGAGAAATCCTTCTATTTTCTTGGGTTTTTCTTTCTTCCTTTTCTTGTTTAAATGCCAAGACTTATATAGAAAAAATGTTCCCATAAACGTGAAGGCTCTGCCATTCAGGCAGAGAGAAGGTCTTACAATATTTTACAACTTAAAAGCCCCCCCCCCCCACACACACACACACACACACACACACACACACCAGCTAACTTCTGCAATCTGAAATCTCCTTCTCATTGACCCAGACACAATTAAATGTTCAGTGTTAAATAAACTCTCGCAGAGTACATATGGTCTAGTTTATTTTAGATTATGAGAGAGGCTTTTATTTTAGTTCATGTTAGAGTTGAGGTAATACTGGTCATTTACTGTGCAGGACAATGCCTTCTTTGAAAACACTGGAAATAATAATGTGCACAAGTACACAATAACAAACTAACACACTGAGACACAACAAACTAACAGAATAACAAACTACAGTAAAACACTGAAATTACTTGGACTGTACATCCAAATGTGGGATAATTAACAGTAACTGCCTCACATACAGTACAATAACAGATGCACATTCCAGGCCAGGACTGAATGTGTTTAGCTAAGCGCTTCTATCAAAAAAAAAAAAAACCCTGCTGGGAGACAGAGACCTGCTGGACAGATGTACGTTCAAGCACACAGACACACAGACACACACACACACACACACACACACACACACACGCGTACATATCTCTCACATGGACACACACATGTACACTTATTCACACACACGCATCTGGACCCAAAAAAAAGATCCCCATACACAAACACACACATATGTGTATTTAGCCATCCACCCATACAAACAGCAGATTAAACTGTGTAGTTCATACAGTCTATCAGGTAACTTACTGGAAGTAACACCTACTTTAAAATGCTGCTGTGAACCAGTCAACCATTCAGCTGAACCACTGAACCGTATCATGCTGTCAGTAAAAAGCACTCTATTCTCAGTGTGAACATTAAGCACACCCACGTAGCATAGGATCGAATCCTGCCGAGCACAAGCTATTCTTATAAAGAGGGTGCTGTCTGCATCGCTGTGTGTCTTTCATCATAAACCTTACAGCCAGCAGCACAATTTCTGTCATTTGTCATTTGAAAAAACAGTCACAGCACAGCACTGCGCAAGTGTATTTCTACTAAAGAAATCAAACAAGGATATCAAGTTTTTTTTTTTTTGTGCTACTGTCTGTTTTCATCTCTTTTTCCCCATCTCTGTAAGAAGTTATATGTATCCCTGCACTTGTAAGTATCAGGTGTTCTGCTACGCTTCTAAAACAGATCCGGCAGAGGGGAGAAAGCTTACCTGTGTTCTTTATGGCAAGGTGCTTCTGCGTGTTTGTCTCCCAAAATCCAGAAGGGGGAATGTTTGCAGCGGTGCTCAGGAGGCCGAGGGGTAATTGCAGTGAAAAAAAAACTGTAGCGCCAAGACGAGGCAGGTGTGAGCAGTCACAGGAGGAGGAGAGGAGAGGAGGCAGGGGACAAGAGAGGGAGGGAGAGAGGGAGGGAGGGAGAGAGAGAAGTGGAGAGGGAGGGGGAGAGTATGGCTGAGAGAGGGTGAGCAGGAGGGAGGGAGAAGGAGAGAGAGAGAGAGGCTCAGTTACTTAGCCCTGCTTGAATGGATGAGACAATCATTGGAGAACTCCCCCCTGTGTGCTGTTTTCCAAAAGCAGCAGGAACAAAAAAAGAAAAGTGGGAAAGAGAAAGAGAGGGAGTGAGGGGGAGAGAAATTGAGAGAGGGAGAGAAAGAAGGAGAGAGAGGGAGTGACGGGGGATTGAGAGAGAAAGAGAAAGGGCAAGGGATAAAGGAAGATAACTGTTAAAGAAAAAGAGAGAGTGAGGGAGAGAGCAAATGAGTGTGTGTGTGAGAGAGGAATGAGAGAGAGAGGAAAGAGTGAGTGAGAGATAGAGAGAGAGAGAGAGAGAGAGAGAGAGAGAGAGCGAGACACTATCTCAGTCAGTGAACACAGAGCACAGACGGGCTGATGCACAAGGTTTCCCCTGGTAATGATCCTCTGAGCCTCAGCCAGGGGCAGTTTATCAGTCTGTGCCTGCCGTGTCCTGGTGGAGGGAAACCAAGACTGTCTCTGGCTTTCACTCTGCTCTTCGTGTTTTTTCATTTAATCCCTGAGCCCCAGCTCAATAACCCCCCCCAAAGTTACATTTGTTTATTAACATAACGCTACAGAGTAAAATTTCCAGTGCCAATTCAACAATAGGAACCATATGTACGCTGTAAGAGTTAATTTAACACTAAACATTGTACTGTATGTGGAATGGACAGAGGGGCTGATGGGAGATGTCACTACTACTCCACTTCAGAGTAAGAGCTTAGAAAACAGTCATTTTGAGTTTTGACACAGGTTTCTTTTCAATATCTGCTATTTTAACCAGGTTTAGAAGGTAAAGACAAATGATTTAAGACTTTGGATTTAAAATAAATGCAGATTACACCCAACCCTAATTTGAACCAGAATCTGGACTTTAAATAACAGTTCAAGTCTTTTTTCCCTAAAGCAGCACAAAATAAATATAAGCATAGACATAAAAAGAGTAAGAACAAAAGTAACAATAGTACATAGCACACAGATTATTCATAGTAACATACTATATTCTGAGTTGTTGAGGCTTTCCCATGTTAAAACAAGGTATTGCAATAATAAACTTTAAGAGGACAGTCCCTACCACTTCCAGAGTAACTACAGCAACTAAAATGCACAAAAATGTTCCCCTTCCCTGTCCAAACCATGGCAAGCCATTTAAAGGTGTTTGTTACTAATGTAAATTTTACCTGTGCTAAAAAGGTCATCCAGTGCTGCCATACACAACGGGACATGTCTGAATGGGGAAAGTGACAGGAGGTCTCCACGGACCACAATCCTCTGCTCTGACCTTGTGACCTGAAAGTGCTCATGAAACGCAGAGGGTCACTTTGCACCGACACCCCTGTCATTTCTCAATCACCATCAAGCACGTGTAACTGGAGGCCACTTGCTCGTAAACAGGACTGTTCAAGAAACGATCCTGGGGAAAAGTCTGAATGAGCCATAGGCTCATAAACTATGTCCTTTAAAAAGCACAGTGATGACAGATAGTGCCTTTGACCATTAGCACTGGATCAGTTTGAACTTTCCACACAAAGCGTTTGCCGTTAGTATTGGGGGTTAGCATCGCTGATTCTAAATCCATGCATCAGGGTTGGGCTATACATTCACCATGAGCTACACTGCTTCTAGACTGGAATGCTAATGGAGATCGTTGAGAATGTTCCAGAGTCATATTCAGCCCTCGAATCAAAGGCTGTTCTGCAAGTGTGCATCAGTGAGTCCAACAGGAGACTCGCTGAGTCCAAAGGTACACACATGAACATCCTAAATCTGAATCGTCCTGGTATGAGCTCCCCATTTGCCAGACTGGCCTTGTGGAATTGTGGGCTTAGTCCCAGAGCACAGGTAGAGAAACCGATCATCTCTTTACACTGCTACAGTCACCATAACACTACAATTAAAGGCAGTTTTCAGTTTATAGTCCAGGGAGAGAGTGTCCTTCGATGGAAAATTGAAAACTGTTCATGTTCTTGTCATTGTCCTGAGCAAGAAGCATAAATGCACTCCGGTCACTAAGAGTTGAGACCAAGTGTCACTGCGACCAACGATATCCATTGAATGTTGTTGGTCGCAGTGACACTCAGTCACTGGACTATGACTTGGCCTTTAGGGAAAATACTGTTAGATTTTCAACACGAGAGATGGAGAGTGGTTTGTTGAAATTTTCGATTTGTTGTCTAGAGCACCTGCAAAGTAAAAAAGAAGCAAGTTTTAAACACCAGGCTGAAAATGACCTGGTGTTGTTCCAGGATCTATTGATGGAAGTTTGAATATCCACGGTACACATTTTGATACATTTATTCTCTCCTGGTGTCTGCAGCCTGGGTGGGCGGGACAGGTCCCTTTGAGATGGAGATGAAATTTAGAGTGGATAAATAGTTTCCATCGTGTTAGAGAAACAGACTGAGAAATGTGAATGATTATACTACATACACATCAAACAGAGAACTCCTACTGCTGCCTGCAGTCGATCTGTTTCTTTTATCAGTAATACGTTCTCCACTGCTGAGTGATATAATGCTGCTGTTTAATAATATTGTGCAAATGGACCACTCTGCTATTGACAATAACACTAGTGCCAAAATACACACTAAGTGATATGCTGTGACAGTATATGCTGCTTTGTCTTAATTCACTGAGAATGCCCAAACTGGCACTGTGTTTGAGCCACAGACTGAGTATTGGACTTAAAGGAAATAATTATCTACCATGAAAAGCAAAACCAGTGATTTTTGGATGCAATTACTAAAGGCCATTTTTAATATCTGTGTGTTTATTAGAGCTGTTGAACCACACATCACTGATATAGAAACAGGAAATGTTGTGAATTATGGCACACTTGTGCGAAAGTCTGAGTCTGAATGTGTGAGTGGAGTGGAGAGTGAGTCCATCAGGAGGGATTAGTGTAAGCGATAGAAGGAGCGATAGAGTGAGAGATGGGGGGAAATGTCACTCCCTCAGGAGTTAGTTCTGCTCCATTATGGCCAGATGAAGAAGGATGACACAGTCAGGGAAAGGCAGTGGGCAGGTTTCAGCGGAGCGAGCACTCGACACGGCCCATGTGTTGATTAATTGTGAGGATTTGGAGAAATGATTCTGTAAGCAATAATGCGTGATTGTGTGTGTTTGCGTGTTTGTGTGTGTGCTGTTACAGAGAGAGATAGAGAGAGAGAGAGAGCAGGTAGAGTCTTGCCTCTCTCCAAGACGACTGTAACAAGAAGCCGACATTTTTGCTCCAAAGCTCACAGCTCTTAAATATTTTGGAAAAGGGCTGGAGGGTAAATTGAGAGTGGTCTGCGCTCTCTTTCCATTACTCAGCAGAGTTCCGGAACTTTCTCTAATAAAACCCACTCTGCGAGCCAGCCGGCTGTGGGCTCCTCACTCCTCCGGTCCCATATGGGCCTGACGTGTGCCTCTCCGTTGCTCATACCCCTCTTCCAGATGTAAATACTTTACTCAAGGACAGGGACTGAATGTACAAATACAGGCGAGGCAGAGGCTTATTCGACCAGGAAGGATGAAGTTACGTCTTTTTTTACCTGTGGCTTTGTGACCTCAGGTTTTGCATCTAAGTTACTTGCATCATGATGTTTTTAAAAAGTAAACAACCTGGGATGTGGCTGATCATTGTTTGGCAAAAGCACTGTGGTCACTGAATAGGAGCATCTACTTCACTGCTGGGAATGATGCCCATACATTCAGCCCAGATGGGTGCATTCCGCACAAGAATATTTACCTCAAATCCCTGAGAGTGATGAATTTCAGCGCACTGAAACTGCACACTATGACACACTCATTGCAGCTCCCCAAGACTACGACAAACTAATTTTAGTTTTCTGTGACTTGATGGTGTGAATGAATTGAATTCCTTTTCTGCGGCTCTTCCCTGTTTTCTTTGTAACTTTCTTCTCTTACTGCTCTCTCAGGGTGACAAAATGTCTTCCACAGCCGGTCTGTGATTCACATTCCGGCTTTAAAAACAGATCTAGACCAGGTCTCACAGGGCCTCGAGTGTTTAAGCATAAGATTTGCGCTGAATCTAAAGTCATCTTTGGCTGTGGAAAGATGCCTGATGCACTGAACAGATTTCTGAGAACTGGGAGCAAAAAGACTGAATTGAAATTGAAAGTAGGCGTCCAATGGAAGCCTCTGCAGAAGGAAACAGTGTTGGCCTGGGCCAAAAGCACTGTGGGAAATTATTCCATTCGACCAATCCGCAGGACGCACTGCATTCTTATGGTAATTTGTCCATTTATGCTCTATTGAAGAACCCCACTTAATTTGTTTTCATGGTTAATTAAGGATGAGACCAAATAAATAAATGAATAAATAAATGTAAAAAATAAATAAAAATTAAGGGCTGCTTTGCACCACAGTAGTTTACCATCACTCCAAATGGCCGTTAAAAAAGCACCAGCTGGGTCATTAGTGGCCTCGTGAAAATGACCCAGTGGAAAGTGCCGGCCGGAGGTGTTGGTGTTGTTCCCAGTACAGTCATGACTTTTCCTGTGTGTTCACACATAAGAAATCCAGCGAGCTCTCGCTCCTGGGTTTAAATCTTGAAGGAAGATAGCTCCCAGCTATTCCCTCAGTCAGCCATACATTAGCTACTTACAGCCAGGGATGGACAGGGTTGCACAACAAGTAACTAAACATAATGCTTTTCAGTAGTTTGTATTTTGAAAATAAATAATACTGTATTTTATTTCAATATATTTTTGATCCAGTATCTTGTTATTTTGCTACATTTACTTCTGGGATATTTTCTATCAATGTACATCTTGATGTATTTTTTCCCATCTCACTATGCCATGGTTGAAATGAAATCGTGATCATGCCAGTGCCAACTGCAGTTGGGGGTTCCTGTGAGGCCTATGTAAGATGCACATTATACCAGCTGCAATGGGCACAGAGCTTAGCTGGCCCGTCAAAGTGTGAAAGCTTAAAAAAATGAAAAAAAGAAATGTCTGCTTGTCGGTGAATGACTTTGAGGCAATGTGATGCAATGGAGTTGGGGTAAGGCATTCAATATCCAGGAAGAAAAAACAACTGGGCTAAAAAGATGTTAAAAACAGGTACATTTGTTTTGCAAATTACGGTGGAAAATATGAAAACTTTCATGGAATATTTCATTTCTCTTGCCATTTTTACATAAAGCTCAGGGAAGAGAATGCTTTTGATTCAACCGATCGATCTCGCCAAGGAGGTCAGCTTTTGCATCATTTTTCCCTGAAAATAAGACTCATGGAAAGTCATCCCACAAAAATGTCCCTTGGGTGAGGTGGAGTGCATCTGCAATCATTCCGTTCCATTCATACTCTTCTGTGAGGGAGAACAGGGCAGGTAAAGACGCATAGCAAGGTTATTCATGGCAGGGACAAGAGTGGGTGAATGTGATTGAGCTCAGTTAGGAAAGGATGCACTTTACACTGTACAGGCCAAGGCCATCCAAGCAATTATGTTTCTTGGTTGATTTCCATGCCGGTATTGGATGGTTTTGTATATTGTTATGTCTGCTGGTTTTTAAATCTCCCCATGATTCTACTGTGGATGTTTCGTGGGATACAAAGGATACAAAGACTTTTTCATGGTTTTTTTCCGACTAAATGTTTTGCTGCATGTTGAAGGCCTTTATGCGATACTTGTTTAATTTCCATTTGGGCTTTGAAATCAATGTCATGGTCATTTGTTTTGAAAGACAAGCTTCATGTTTTATAATAGTTTTCAGTTAAAACCTTACATAACAGAGCTTTATATAAGCAATACTTTCTTTCATTATTTCATAATGGTAAAAACCAGGAACAAGGTAATTTTTTCATGGGCATTAGCAAAGCAGAAAGGTATTGGCTGTCTCACAAACATGTTATTTGATGGAAAAAAAACTTTGGAGGGGGGGGGGGTCGGGGGTCAAGTGTTCTGTCTTTTGTTCCAATGGATGCTTTTACATACATTAAATTAGCACACACAGTATTTAACCAGTGTTGCTGTTAATGGGAAAACCCAGCAATGCGCTTGTTGAATTAGCTGCCTTCCATCTGTTACCCACATTTACAGCTACGTACCTTAGAGGGTGTGACATAAAAGTCCCTGTAGCTCTCTAAATGTGTCTCCAAGTCTGCCGTAACTTCTGAAATGTATTAAGAGTACTTCAAAGGAACTCACCTCTGGACACCATATGTCCATGCTCATACCAAACATCAACACATTATCCTTGAAGAATTAAACAAGAATGAATCACATAATTGAACATTTAACGCGTCAATAATACCCCAAAACAATGTATCCTCTTCCGATTTAAGTGACCTGTATCTTGGTTAATTCAACGTGATACTACACATAACATGGCTCAGGCAGTAAGAGCAGTAGTCTGGCAGTCGGAGGGTTGCCAGTTCGATCCCCCGCCTGGGCTGTGTCGAAGTGTCCCTGAGCAAGACACCTAACCCCTAAATGCTCCAGACGAGCTGGTCGGTGCCTTGTATGGCAGCCAATCGCCGTTGGTGTGTGAGTGTGTGTATGAATGGGTGAATGAGATGCATCAATTGTACAGCGCTTTGGATAAAGGCGCTATATAAATGCCAACCATTTACCATTTACATAACCCTTTCACCAAGTTGTTACCTTGTGCTATACATGTAGGGCATTTGTGCTATTTTTGACACAATGGATCATTCCAATTTAGATACTGCTTAGTAATTTCAGAGCATTGCCTCATACAGTATGTCCTGTGAGATAGATTTTATGGGGATTAGGTTCTCTGTCCCCTTCAATGTTGAGAGAAAGTTCAGTTATCCCCCTCAATAAGTTCTGTTCCCAAAAGTTGCATCATTTCTTTCCACACAATTTAACATTACTTGTCAGTTACATCATTTTACTACTGTTCCATCTTCTACAAAAAAACTATCACCGATCGGCTTAGAGATAGAGGCACACACTGACAAAAGGGAGGAATGCACAATTCAAATTTACCAACAACAAAGAATCATAGCCAATAGCACATGATACCTCTCAGATCTAGTTGGCTAATATATTGAGGTTGGAAATAGGCAGAAAGCTTACAGTCTGGCTAGATACAAGCTTAACATTACTTAACATTATGAAGCCAGCTTAAAAACTAGTTGCCTACAGTACGTGCAATTTCAGAATTTCAGATGAATCCCTCTTATGTATCCTTTTACACATCATAAATTAGCAAGAAAGTTGTTCCACAAGCAGTTAATCCAAGTTTATTTTCCAAGTAACTACATTTTTGCTTTTTTTTTTTTTTTTTAACTTTTGTTGGTGCTCATCCATTATAAAACAGGAAGGAATATGGACATTTTCTGTGTCTTTCTGGCACTGTTTAGATTCACTGTGCCTACCATATGTCTTTCTATACCACCACTCTCTTGTCATTATACAGCACTGAATGATGCGCACGAGAGCTCCACCTCCTCCAGAAACTCAATTTTACACCTGGCTTTTATTTTCAAAGACTTTTGATCATTGCATGCATGAAAAATGTATTTAATAAATATGATTCACAGGACAGCTGTCCCCAATATGTTCATACTAATGGATTTCAGGGTGGGAAATTGCTGAACTTGCTGAACCCTTTTTTGTGCTAACTTTGCAGAAAGCACACCCCAGTCTATCTAATCTCTAGTAACTGAACATGTTAAACATTAAATATTCTGGGTATAACTGGGCCAGTCCTGTAATCACTATGGCTGGGAGCTCTGGGGACTGGCACAAAGGTGTAGCAGAGACATAAACACTGGGGGGTTTCAAGACCAGGCTTGATACTGTGCTAGATATTATCTAGTTTTTAGGTAAACTAAGCACCAGATATACTTTAGTGGTAGGAAAATGACATGACATGCATTGTTGGGCTGAATGGCCTGTTCGTCATTTCATTATGTTGTGTTAGGATATGTTACACTATGTTACATTACATTATGTTATGGTAATATTTCTGATTCCATGTCACAGAGAGGGAGGGTTTTTGTCATCATAGTATTCTCCAGCTAATCACTATTGACTCCTCTGATTGGATGTGCCTGGGCCTGTTCCCAGTCCTCTCCTGCATTACATTACATTACATTAATGGCATTTGGCAGACGCTCTTATCCCGAGTGACGTACAGTTGATTACTAATGACTATGCAGGAGACAATCCTCCCCTGGAGCAATGCAGGGTTAAGGGCCTTGCTCAAGGGCCCAACGGCTGTGCGGATCTTATTGTGGCTACACCGGGGATCGAACCACCAACCTTGTGGGTCCCAGTCATGCACCTTAACCACTACGCTACAGGTCTTATTGCTGCTTACCTTGTGCATTGCAGATAATGTCAGCTGACTGCATTTTGTAGGATGTGAGGGGGAAGATGCTATTGACTACATTTCTGGAGGAGATTGCAGCCATTGGAAGGTAATGGGAATTACAAACTGTGGGAGAAAATAAAGAAGGGAAACTGAACAACAGTGGAATTATCATTTGCTCACATCTTTGATTTTACAAACCGTTTTTGGTTGGATCTATTTTTTTTTTTTTTACATACATTTTGGTTGGGGGAGGGCACCATGCTGATCTTCCTATGTAACTCCAGGATTATTCATTCTATTGAGAAGCTAAAAACCATGCTGGACCTGAATTATTAGTGTCGTGAACCACTACACAGAGACAGATTAGATCCGTCTGATGAAAATGAAACTTTTTATGCCATCTTCGTTTTAAGTGACAAGAGGATAAAATAAGGCTTCAGCAGTCTCTTGGTAAAAGGGATTGTTTGTAGTAATTCTGCCATACTTTGTGAGTCTCCAGGCAAGTCTGCTTTCAATGGACTGCTCTGACAGCAGCATTCAAACTCATTCAAATTCAAATTCATTCATATTTCCAAATTGGTTAAAACACTCCCAGAACCATTTGGCGGACTAGTTAAAAACAACAGTTATGAAATTACCAAAGGCAGTTTTTTTTTGTAAATACAAGTCATTGTTCTTTATATAACTGTTCCTGAGGTTCCCATAAATTAGTAATTGCATCATTTGTTGCAGATGTGCATGAAGACACCCTGCCCTAAAACACATTTTAACATGCTGATGAACTGCTACTCTGTAGCATTTTTGCACATATCCATTTATGGCCTCATGATGAGTTAAAGAATACTTAATACCTAATATTAAAACGCAGTCAGCATAGCCATGCTACAGCTAAAATGCAGGCCATTATGATGAGCAGGTATGGGGGTGGCAGGGGTACAGAGCAGGGGAGAAGACATTAGAGGTCACAGTGTGGGAAGTTCAATCAGGGGGCTAGTAAGAGCTTGCTTCTGAAAGGGTTTGAAACTTCAGGCAGCTTTGGGCATGTATGAGAAAACTCACGGTTGTTTACCCTTCAAATACCTGCTGGCCTTCTTACTTTCCAGAGTGAATGCGTACCACCAAGGCTGTTTTAAACAGAACACATTCCAGCCTCTTCTTCTGTACAATCCCAAAACAAATTATTTCAGAAGGAATATTCCATCATGGTTCAGGCCCGATGCACTGGCTGTAAGCCACCAAAAGTGAGATAGGCATAAGAAATATTGCAGAAAGAGACCATAGATAATGATTCTCTGTTCAAGGCATCAGACCCCTAAAACATGCCCGCAAGACATCTCCCAATGTGTTTTACAAAACATAGCTAACCATTGAGAGTATGTTTGCTGTTCAAAAGATGGAATGCTCAAAATGTAATAGAACATTGAACAAGCCCAAGGTTGTGTTCTTTTGATGTTAGTTCACTTCTCCACTTTGAGTGAAATACATTTTTACCTGTTATGTGGGAATTTATTTTGACCTTGCTACATTTGAACCTCTTCAGTAACTACATTTTTCAGTTGACATGAAGGAATTTGCACTGGCTCAAATGAATTATTCCTTCTGGAAATGTCAATTAAAGGCTGGTTTGTGTTTATTCTTTGTTCTAATCATAATGGGTCTTTACCCCTGGCAGTGAGACTGAGAGGCAGCAATAAGAAAGTCCATTCAGATTGTCTTCAACCTAAGGTAAACATAACTTTCAACACAGCTATATCATTACCTGCATTTTTAGAAGGATTAATGATTCAACTTCAAATTTTTAGCACTCATAGATCACAGAGAAGGATAATTCTCTGGTCCTCTCTCGGGGCACGAGCGGGGACTGGACAGATTTAGGATGTGGCCAGATGTGAGCATCAGTAAATCACTCCCAATAGAGGATAGAGGGAGTGAACAGAGACTCAGTCTGGTTACAATGATATTGTTGGTGACCATATTTTGGTTAAAAAAAGATGGTGGTGGGCCAGAGTTATGAACATAATATTTGGCTATGCATTTATTTTTATATAGTGTATGGAACAAGAAAACCTAACCGGACATTTGTAGGAATTTAGAGATTTCCCCTGGAACAGATATTTTTGGTTCCAAAAACAGGACATATCTGGGAAAAAGGATGTCTGGTCAGTTTAGAGGAACCAGGGATTTACTGAGAGCCAAAAACAATTGACTGACAACTGACAAGATAACATAAATAATTACCACTTAAAATAAGCATTTTTCCGGATAATAATTTTAAATATTTCAGTTTATGTGGTCCCAGGTTTGATAATTTGTATTTTTATAAACAAACATTTCTCCATATGAAATCGTGTATAGAGATACCATTTTTTAACACTCTGGTTTTCAAGGGGTAGAATTGTCCCAATTCCAATTCCAATTCTCAAGCTCAATCAGGAAATTGTGTCACAACCAAATGCCTGTTAAAGGAATATTACAGCTTGAATCCCATGTCCCATATTGTAAGTAGCATACAGGTGTTTTTCAGTGTTCATTAACTAGGTCGAATTAGCCGGCGGTGGAAATGAAGTCCCCCTGCAATTAAGCCCCTTCACTCCCCAGTGATCCTCAGCTGCTTCACCTCAATTTCATTAATTAAATCTGAAACACAGGCAACGTTCATTTACATTAGCATAGTACATAGCCATTTTCAATGGAGGTTTCCTATTGGGAAACAATGTGAGTCTTAGGGGATCTCTCAGTGTGTGAACTGAAAAATAACACATAATAGAAGATTGCACACTCTTACCAGCAGTCGTATTACGCACCATTTCCTGTCATCCATATGGTCTCACAGAGTGGAATTCCCCACAAAGCCCAATAGGCTCTCTGTGTTCTTTTTCAGTGCCTGTATGCATTTCACGGGATTCAATTTTACCTTGAAGTTAAGAACATACTAGAAATCACTAAGGCAGTAGTAATTGAATTCATATCAGTTAAATTTTTTGTTCATATTAAAACAGTATTGCACTCAAAATTGCGTTTTATTGTGAATATCGGCAAGGCTATTGAGTGGAGGCAATGCAAAGCAGAGTCCTGGCAACCTCCTGTCTTGATATAAAAATGATGGACTATAAGATGGACTATAAGTTGTCTTTTTCCAAAATCTAAAGTCAGTCGTAACTCATCATAAGCTAAAGGGATGAGCCATGTCTGAGCATACAGCAGTTAGCATTACCCACACTGAACTTAATATCCAATTTACAATAGGATAGGCTCAAATTCAAACTACACACACACATTTTCTCACTTATCTTCACCTACATGTTTGTTCTAGTTTCCCCATCTTTGAAGTCCTCGGATAGCTCTATGTGTGTAGTAACATGTTTGAAGGTTTGAAAATGCTGTCATATTATCCTAAGTATAGTTTTATTAGCCGATTGAGGCTTTTCTAAGTGTATACTTATAGAGAGGAAGAGAAGTGATTGGGCAAAGAGTGCCAATTTTCTTTAAAACAACCAGTCCTGGTGCTGTCAAAGGATTTGGAGAACATAAGGTCAGCCATTTTTCTTAGTCGTGGTGCTGAATGGGGCTGTTTGTTTCAACCGTGGCCGGCACTGACTGAGCAGAATGCCTGGTAACACAGAAAGCCAGACCAAACATTTCCCTGAGTTTCTCAGGGCCAAGTGCCAGCCAGACACGGATAGTTTAAGCCTCGCAAGATGTTGTACTGGGATCCTGTCCTTTCCTCATTAATCATTTTGTTCTGACAGTGTTTATGCTCCTAGTTCCAATTTAAATAAAATGTATTCTTGGAATAATAATCATTATTATTATTGTTATTATCATTATTATTAGCAGTAATAGTATTAGTCCGAGACGTAGTAGTAGTGGTGGTAGTAGTAGCAATAGTAATAGCAATTGTAGTAACAGCAACAGTAGTAGTATCATGAAAGTAGTTGCTGTTGTAGTAATAGTTATTTGCCAGATTACATTGATATTGTAACCTAATAATTTAGCACTGTACTGTACATTTGGAACACATCCAAACAATGTGGCTGTAGAGGCACATGATATGGGGTGCTGATTGAATCTTATGTGTACTTGGATTTTTTATAAGATGTCACACTGGGCTAAGGACAGTATGAGAGTACTTTATGTTCAGAGGAAGGCCAAGGCTGTTGTACTTTATGGGCAGCTGGGTGAACATACTGATTACATTAAAAAGGAGATTGGGTAAGTGCAGTGTACTGCTGCTACAAACACAGGATGTGAACAGTGCGGTGACACATACTGTAAAATGTGTCCGTGTTTGTGTGCACTTTCAGTGTGTGTGTTTGTGGTGGGGGAGAGGGGAGGGCATACTTAGTTAAAATCAGACCCCTGACCCCTGAAGAGAAGTTTTACTAAAAGAAAATGACACTTACAAGCATATCTGCAACTGTTCCAGCAATGTTCCAACAATGGCAACAGTGCTACAGTATTTTAGAAAGAGGTTTTATAATATTATTTGTGAGCTGGTATTTAAAGTAGTATAAGAGAGCAGAAGTCACCAACAGAGTAATTCTGTACAGTTCTGTTCTAGTTCTGTAAAGGGTCGGGGAAGAGGAATCTCATAATTAAAGTCAGAGCTCAGAGCTTTAAGGAAAACAGATCCATTAACCATGTCTGAACCACTTCCTTGGAGCACTTTAGAGGGAAACTGCAATCCCCAATCGTCCTTGCACAGTTATCACTGAACCTTTGATGCATGAAGACAGGGAGACTGAAATATGTACTGAAAGGCGTACTATGCAGTATTTCTCATTCCTGTGTTTGCATACAAAACATGTCTACGCCCCATTCTCAATCCCGCCAGATGACTGTGTGCCCTGATAGCAATGAACTAAGAAACCGTGGTCTAATGTGATTCGAATAACATCAGCTTCAGTCGTCGTTTTTCCACACAGGCCATTTAGCTAGCTATTTAACTGAATTTAAATGTAGAATTTAGTTAGATAACTTTAGCTAAACGTTAGCTAGTGGTGAGGCTAGCGTCTGCTCTAACTGTTAGCCTGCCTGCACAATTCTGTAACATGCAAGCATACTCACAATGCATCAATTCATTGTCCCTTCTATTTTTATCAGATATCTCAAATCCAGGAGTTGAAAGTCCAGGAGTTTTTTTTGGATTTAGGCATGAGTTGAAATATGCTGGTACTGTGCAGTGGGAGCCAGCTATCACGGCCAGCCTGCTGACGTACAAAACCGAATTTAGTTAGCTTATAACACGACAGCGAATTAATGTTACTAAAAGCTGGCCAGCCACTTGATTAATGGTTAGCCACCAGGGCTAATTTCTCGTAAAACCCAGCTCACCACTGTAGCAGCCAATCGTCTCCTCTTGCACCCCTCCTCCTCCTATTGGATCATAGAGCTTATGAGTTCAGTGTTGGACACATGCTTTTCAGATACAACACAGTAATAAAAAAGGTCCACGGCCCAAGCAGTTTTTAGTTTTTAGAATAACAAATACAAGTAGACAAACAAGGTATTGTGCAGAACTGAACACAGACACAGATTGCCAGTGTATCATAGTAATGCCTGAGCATTGTTTTATAACATTTTCAAGGTGAAAATCCTGCATAGTATGCCTTTAATATCATCATACATTTGTTTTCTTCAATGGCTTTCTTGGTTGCTTTAATTGAAATCCATTTGTTGTTGGCTGCGTTTGTTGTTTATGTTATTACAGTTACATTTGCATTGCACAAACTGACTGTCTTTTATCATCATAAATATGGAACAATTATTTACATACTCTCAATGCAAATATAATTTGAACAGGTTCATTTTTTTCTTCTGGTCTTTTCCTCCTTTTTGTCGTAAGCTTTGCTTTGAATCACCGGAGCTTTCTAATACACCGTCCTGTCAACATGTCTGTTGTTTACTCATCTGTTGTAGCAAATGTGAGGTTTTCACGAGCGGGCTCGTAGCTGACAGCTCCGCGTGAGCGAGAATGACGACTGGGACAGAGACATCGCCATGGCGCTGGTTTACAAGCCGCTCGCTGTGAAACTGCATCCCCGATGAGGTCATGTTTGTTTTTTGCCATTGGTAGCTGATAGATTTATAATGCAGGGGCAGATTTAAGAGAGCTGCAAGTAGAACAGAGCACAAGAGAATGGCCCGGAGGGTGAAAACTGTGAAATATCGCACAGGAAATGAAGGGCTGTCTTCTACTCTAACACCGCTAAGGATTAATGACTGCTCAAAATCGTCATTATTTCCTTTCACTGTGGCAAAAGGGGCTTTACTGTCTCAAAAAAAACTTTACACTTGCATTTGTGTTTATTGCAAAGGGTGTAGCAATTCTGACTTTAAATATTAATTGTTGACCTCATATCTTGGATTGTCTAAACTACTCTGACAATAATCATAAGAATTGCAATAATCAGAATTGCAATTCTATGATAATATATTATAAGGTGAAAATACTGGGCGATATAATGTACCTGCACACATAAATGTATGAATTTAATTGTTTTCACATATTTCTGTTTTTTACTGACACGGCAATGGGTGATATTTAGATTCTGGGTAAGATTAATTCCCCAGGGACCTTCCCTCAACATATCCATAACATTGGAAAAATATTATAAGTGCGATATAGCCTACTCATGCATCTGCTTCTCTTTATATACATTAAAGTGAGACAATTGGACAGAAAATCTCGGGCCGGGATGAGGTCTTAGGTAACGTCTGCTCCCACTGAGACACAGTGTTCTAGGGCAACTTTTCCTTTCCGTTAGGAAAGTACTCACCCTGGAAGAGGTGAGCACCAAGCTTTAATTACTCTGGCTGTTTCCTTTAAAATATTTTCCATTTCATTTGATGCCTCCTCATCTAAAGCTTGACGAGGGGCATTGCCCCAAGGGGCATTGCCAAGGCAACAGGAAGGCCTAATTGAAGTACTTCCTGGCGTGATTTGGTTTTAAAAGTAGTTTTATTGGATCCTGTCAGGAGGCACCATAGCCAGGTAGGCCAGTGTGATTTCTTCCCAACAACAGATGTACAATATTCTACTCTTGAAACCTTAACAAAAGTGGCCCATACAACTACAACAATATCTTACACATTAAAAATCGTAGCAGTGTTGAAACCCTTCAACCTCCATGTTAAGACCCTCACCTTTAACTGTAGTACCTTGTAAAACAATCTCAATATATTTCTCTTTCCTTCTTCTGTCCTTTCTTCATTTGTTCAGGAGTGATCACTATATATGTGCATAAAACACAAAACAAATCAAACTCTAAAAGCAGACAGAGGGACTTATTTAATGACAATGAGACAGATTGAGTAAAATACTCCAGCCAGGTTTCCCCTGGCCCCAGTGAACTCTGTAAAGTGCTGAAAAGCTGTCTGGAGTTATTTTTTACAACACGGAAGGGTTGATGGAGGGAGCCAGGGGGACGGACTCACAGCTTCAGGTCTGGCAGATTTGAGACCCAGGGTCTCCTTGGGAGATTTGCCCTTTGACCTCAGGCAGGTGGGTGACACTGTAGCATTTCACCCCAGGTTCCTCACCTGTCTAATTCAGCTTCATGTCATGGCACTAAATCCCGGTTTTCACTGCCTCGTGAACACCCACCTGTCGAGAAGGCAGACATGTGTCACTCATAGTGCAGCGGTTATTACACTGGCAGAATGTTATGGGATTTTGTCCCTGTTAAGACAGATCCACACACCTGGATGCCCATAAGTTTGGACTGACAGGTATTTCTCACAAAATAAAATACCACATTATGCAGGGATTTTTATGAACTCACTGCCCTGTATGTTGAAAGATGGTATCAGCCAAACAGCACGCCAGTGCCCGAAACGTACTATAGCTGAAGCTTGTTTTGAAACTAGCAATTAGTTAGTATCATAAACAAGTTTATACATTAAAATGACATTACCACTGGAGGCTGGTGAATTCCTGAGGACCTCAAAACTGGCCCTTTATAGGTTGACACATTCTTGCACACGGACATTTTTTCATGTATATGCACACACACAGCGAGATAGATACCTGCACACACACACACACACACACACACACGCACAGCTGTCAGCCACGCATACTCTCTTGTTTTGTCATGGGTGGAGCTATGCAGCTGAGGAGTGACCTGTTCTAAAGGGGGAGGAGATAGATGCATAGGACACACCCCCGTTCTTCACGCCCCCACGCTACAGCACAAATCTACTGCGCAGGTTGTTACCCCACCCCCACCATTTGGGATACTGTGTGTGCGGTGTGATATTTCAAGATGGCCTGTCAATGAGTAAAGGAGTGTGTGAGTGTGTGTGTGTGTGTGTGTGTGTGTGTGGAGGTCCGCCTGGCTCCCATGGCTTTTGCCTTTCAAACTGGCTTGGCTTTTGCCCGGTCTCTCTCTCCCGGTCTCTCTCTCTCTCTCTCTCTCTCTCTCTCCCTTTCTCCTCCCCTTTATTCTCTCCTGCCTCTTCTTACTCCTTCTCTCTCTGCTGACTCTAGCACCCCCTTCTCACCCAACATTGCTGCAGGTTGCTATGTGTCTTCACATCTGTGAGTTTCAGTCCCAGAGAAGCACCTCTGGGACTTCACCACAGTTACAGCGGGGGGTGTAAAAAGTAAGAGTTATGTTGTCCTGTGTACTTACTAATATGAAAACATGTTATTATCATCACTGTTCCTGTTTATGTTAAATTATCAGAGAACTGTGAGACGCAATTATTTGGGGGCACACTCAAAAATCTTGAGCTAGGTTTTAAAACAGCTCGCCAGTTCAGACCAGCTTCCAGCTTGACATGGCTTGGCCAGCTTAAGCTATGTTTTGAAACAGACAAGCTACCAGCACTACCTGGTTGACCAGCCCATATCCAGCTAGACCAATTTTCAAGCTGGTCAAGCTGGCACAGCTGGATTTTACAGTAGGGTTAAGCTCTCTCCTCTGCCTGTCAAGCTTTAGATTGAATGGGCAGATCTGAAGACAGCACTCACTGAGTCCACAAGACAGGGCAGCACAGGGCAGGGTGAAGCAGGACTCAACAGCCATAGTTCCAGCCAGCAACCAAACCAACAATCAGCCCTCTAATTGCACTCTTCACTGGAGCTGAAGAACTGTCCCTGCATTGCACCAACATTTGTACATAGATTTAATTTGCAAATACATGCAACTGTTAGTTTGCTTTTTTACCAACAAAAACTGGTGGTTTTGGTCAACTCAGAAAAGATCTGAGACGCAAAGTGGAAGACAAAAATCAACGCTTGCATTTATTTCGAAGTCAAACAAATGCTGAAACCCCACACAAACCCTGCTTCTTCGGGGTATTGATGTTGATACATCCACAAGGAAAATGCACAGGCAATACATAAATAAAAATCAAAAATGTATGCATTCCTCCAGGGATCAAAGCCCGTAATTTGCCATTGTGTGTCTGAGCTGTTCCGCTCACGAAAGACTGCTGAGGACAGCTTCCACATCACAGCGCCCCGAAGTTTAAATTCCTCTGATGGTTTCAGTCTGTTCCGTGTCTGCTCCTCTCCGTCCCCCTGCTGGGTGTGCTTTCATTTCCTGTTTTGTTCCCCTTCCCCCGTAAGCTGCCTTCCTGAGCCAAATTCCCTCCTTGCCTACTCATCGTATGGCACGCAAATCGCTATGGTCAAACAGCAATGGAGTCTTGCTGCTTCAGTGTTGGCATGTAGATCCATGTTAGCCATGGATCTACTTTCTTGTACGAAAACCAACTAGAAACCAGTTTGGTACATACGTACATACCATACATTATCATTGATGCTAGTTCTCTCTCTCTCTATATATATATATATATATATATTTATATATATATATCTTTAAAGGTCCCATCAGCTAGAATCAATGTATCTATACTTGAACGGTTATGATTTCATGTTTGGGGATAAAAATAGTGTCCTTAAAATTAGCTATGCGGAAATGGCTCCCTTATACTGAATGTGTCCAGGTAAGAGAAATAGATCACCCAAAGAAATGTGCTCTCAGTGCTGCTGCTGGTTTGGCTTAACTCCACTCTGCAGCATTGTTAAGGGTTTGGCTCTGGCAGAGCAGCACTGCTCACATTACATTGACATTTCTTTAAGCAGCCTCTCTGGCTCGCCTTTAATGACCGGCCTTGCTCTAGCCAGACTCAGTGACCAGCCTGACTCTAAGAAAAAGTGACAAGAGATTCCACTCCCAGGAATCGACCCTGTGCTGCAAATCTGCTTCAATGCAATAACTCTGTGTGTGTGTGCGTGTCTGTGTATGTGTGTGTGTGTGTGTGTGTGTGCGTGTGTGTGCACGTGCACGTGTGTGTGCGTGTGGTGTTTCTCGCTTACATAGGTCAAACTTTCTTCAGAATGTGTGCCGTCATTAACCGCTGTAACAGGAGAGAGCTGGGAAATTAGTTTTTCTCATTTTTGAAACTACATTTTAGATTTAGATAAATGAGCTAACATTAGCTAGTCTGCTCGATGTAAACAGCAAGTTAGTTTCCGTCAGTCAAAAGAGTGTTGTTTTTAATTTATATTATCATAGGTCACTCATTCACCAGTTTGACTTTTTTGATACCAAAAACAAATGTCAAATATACATCTGGTCAGCAGTGGTGTATTTAATTTCTAATTGCTAGTCATTTGTCAGCTGCTGTTATATCATGTACTGTATACATATACTGTATGTAGTGCATGGTCTGTAATCCAGTTTTACAAAGAATGTACTCTAGGGATGAAAGGAAACTTTACCTTATATGGGCTTTGATGGAAGCCTTATTAATCTACGCCTGTGCTCTAACCAGCCTCAATGGCCTGTCTCACTCTAACCAGCCATTTTGACCTGTCTCAGAGTTTTGTTTTATGCTTGGCAAATTGGTAAATATGAGAATGGCATATCAAAATGCACAATGAGTATAAAAATCAGGCTTGTATTATATGGGATTGGCGCTGCTGGAAAATAAACATTTTTTGAGTAATTTGATTTAAGATCCTTTTTCATATCTTGCAGCTATGCCACAAAGCTAATTTGTCTTCTGTATCCAACTCAGACTGTTCTGCAATAAGGAACATGGAACATCAAATTTTTTTGTGACAGCAGTACTACAATACAGTTCATAAAAGTGCATATTAATATTTCTATATTATATCCATAGAAATGTTTTGCATGCAATGGTGTAACAACATTTAGTTTACATACATTTTTTATCCAGAGTCAGCTCTTAGATCTTTGCGGAGGGATATGAAAACCAAACATTTTACCAAGCGTCTTAACATATTCCAGTTTTGATATGTTTTCATTTGTTTTACCTTAAAAGAGAGTTTGAAAACATTCACTCTTGTCAGACAGCTGACCGAGGTGGGTCATATTGCTGACCGCAAACATATTGTCCTTTCAATAACACACCCAGCCTGTTTCTGTATGTAAAACTCATTTCATGTGTTTGAGGACAGGGCGTCTCATGTCTGGAGTCAAAAAGGGATCGGGGGTGCATCCCTTTCCTGAAGTTGTTGAATAGGAATGCTGATCTGGGATGGGGGGAGAGTGGCCCCTATGGGCTGTGGGTGGGATTACAGCATTCTAACCACATGGCCTGCTCCTCTCACCACACCCACTGGCCCTCAATGTTTGAGGTGGCACACCTGTGCATCTGACCCAGCTGCTTATCAGAGCAGAAACAGGATAAACACATAACACCGGGAAGACTCCCAGATTAGCAAAAGAGATAGAGAGACTGTGAAATAGGGGGTTAGAAAGAAAGGGACATGAAAATTGAAAGATTGACAGAGAGAATTAAATATATGAAGATAGATGTAAAAATAAAAAGAGATTTAGACAGGCATGTCCTAGAAGACAGTGAGAGAAATAGGTGGAGGTACTCCCAGAGAGCTATATGGAGGAAGGGTCCTATGGGACCTTAAGGGAGAGTTGGTACACCAAAATGTGACTGCCGTGGTTGAGGTTTGTGTTCATGGAATGTAGACCCAACCTCCCCTTCCCCCCCACTCCTCCCCTCCTCCCCTCCTTTTCCACCTCCTCCTCCTGCTCCTGTTCAGACCCACCAGGCATTTATGCCACGTCTCTGAGCTCTGTGTTATTGGAGAAACGCTCCTCACCAGCGGGACATGTATACCTGCTGTTTGTCTTTGTAACCAGTCTTATATCACACTTCAACATGTCCCTGTCTCCTCTTTCTCCCTCACACACACACTCACTCTCACCCCTATTACACAAGCATACACTTTGTGTCTAGCTTATTCTCTCACACACTCTCAGACACACAAACCATATAAAACCTGGTTTTATATGGTTTAAATGTGTAGTGAGGGGGTGAAAGCAGAGAGAAATCAGATAAGGATGTGTATCGGTAAATTATTTAGGTGTTTACTGTTAATGGTCAGTTGTCCTATACACAAAGTTGTCCAGTTCCTATAGCTGGATTCGTGACAGAGGTGAACTATTTGGTGTGAGTTGTAATCCTTTTTATACACCACTGCCATCTGGAGTCCAATTACGCTTCCAAGAATGATAACACTGAGAACCATGTTAACTGGCCATTTGAGCACTATATACTGTATGTCTGTCTCCCTGTATTATAACTAAGGCTCTCCAATCAAGCAATAGATCTGTCCTCTAGTGTTGCTTTGCATAACTTGCAAGGTTCTTTTTTTCCATTCTGGCCTGAAATCGGGAACTATCTTTAATAAATAGGGGCGACATGGCTCAGGCAGTAAGAGCAGTCGTCTGGCAATCGGAGGGTTGCTGGTTCGATTCCCCGCCCGGGTTGTGTCGAAGTGTCCCTGAGCAAGACACCTAACCCCCAAATGCTCCTGATGAGCTGGTCGGGGCCTTGCATGGCAGCTGATCGCCGTCAGTGTGTCAGTGTGTGTGAGTGTGTGTATGAATGAATCTGTTCCATTTGCCATTTACCATTTAGTTTACTTTTGTCCATGACTTTTCTCCTGTGTTAATTAATTTTTTGTCATGACAAATGGAAATGAAGCATCATGGTTTTAAGTTCATTTCCATTCTTGAACTATGACATGGCATCAGCAAACATGCTCACAAATGGAATTTTCAGGAAGAGTCCCAGGTTGTTCAGGCTGGATTTGGCCAGTGTCTGCTGTTCTGGAGTCAAAGCAGATTGAACAATCTAGTCTCTGTGCAGCCAGCTGGTCTTACTGTCTTTGTATTCCTTTTTTTCCCATAAAATAACTGCCAAAAACCTCATTATCATTGTCATATTTAGAATTGAAATAATAAGAAACAGGCTTAGAGTACTGCATGTTGCTTGCATTCTATGAAATAATTTGAAATTTGTGTTGGAGAGAGAGACATTCACAAATAATTATTTCTCCACTTTGAAATGTTTCATCTTGGATCTGGCTTCATGAACATGGTGATTCACTTGGCATTCATATGGCTCCAGAAATAACAGGAACTGGGAAAAAATACATTTTATTAAAAAGACATAGTTCTAATAATACAAAACAGTTTCTCAGTTTTATTTTTTTTTTCCCCAATAAGATTTTAGTTCTGGTTCTAGAAAAGAGAGACCAGATTCATTATTACCAGATAATTGTTCTTTGTTAAAATTGGTACAGTTTTACCCTGAGTGTGCACTTAACCCCCTCACTTTCAAAAAACCCGGGCCGTAGTTTGTGAAGTGTGTGGTCAATGTGAAGACATAGGGGTGTCTACGGGGTTTCCCTAAACAAAAAACAGATGTCAGGATAGAATCACTCTCAGTTTTGTGTGGATGTGGTGTCATTCATTAGAAATAGGGAATGGAGCTGGAGTCACTACTACCAGAGGTGGAGTTACAATGAGTGGCATTATGAGCACTTAATCATTATGAGAAGTATCAACCTACAAGCGGTTTTGTGCTCCATGGTAAAGCAAAATGATTGGTACAAATCAGTGAGGTGCTGATAGAATATAGTATCTTGGTCCATGTTTGGTTCTTCAGTAAGCCACCTGCTCCAATCCTTAGAGATAGGGTGTGTCTTTGGCGTTACTCTCAGTAGAAATAGGATGAAGAACAAAAGTGGCATCTGTGATGAATCAATATCAGTGGAAATATGTAGTGGGAATGGGACCAATCTCAGTAGAAATGGATGACTTGATAGCCCCTCAGGCAGCTGAAGGCCTGAGTGTCCAGGTCTGCCAGGTGGATGAGGTTGTGTTCCAGCTGAACTCTCACCAGGTTGCTGAGAGGTGAATCCTTGCCTTTGGTGCAGAAGGAGTCCCGTGGGATGGAGTGGATCTTGTTGTGAACCAGAGAAACAGAGTGCAGGGAGGGGGGCAGGCGCCGTGGAACCTGACGGAGGACATTGTGTCCCAGTTCCAACTGGTGCAGGGCGGGTAGCCCCCAGAAGGCCCCAGGAGCAACCTTGGTGATCTGGTTGCGGGATAGGCCCAGATGCTCCAGGTGAGGCAGGCCCAGAAATGCTCCTTTGCTGACCGAGGTGATGGCATTCCCCTCCAGGTTGAGGGTTCTGAGGGTAGGAGGAAGGTGCTTTGGAATGTTCCTAAGAAGGTTTCCCTCCAAGTTTAGATTCTCCAGGTGAACAAGGGGCTTGAGCGAGTCCTTAGTAAGGCCCTTGTTAGTCAGCAGGTTGGCACTCAGGTCCAGAACAAGCAAACCAGAACCTTCAGCAAACGCATCACCGGGGACTTGGTCAATGTGGTTCCCACGGAGGTACAGCTCTTTGATGTTGGTGGGGAGGTGGACTGGGACAGCAGTTAGGAGGTTGTGCATGAGGCTGAGGGTGCGAAGGCGGCTCATTGGGGTGAAGACCCCATCCGGCACTGACTCGGCCCCAAGGGTGTTGTTGTTGAGGCTGAGAATCTGCATGCTAGGGCTGTGGGTCCAGGCCACTTCAGACATCACACTGACGTTGTTTCCGTCCAGACGCAGCTCCTCCAGGGAGAGAGGGAGGTCAGTGGGGATGCTGTTCAGGTGGTTTATGTCCAGGTAGAGGCGCTTCAACTGCCTCATGCCCTCAAAGGCCCCTTCGATGCCTTCATCTGTCAGGTGGTTGTTGCTAAACACCAGGAATTCCATTGAGAGGTACTCACGGAGCAGGTCCAGCTGGATCATAGGGATCTGGTTGTTCATTAGGAGGACGTAGCGGGAATTATATGGGATGCCATATGGAATCCTGTCCAAGACCTTGTCTGAACATTGGACTACCCTGTAAGGCAATGAACATAATTGTCATATACAGTATGTATGATTCCCATCATAAACACTATCAGTAGCACTATCATTTTGTCCCAAAAGGTCTGTTGTAAAATTGGATGCTCTTATTTTTCATGAAAACATTACATTCAGGAAAGAGTTTTTAGTTAAGATGAAGCTGAAAGCATATTGAATTCATCATTGAAATTGTGTTGTATCAAAATACTAGCTCAAATTCTATGAATCTGTATACACATTTCCAATATTTTATAATATGCTTTTCTTTACTTTTTCATAAAAAATCAACAGAATTAACAGTAACTTGTGAACTCCTGAGGCACCGTCTTACCTTCCATAGCAAGCACAGGCAGGGGGGCAGTATTTATCTGTGAAATAGGGGAAAGGAGTCTCATTTTCAGCTTTTTTCTTTTCCTTCTGCTTCTTTGTTTTGTTCTTGGTGTTTTTGACTTTTTTCAGAGATTTGCTCTTCTTCTCTGCTTTGTTATTTTGCTTGCTTCCTGTTTTCTCTGTGTTTTTGACTGGATGTGTCCTTTTCTTTTTTGGTTTCGGAATTGGCCGGTTGAACTTTGACCTTTTCTTCTCAGACCTTTTCTGAGCTTGTGTGACTGAGTTTGTGTTGGGTAAATCCCTGAATGAGTCCACCCTCACCTCAATCGCATTGGGGACTAACCCCTGCTCCTCCCTGAGGTGTGGCTGAGAGCCGTCTGTCAAGTTTGTAAGCTGAACAAGCTTGCTATTTGGTTTCACTGGAATGAAGGTGGCCTCTTTACTTTCCCCTGCTGTCACTGGCTCCTGGCTGACAGTTGGAGTAACAGTGCTGTCTGCAGTAGTGAGGATGGTTTGGAGTTGGTCCACTTCCTGGTGTGGTTCTGAAGAGTTCTGATCTACATTATGGCTGGGGGTATGATTAAAATGGGGGATGTCTGTCTCTATAGAAAGACCAAGATTAGGGCTCAAATTAAGGATATCTGTCTCTAATGGGAGTTCAGGGTAAGGGTTCAAATGGGGGCTCTCTGTCTCTATAGAGAGACCAGTGGTAGGACTCAAATAGGGGATATCTGTTGCTATAGAGGGATTTGAATCTCTCTGCC
Organism: Conger conger; assembly: GCF_963514075.1. Classification (NCBI taxonomy): domain Eukaryota; kingdom Metazoa; phylum Chordata; class Actinopteri; order Anguilliformes; family Congridae; genus Conger; species Conger conger. The sequence goes on from NC_083767.1 coordinate 45,562,482, forward strand.
TTTCTTCCTTACCATCTTCAGCTCTATATTCCTTCCGATTCCTATTTCCTTCAGCAAAAATATAATCTTCCACCTGGGACTTGTCTTTTCCAGTCTCTTCTTCTTGCCTCTGGTCCTCTTCATTGTCATTTTCTTTTTTATCATGAAAGAGTCCCTCTTTCTCCACCAAATCAGCTATGAGTTCTACCTTCTCTTCCACATCAGTAATTCCCTGCAGTATCTCCTTTTCCTCATCCTTATTTCTGTGTTCCTCCATCTTTCCCTCTCTGTGTTCTTCTTCATGCCTTTTCCCTTCTTCATCATCTGCTGGGTCCTCTCCATCTGCATCGTAAAGTTCCTCCCTCTCCTCCTCCCCAACTTCAGCTCTTGGTCCCCTCTCTGGGTCTGCCCCACCTTCCCCATACAAGTCCTGATCCTCAGCCAGAGTCAAAGGCCGCCCAGTACTTTCCTTCTCGCCCTCAAACCAGGACACAACCTCACTCCCAGAGTCCTCTAGCGCCACCACATGGCCACCTGAACAATCACAGACATTTGTAGTCAGGTGTTTGTAGCACAAAGGTCTGTAAGGGTGCTGTTTTTACAATCAAAACCAATCTGATAAAAATGAGTGAATCGTTGTACAAGTCAATTGCACTTCAACACAATTATGCATTATTTAGTTTGTTGGTCTGGAATGCTTTAGTACTTACTGGGCTGAAGTACAAATGCATGGAGAGGAACCACAAAGATCCACAGCATCAGGGAAAATGACTCCATTATACAGGACTCTGTAGAGCAAAAAAGTACCAGTGCGGTGATGTTATTTAAAAGTAGACTTGTTTCTAACTTTAAAATCACTTAACTCAGTCTGTCAGCCTCAGCTGAGGTTTGGAAACTTAGATTGGAGGCAACAGCAGAACATTTTCCATGTTTTTAGTCAGCCTCTGATTTGTGGTACTACCAGCAAAATTTATTCCAAATACCTCTGTCAATTTCCTGCACATCAAATCCTTCTGTATGAAGCGAAGCCATACAGAGCCCTGCTGGAGGGTGAGAGGTGTCCTAAATATGTGCCATGACTTTATTTAGGTATTACCCTGACTTTCCCAAAATGAAGCACAAATCCTGCTACTGCCAATGTATCACCAATAAACATGTTAGCACATTCCCCTTTCAGACCCTGCTAACCATTCACTAACACTAGTGAGCTAGAGCTCTTGCTAAATGCTTTTAAAAGAGAGACTACGGGCATCAACTACAGTACCTCGTGATTCTAGGGGTCCTTGTACAGTCCTGAGATCCGCGTGCGTCTGTTCTGCCCAAGAGTGGAAGTCATGCCCGATGCTCCTGCTCCGGGGATGGTGAGGGTTTCTGCTGGTAGTTCACCTCGCGGCCCACGGTGAAAGAGCGTTCAGGATCTCCCGTGACCTGGACGGTGACCTCCTAATGGCCTTTAAAGACCCGTCTCACGACTCGGATTTTCGCACGTACACGCCAGGACAGAAGAATCCACAGGATCAATGCTGGGACCCGGAGGAGAAATGTCCAGAGAGGGTCATGAGGAACGTCGTCCGGGGCCCTGGCTGTTTGACTTCCTAGGGGCTTTGCCCGTGGCACTCAGGTGACAAGTGGTTCTGGCGAGACGACGGATACAGCCAGGGCAGTACCCCCAAAACCTCTGACATTGCTGTGCCTGGACCAATACACTCCTGAAACACTTCATTCATGACTCAAACAGAGCTGTTCTCTTCTTATGGTGTAGGGTTGAGCCTGGTGTCGTTGGATCGGCTCATACGTTCCACCTTCACATCCATACATCCTCTGTGTCTCACCGGGGACTGAAGTGTGAAATGTTCAGTCAGCGTACAGTATGTGATACTGTATTTGATCATTCTCCCCTTTGAAATTCTACCAGTGTGATGTTTCCAGTTTCATTACTGCAGCTCTCTGTGGGAGGGGAGCTAGAGGTCTGGGAGCCATGGTGGTTCCTCAATTTGGAAACAAATTTTTGAACGAAGAAACCACCTACACTCAAAATGAATCTTTGGATTTACTTCAAACATTATGGCTTGTGGTTACGTTCACATTACAATTCAAATATTTCCCACCTCTTATGGTCACTGATTCATATACATAACTTATTATTACTGTTTTGCTTAAAAAACTACACATTTTTTCAAGGGGCAAATGGAAATGGACCATGGTTCCTGGTTTACTGTCTAAAACAGATATATTTTTGTATACTCTTCATCCTCTACTAGCTATTTGAACATTGCAGTTTATTCAAATTAGTTTACTCATTTTTCAGGTACATTATCGTGATTTTCATTTATTTTGTACATTTTCATGGTTCAGTTTAGAGTATGCACATAGTATAAATGCAGTTGCATGCCATGTAGTTCCATGGGCTCAATTGTCATGCAGTGCAGTTCCCGGGATGCATTCCCAGCGTGCTGAACTGTCTCCGCATTGCTGGAATGTTCTCACCCAGATGTCAATTAAAATGCACCTCAGCACCAATGGGTCGATGAATAACAAGCTAGTATGAAACCACCAGCAAACAAGGATTTACAAACTCCGGATTCTGTTGGCCTTTCGGAAAAGGGGGAAAAAACGTTCCAATCAGGGCTCTCTTGCATCACCTGAAGCTCTATCTAATCTATAATAGGGGCGACATGGCTCAGGCAGTAAGAGCAGTTGTCTGGCAGTCGGAGGGTTGCCGGTTCGATCCCCTGCCGGGCTGTGTCGAAGTGTCCCTGAGCAAGACACCTAACCCCTAAATGCTCCTGACAAGCTGGTCGGCGCCTTGCAGGGCAGCCAATTGTCGTTAGTGTGTGAGTGTGTGTATGAATGGGTGAATGAGAAGCATTAATTGTACAGTGCTTTGGATAAAGGCGCTATATAAATGCCAACCATTTACCATTTATATAATTGTCTCTTTATCATCACCACAAGCTCTGTCTAAAGACCAAGATTTAAATTCTCTGTAAACACTTGCAGTGTTCCTATGTTAACAGAATCTAAATACTTTGCAGACCACATTAGTCCCACATAGTATGTCCTCTATCATTATGCCAAAAAGATTTGGTTCTTTAAATGATGTTGTGTCTTGAAAACACATCCCATTATTTTCAGTGATCATACACAGTTATATGTCCAGTGATAATTCAGCTCTATCAGAGTTCATGCAAGTCAAATTAGGACTATGCACTGAATGTATGCATTCTGTAAGTGTATACGTGTATTGCTGGGCCTTTCTCTATGGCGATGTTGTTGCCCAGGTGACCTGGAAATAATATGTTTTTTGTTCATTTTGTTTTGTTTATATATTTATCTGTTGTATAATCTACAATAATAGCTTCTCAGATATTCAGTTTTGATCCTGTCGAGCTGTTGTGTGTCGGCTTTAATGCAAACACTTGATTCAGCATGTTGCTCTCATGAATAATCCCAACTGATCTCCTGTCTCAGTACAAGGAGCGGCCACATCTTCTAGACTAAAATAGAGATGATGCTTGTTCAGCATTTAATATAACTCAAGGAATAAAAACTCAAGTTCATTTACTGCTGTCTGAGATCATGACTTCAACTCAATTGAATGTGTTGTTGACATTGTATTGCTGGGGTACATTTCGGCTTATAAATGAAGCATGACATTTCTTTCTGATGAAATACAGATTATGCTTTTGTCTGTGTATTTGAGGCTAGACAGATCATATTGAAATGTCTGTCTAAAGATTAAAAATAAAAACCCAAAACCAAAATTGACCTTTTCAGTATAAAGGAAAAGTCCACCTTGTGTCTGCTGAGTATTTTATTTCATGTCTGTGTTGGCTGTACAGGATTTCCTCTGTATGAACAATGGGTCTGTCTCTTCACCAATGTAGAAATGATTTGATTCATTTGGGTATTTTTGACTGACCAACAGTACCAGTAATTCACAGACTGCACAGCCATCTGTGCAAGGCCACAGACTGTTAGATCTACACGGACAGCATCTGCCATCTGTACTTTCAGTTCTTCCCATTATGTAGAGGCAATACCACATTTTCCAGTATGGTTTTCCCCCAAAACGTTTCATATTCTGTCCATTTTTTCAATGTATTTCTTTTTTATATCTTTTTTGACCAGCAATTTTACATCACTGTACAAAAGTGGACAATAAGAGAAATACAGTACTTTCACCAGAGGGGGGCAGCAAATATCTACTGAGGGAGCAGCCTGAGTTTTAATGTAGGGCAGTGATTACACAATATTATGTAAGAAACCAGGTCATTAATATTCTCTTCTCTCCTCTGGTCATGAGCTATGTACATAACTCAAGCTGAACCCTAGGGAGGAATTACACAGTGGCATTAATGATGCTATAAAATAGGTGAAATTGCCTTGAGTAAATAGAATTACTGTCATCTGAGACAACTGGTATATGATGCCTCATTGCACTCCATCCATAATGCGATGGTATTAGCATGTAAATAGCCAGAGGGATGTAAATGAGACACTGCACTGGCGATTAGGAAGTGGGATACATGCAATCCTGGAGGGATACCTGTGTGGGAAACAGGTAGTACTCTGATAGTTGACTTGTTTCAGAAGAGGGACACGGTGTGTGTGTGTGTATGTGTGCATGCATTCATGTGTGTGCGTAAAGTGTCCCATTGTCCATTCCTTTTCACGAGGAGATTGACTTGGTATGGACACTGTATCTTATTTCATATGCAGAAACTTTAGCATCCAATGTAATCTGCAGGAGCTGATGTTGTTCTGCATACAGTAATCCACTGAGCAGAGGTGTCATGGTGGCATATTTTACAGGCCGCATTGCTGTAATAATTTATGATTCGTAAAGAGCATAAACTTCAGTTATTAACCACAGACATAAGCTCATAAGCTTTTCTGCCTCTGTGGTATTTATTATTGTCCTGTGTTCTCCCATAGCATTCTGGGAAAAGCTCAGAATCACGTGGAAAGGACGGACATAACAGTGGTCCTTTTGGTTACGGACGTGCGCTCATTTATGAGTCATTTCCTGTCTGAAATATGTCAGCTGGGCGTCTCTGCAGAAGGTCAGGCCCCACGGTACAGCTTTGCAGAGAGGTGCTGCAGTCGCGCCTGTTCTGTATCCTGGTCCATCATTACACATCTGTCACTCATTGTACCGGGTGAGTTTTCTGCTACAAAATGGCTGCCGTGCATCACTCAAGTGAGTGTTACACATCAGTGGTATCTTAGGTGAGTTTCCCAGCCTCATCGATCATATTTTGTATTAAAACGTATTATTATTATTATTATTATTATTATTATTATTATTATTATTATTACCATTTCTCTATAACCTATATTTAACCCCACTTTCAATGTCACTTAGATGTTAAAGAACGTCAATTATGGAATCCATCTCATATGATTCTATAAATATTCCACAAGCTAAATCATCATTTTCCAGTAAACAACTCTGTGTGCAGCATGTTTTTTCAGAACAGTTCCCTTGACAATTTTATCTCTCCTTCAAAGAGCTTTTGGGGTGAAAACAGAGGTGTTACTACTTACTACTACAAAAAATGTTTTATTTATAACTCTAAATTTATGCTGCAGTTACAGTTTTAGAATGATTGGGTCAATCCTTCATATTTGAATCATAACTGCAGTTCTACCTAAGCACCTCTGACCTATCCAATACAGGAAACAGACTGAAGTGAATGGAAAACAATGCCTAGCCCCAGACATGGACCCTGAATCACTGAAGTGTATGGGCTAGGACACAGACACAGGCCCCCGGTCAGAGAAGCTTATGAGCAAGAGCGTGGACACAGACCCAGAATGCATTGTCCTGTGCCGTTGACAGTAATAAGCTTGGACAGAAGGCGAAGCGACGCCACGCTCAGTGTGTATGAGACAGTCACTCCCTCGGGCAGACCCATCTGCCATGACCTCTTCTGCTCATTGTGGGTCAGGGGTCAAAGGCCAAGAGGCGCAGACTGCTATCGATTTATGGGGAACGTCAAAGCCAAACAGTGAGGCTGTCTGTGACCTCTGGGCTCTCAAACCACAGCCATTATAACGCTTGCATTTTGTTTATGCAGGATGTTAACATTTTAAGCTTCATCCATCCTTCTACTCTTCTTCCTTATGAAGCTATGAATAGAAAATGTTATTGGTCATTTAATGTAGCATACAACAGATCTTTTAATTTGCCTTAATGCTGAATACAAGGAACAATACATAGACAAAGGAAATGTACACCAAATAAAAACTGGTCAACAATATTAAAACATCAAACAACACCGAACAATAAAGCGATTCACGTAACATCTCCTTGTCACCATTAGCTGCATTATTAGAGCTTAGATTAACCCCTGATGGGTTTGATATGTTGTCCTTTCTGGCTCAGATTGGTGGGTGCCATGAGTTTTTGGTCCCTAACAGTTAAGATAAGGACATGTACATATGTTTATCAACAATACGTCCTGTACATTTTAAAATACTGAGTCGTGCCCTTAGAGATAAGACAGAACATGTACTGTACATCATATCAGGGCCTCCTAAATGAACCCAGTGGAAACTACCATTGCATTGAATTTGTTACTGTACTGAAAACGTGTCGTGTTTCAGTGACCTTCCTGCTGGCTTCTGTGATTGTAATAAACCTTTCCAAGTCTCTCACTCATCCTGTTTCTCACTCTGTCTTTCTTTCTCTTATTCTCTCTCTTTCTTTCTCTCTCACACACACACACACACACACACACACACACACAAACACGCATACACACACAGTTAACAAGTTTACAGTTTATTAAAGGTCCTGTGATTTTGTGTTTCCTATTTCAAAACATGCTACATGATTACTCACATCAGGCATTTCACAAGGCACTTTAAAATGTTGTTTTTATGAACATTGCTTCATAAAAACAAGATTGTTTGTCATCGTATCCCTCCACCATGACAATCTGAGTGGAATGCATCTACTTTCAACACTTGAGGTGTACATCACAAAGCAGGATTTGCAGAGTTTGGTGGATAAGTTCACCGAGTAAAACCCAGAACCCTTCCAAAACAGGAACATGGACTGAAGTCAAAACAACTGTTCTAGGTTTTACTCCATGATGTTATCCAGCTAACACAGTAATCCTGCTTGGTCTCTGGAAGATATTTTGAAGCATTTACTGTATCTAGCTTGGTCTGGCGTCACCAGCTAAATGTTGACATAATGTTGTTTTCCTTTCAGGTAGATTTAATTTATTGAATCATTTATTGGGGCAGAGCATGTTTACAAGCTACTTTCAAAATAGTTTGGTTCCAAAGCACACCTTGTCCTCTTTATAGGTAGCAAAGAGCTTTTGGTTGTGATACTGCATTTAGAGTGAAGTTAAGCAAACAAGCTGGGCCTCTTTATTTCACCAGGGGGCAGTCACATCCACACTCTGCTGGCAAAGAGTACAGGACACAATCTAGAGGCCAGGGCTCATTAATAATGTCACGCTGACAGAAAAATGAAACTCTGCTGAGTCTATATACTTCAGCCCTGATTTCATGTTTGATTTAAACTCTGCCAGGATCTCTGCTGCTTCCCATACGGCAGTTCTTTAACACCGTAGAAACATCACCATAGCAGCAGGAGCGCATCAGATCTCAACCACTTCCTGGCCAAGACATAACACACCCATATTTTCTCAGCCATGTCATCACAAAATCAAAACCACTAAATCACACTGATATAGCATAACAATGAATCCTCTGAACAGCCAAAGTCAGGCCATGGAGGACAGCCAGCAGACTCCTAGCTAACGTGTGATGTGTACTGCAACCAAACACGATGTGTTTCAGTGACCATAATTATCAGGAACCCAGGCTAAGAGGATACAGACCTCAGTGACTAAACCTAAGCTGGCCTCAGCCGTGGGGCCCAACAGCGCACCTGGGAAAGATTCATCATGGTAATGGACCTGCCTCTGAGGATTATAACAGAGACGCCTTATTGATTCCCACACAATGCGGGCTCAGAGTCGGTGTGTCTTCTGTGTTTTCAGAGCAACAAAGAGGAGAAAAGAGAGGAGAAAGCAAAGAACAAAAAAATTGCTGATACAATTGAGGATGTAATTTTGTGTACATGTAGGCCAATACGATGGTCTTCTCAGAAAGCCAATAACCTGACATCTCTGAACTGCAGAGCTGTATCAACGTGAAATGGAAAAAAGAGAATTCAGTTTACGTAAATGGTTGGCTGTGAAACTTTTCTGTTTTACATAGGCCTAGTGTATCACTTACATTTAGGCTCAAACAAGACACATTTACACAAACGAAATTCACAGTGTGCTTGTGTGTGTGTGTGTGTGTGTGTGTGTGTGTGCGTGTGCATGTGTGTGTGTACTGGAGCTGTGAGAGTGGTTATTGATTTGCTGATGTGTGTGAGAGTGCAGCATATGTTATGACTATATTTTCCAATTAATCAGCTGACGCACCATCTTGGACCTTTTGTCTGACTCAGATTTGCCAAAGGAGATTTTGACAAAACCACTTGAAGAAATTTCTCACCCCCCTTTCAGCCTGAGCCAAGCATTGGGGTCAGTCACACCATCAATAATTATTCACTATGCTAAACACACTTTGATCTCGATTTACACTGTGACATATCAGGAATAAACATACAGTATCATATTTCAGCAGTGTATTTTAGCAGACGGAAACTGTTTCCTGTACAAACCCTTTAACTAGAAGAACATATAAACTGTACTTTGGAACCAACTTCCAAGCAACTGGCAAATGCTTGAGAACAATCTATTCATAAAACATGTTATGGCAGTTATGGCATTTGGTTGAAGTCTGATAGAAATTCTAAAAAGGATGTCTAAAACCCAAACTGAGATTGTGTGTAAATTTCTGTTGGGGGTGTGGAGGGACTGGAGAGAGTTAAAATTGTGCACAGCATATGTTTATTGGGGGGGAGGGGGGGGGTGAGGAAGGGGGAGAGCATATTCTGTGTATATTTCTATTATGGAGGGGAAAACTACAGTTTGTGTACATTTCCCGTGTGGAGGTTTTGCTCAGAAAGCCATATAATTATGCACTAAAGCAGAGGCTTTTCAAAGGCACAGCTGTGTGTGAGGTACAGGCAGACACACTCTAAACAAGGGCCAGGCTGCCTGACAACTGGCTTCTGATTGGTCAAAGGAGTCAGGAGCACAGGCCAATCAGAGTCAACCATGCCACGGAAACCACAGACCATTATGCTGAGAGCACATCAAATCTGCAAGAAGATCTGGAGTTTCTGGTTGAGATATCAGGCGGGGATTACAACTAGTCCCTCTCACAGTGGGCAGAGATTCATTTGAACATTGTGGAGAGGATCATATTACAGAAGAGATGTTTACCTTATTGCTCTGTATCCTGACCAGTAGGGGGACTCACCACATTGGCATTCACTTTTACTAGATCCACAGTTCAGTTTTTGACTAAAAGGAAGGAGAGGGAATCAGCGTAGTAATATAAGAACACAGTATATTCTGTGTGGACCTAGTGTAGAAGGAATAACAGTGTGTAAACTGTTGGACTCTGACTGCTGTGTAATTACATTATGTTAATTTAGCAGATGCTCTTTTCCAGAGCGACTTTACAATTAAAAAGGACGTAAGCGTATCCACTGAGTGAGTCCAGGCTAACAGCTTTCCCATGCCAGTAAGTGTAAGTGCAACATCAATAAAGCACTTAATGTGAGTTAAATTATGTCATATTAGAAAAGTCCCATGCATTTTTAAAGTGTCCATGGTGGAGGATGATTGCGCTAACCCCTGCCTGGAACCACAAAATACATTTTAGATTTTGTACAGCTAACATTCATATGACCTCCCTTTCGTCCTATGTATGCTCTCTATTTCTGATATTTTGTACTTTTGTACTTTCTACAGGCATTTTGCCCCTGGATCTAAAGTCAAGCAAGGGCCTCCACCAGGGTCAGAGAGTTAATTTGTGGCCTAAAGGAGAGTCCATCCCCGGGAGTCCCTCAGCGGTATTTCCCAGTGCAGGTCTTGCGTGTCTTCTCACAGAACTTGCGTTTGACGTGCTAGCACTAAGCCTTCCTGAGCTATGCGAGTTTACACAGGAATTCACAGACTTCTACTTCAATAAGCAGCCCTGAGTTTTACATGCGCTCCAGAGTGAGCAGCAAGCATGCACAGGAAATAGTTTACATTTCCAAACGTCTCTGAACTGCATGGCGTGCGCTGCTACGAGGCAGTTCACAGCAGGTGCTATTATTGAGCAGATCTGTTTTGTTAGAATAACAGACAGTACAGCAAGTCAGGCTGTTGGTTTCCATGACGCCTTTAGAGCACCTTTCCATGTGGTGTGTGTGCCTGTGTGTGTGTATGTGTGTGTGTGTGTGCATGCGTGTGTGTGTATATGTGTGTTTGCATGCATTTCGGGGGTGGCTTTTAGCAGAAGTGGCATACCTAGCATTTAAAATGTTTTGTCACCCTGCAGTTCTTGGTGGGTCAGCAAATGCACACTTCCTGTGTCAGTGTGAACAGTGTAAACTCCAATGAAAAGTGTCTATTCCAGACAACAAGCAAACCTATCTTCTGAGAATTGTATGCCAAATCCTGGGGTACAATAGACAACATCAACTGTAAAAGTAAGACCACAGCAGTATGCTTTTAGCTGATTGATTTCCTTACTAGCCAGCTAACCAGGTAATTGAATCATCTGCAGTACATATCTAACCTGCTAGTTTGAGTGGAGGCAACCACCCATATATGGTATATGGTAAACAGTTATATATGGAAAATGTTCTGCTACATCTAAATGTATAAACCGTACCCAGGTTGCAACAAATGGCATGAAACTGACTGTCCCCACACCAGCTGACCTGAAGAAACACAATATTTCAAAATGAAAATTGACTGCTGGTTCAGCGGTTTCAATTGTTCAAACAACTAGGACCAACGTCATCCTACATAATGCTATCGATTCTAAGCCCTATCCCAAGTTAATATTGACCTTGCTTATATTAGAGCACGTACCTGACACTACAGAACTTATGACATATGTGATTGCCTGGCTGAAATGTCGAGATAGGCCCCATTACAGTGCCCTTTTATCACCGAATATCTCTCTAGCTAAGAAAAGCCATGTGCGATTTTCCACCGGCCGTTCCAATGTTTATCTCCACTTTCCCAGGTCACCGATAATGAAGCAGTGATTAAAAGCTAATGTTTGACCCTGATCAAATTGCACGCTGAAACTGAACCACCTGAGTGTTTGTTAGCACACAGGCCTGTGTTCAGATGATAGATAAGGCTGCTTTAAGGGCTCCAGTGCATCAAGCTCACCAAGTGGAAACTCCCAAGATTACCGTTATGGCACCGCTTAGGACAGATGTATTAAAACAAACAACAGATCCAATGGGTCCTCCCACGGAGAATCAGAAAGCACACCATTAATAGTCTGGAACAGTAGAATTGACATTTTCTACTTTTATGCTTGACAAATACACTCTCAGAGAAATAATGTCTAAGAAGTGCCTAAAAAGGTATAAATGGTTGTCCTAGGGGCAGTGCCCTATAGGTACATAAAATGTAAAATTATTTAATTTAAGAGAAAGAGAACAGGCTATATTTGTGAAATTTGATCTCCCCCCAAAAAAAATTCCATTACACATTTTGCTGGACATTATTATTTGTACACTTTTGTTATTAGAATTGAGTTACTGCCATTCATTGTGCTGAATAACACTGGGGTTTCTCTCAGGAGCATTCTGGTTTGTCAGCTCCCTCCGTTATCATCTTTCCAAATGTTTGTCTCTTTTCCCAAGACAAACACAGACTAAGGACTTTGGTGGTGTGATTATATAAGTAGGCTGTTGTGACTTCTGCTTCTGCTTGCTTCATGGGACAAATATGTGAATAGTATCCCAAATCCCGAAATAGATGCCCCTGGGACACCATGTATATCTCCAAAAGTTTTAAGACAATGACAATAATACTTCCATGCACATAAACATGAAAATGCATTACTGTGACAGTGACCACCAGAAAATGCCATAAAAGATTGTATTAATTTACATTCACGCTCATATCTTTATGAAACAAACATTGTAAAAATGCAAACACTTTAATTGAATTTAGTCTGAGAATAAAGTCACCAATTCAATGCTTTAGGGGAATAATATGACAAGTATAATTGTTCTTACAGGATTGCCTTAAAAACAATCTTCATATTGCTGTGTTAATCAGCATCAGACTGAGTAATCCAGACCTTCAGAGGATTAAACAGACTGTCTGGGGGAGGCCTTAGAGGTCTTCCATCTCCAAAAGACCCCCAGCACACAGATATGTGGAGCCCCTATTGATTACTGTCTGACAGACCCCATACCGTGCTGTAAGTATCCACTGAATCCTTTGAGCACTGAATCTGCTCAGTCTCCCCACAGACAGGGATTTATTTAGCCCACTAATTAAATGCTTAATTAAAATAATGATACGGAGAAACAAATATTTTCGAAATTTTCAAAACTGTGTCAGCAAGGTAATAGTACAGCTCTTGCTTAATAGCAACAACAACACGCTCTAATACAATGGAAAATGTTGAAAAATCACCTCACTGAATTTCATGTCAGAATGAGGAACATGTTCAAACAAAAATATCCCTGTGAAAAAAACATATTATTTTGATGTGCCCCTAAAGGGCAGTCCCTCAGAGATTAGAAAATCAATTCACTGTAAAATGTCTCAGCTGAATTTCATTATTTCCCTGAATACTATTTACATCACAGACATTATAATATCAGAGTAATATTTCTGTCATTGTGCACCAGACTTCTTTGTGCCAAACCAGAGCCCCCTGCTCTCTCTCCTAATAATCTACCATTATCCCCCCACTCTCACACATACAGAATTACATGAAGGGATATCCTATTAAAAGCATTACCTAAAACCATTGTAGCTAACATTTGATAGAAGTGATTCTGTTTTAATTGACAAATCTACATTTTCCTAAATATATCTATTTAGCATGTGCAGTACCCTGGGAAGGTGTTGTCTAGGCTCAGTAGTTTCATATGGATATATGGATATGGATTTTGTTCCGTGTCACGGTGATTAGTTGAAGCCACCATTTTGTATAGGTTGTAAAGCAGTTTGATGTTCCCAGTAAGATAGATAAGGTTCTTACAGGCAGGCTGGATGTGAACTGTGACTGGAACTGCCAGTACCACCCTGCCCCTTCCTGGCTTCCAAACAATGGCTTTCAGGAATTGGAGAGCCTCCTTCTCCGTTCTGTTGTGCTATCTGGTTTCACTCTCTCTGTTTAACTGTACTGTATGGCAGCCGTTTCCTTGTAGATGTCTCTATGGTGATGATGCAACTGTCTGATTTTCTAGTACAAGGCCACTCATTCTTATTATAATCACCCTTCAAATAAAAAAAAAAGAAAAAGAACAATTTTTCCTCATGACGTGAGGGGCAATTTGCCATGTTCGCCTCAAAGGTAAGTGTAGTGAAAATCGTGTCAGATAAGGATTCATTTGGTGGTTATATATGTTTTAGGGCACTGGATGTGAACAGGATCTGAGTCGTTAGGATCATAATGAGAGCAGCATAAGATGGGGTATTCTTGCAGAAGAGTTATTCGGTGTCCATAGAGCTCATTGGATATCTAGTTCCGCAAATGCACCTGCATGTGTCAGTACTGTATTCCCATGCCACCTTCAATAAAGGAAAGGCTTTTACCATCAAAACAATCGCAAATATGTGTACACATACATGATTAGGTAGGTCTGCTGAAGCGTGAAGTCGAGCACACATGCATGCACACATGAAGGTTGCACATGTGTGTGTGTGTGTGTGTGTGTTTATTTGTGCATGAATGCCTGAAGGACAGCAGAGCTCTCCATTGGGGGTTGCTTTTGACATGCATATGTAAAGCCCACAAAGAGGCCTTCATGTGGGGCCTCACCTGGGACTTCGAGAAGTGGTGAATCGTGAGGATAAACACAATAGGTGATGGTTATTTGCATGATGTCTGCTGGCACTTTGCATGGGAGACCTGGGTATCTTTGTCTATTGATTAGAGGCTATATTCAGAGCCTGCATAATCCGTACAATCCATGAAAGATCACCATTTTCAAAGAGCTGGATGCATCTTTAATCTTTTTTTGTATTTATTTTTATGGCAGCATTTACTGTACAATAGCAGTTTTTCTTTGTGGATTGCCCCCCTTTCCTGTAGATCCAGCCTTTTTATCATTTCTGTAAGAATTACGACTCATCTCCTTTTCTTCTCCTGCCTTCCAAAGGCTCCTAAAACAGAGATGGCCCACCCACGTTCGGATATTTAAGTCACCAACAAGATTTGCGTTTAAACAGGCTTCAAAATATTGTCATATGTTCTAGCCCACACTCATATTTAAATTAGAAGAAAAATAGCTTTAGCCCTTTGCAGGAAGGCAAAGCAAAATCTCTTTATCTGTTCTATATAGTGTCTGTGTAAATGCTTACACCAAAATTTCACTTTTCATGTCAGTTCCCTGTTCCTCTACAACCACTATACAGGGAAAAGAGAAAGTCTTAGTGTCTGTAATTAAACTTGGCATTAACAGGTTTTATGGACGAGTGGTTCTGTGCTCAATATGGCTGCAGTACTGATTATGTTATCATATTTGTAGTGGGACCGGAGAAGTAAACAGGCTTAGTAAAGCCTCTATGTTACCATGGAAATAGCCGGCACAAATTTATCTTCTGAAATTGAATTATGTCCTCTTGTTAGCAACCAAACAAAAAACTGTACGATCAAAACTCCTCTTATGGCATTTATCTTTTTATATTTCACCCATGCATGCTGAAACATTTTACAAAATAACCAATAAAACTAAACAAAATAAACAAAAAGTGATTGTTGGAGATATTGTTGGTGGTAAGTCACTGAAATAAACATAAAACTGATTTTAATAATAGAAATGTCATGGTTCACCCTTCGAGGGTTGAATAAATGTATTGACTGGAGTTGGGCTAGCACTTTTTCTCTTGGACTACCAAATATTGGCACTACAAACTCAAAGTGTGGGGGACTATGAATAAATTCTCCAGGCCTTGGATTATATAGAATTATATACTGTAAATCATTTCTGTTCATATTCCTGTTCATTCTATGATTACTTAAAGGAGTGATTCTTTAAAGAGCAAGAATATCAATATTATTTTATATGTGTTTAATGAATAAATAAAATAAAACTAAACTAAAGGGCATGTAGGTATCTAGTTTAACCATGAAAGACTGATCCTATTTAGCATTTGTCAATATTGTTTCAATATTTAATTTGGCAATACTTTATTAGTAAACCAGTCTGAATAAAACATAATTCATGTTGTGGTTAAAGCTTGTTGCGCTCCAGTGGCATAGTAGCCTGATCTGACCAATAAAACTACGCTTGCTCAATTTATAAACATTGAGAAACACTTGGACTACATTTCAGAAAGAAAGCAAAGTGGATTATGTCAAATGTTATTTTGAAATGAAATTATTTTATAAGAACCAGAAGTGTTTCAGTAATGGGCACATATAAATGAAACAAACTTAAATGAAACTTACAGTTTAATGAAAAATCCATTGCTCTTTCAATATAGCTGACAATGACAGAACGAGAGAGCACGTATTGGGCCTGGAAAATTAATCTGGCGGAAAGTATTAAATTGCCCAGGGAATTTACGAAATTAAAGATCACCATGGTCCATGCTGTCCTACCTGAACCAGAGCTGATTTATCTTTCAGCAGCACGGATGTGTCAAGAAGAACAATGTGAAACAAAAGATCACAGAAGCAGCACACTCCACAAGAGCTAGAGTTATTGTATACATCAGCCCAGTCTGAGCTACCGACACTAGAGTTATTGTATACATCAGCCCAGTCTGAGCTACTGACACTAGCGTTATTATATTCTACATGAAGCCAGTCTGAGATACTGACACTAGAGTTATTATATACATCAGCCCAGTCTGAGATACTGACACTAGAGTTATTATATACTTCAGCCCAATCTGAGCTACTAACACTAGAGTTATTATATTCTACATCAACCCAGTCTGAGCTACTGACACTAGTATTGTTATACACTCTTATTAGGTAGACCTCTACACCAGCTTGTTAATGCAAATATTTAATCAGCTAATCAGGTGGCAGCAACTAAATGTATAAAAGCATTCAGATGTGATCAAGAGGTTCAGCTGTTTTGCAGACCAAATGTCAGAATGAGGAATAAATGTGATCTAAGTGACTTGATTGTGGTGGTGGCAGAGAGGGTGGTTTGAGTATCTCAGAAACTTCTGATCTTCTGGGATTTTCCTGCACAACAGTCTCTCATGTTTGCAAAGAATGGAGCAAAAAACAAAAAAACATCCAGTGAGCAGCAGTTCTGTGGGCAGAAACATGTTGTTAATGAGAGAGGTCAAAGGAGAAGGGCCAGACTACACAAAGTTGACAGGAAAATGACATACAATGCGTATGCACCTCTAAGTGGATAGGCTACAGCAGCAGAAGATTTAATAAGTCAAAAAAAGTCTAATAAATACCTAATAAAGTGCTCACTGACTGTAAGCAATTATGCTGTCCTGGACTGTACCACATGTAACTGTATAAAATATGTTGACACAAAGCAAGAAGAAGTTCTTGTATTTGGCCTCTTGCAAGGTTGAATGATTCAGACGTGGCAAAACCTGTGGTTTTCAGAAAACCTTTAGTAATGGCCAAGTAATCCATGTTGTTTCTTTCATGTTTGTAAAATATCTTATCCTCTTCCTAAAAGCTCATGTGTTAATTCAGGCTGAACTATTGCACTTCCTCATGGCAATATTCTGAGAATACTGCCGTGAGTCATCTGAAAGGGGAGCTTTGGCATTCTCTGACCGTAGAAATATGTTGATTAAAATGTTTTATTTCTTCAATTCCACTACTTATAATCGCCCTTGGAATCACCAAAATAAATACATGATGAACATGCAAGTCATGTATGACCCGAGCGAGCAGCTGTTTACTGATCAATAACCATACAAATGGGCAGTATGCAGCAATATTTTTAATTAATGGATGATGTAAGCTAAGAAAGAAGGGCAGCTGGTTTGACCCAGCTGGGGATTGAGTGCGATAAGGGGAGGGGGAGGGGGGGGGGGGTTGATTAGTCCTCCCTGTCAGTTTGGCTGGTGTAGCCATAACAGGAAGCCCATGCTAGGCCATGTCCCTCCCTGCTCTGTGGCCCTACACTCACATGGACACAATCAGCTCTGCGGTCTGCCTGATGGCTCCCCGGATGGCAAACTGCGTTTCGTCACCTGGGCAACCCGTGTTTCATCAATCAGCCTTTGTAGATGGCGCGCCGCGGGGTTCTGCGCTTCTGTTCTCTCTGTCTCTGCGGGGAAGGGTCACAGTGAATGCTGTTACTGGGAACGGGCAGGTCAGCCCACCCTCCACCCCCACACCCCCCACCTCCTGGCACGGCATGCAGCTTCTCCCCGGCCTCCAGTCCTCCGCTCTCCGGTTGCATAACCGGCTCACAGCGAGTGGCTCAGACTCCGGATCTTTCTGAACGCTTCTGTAACTCCCCGCCCGCCTCCCGCTACGCTAGTTCAGTCCTCATTCTGCATACTCCTTTCTCCTGTTTTTCAACCTGCGCGCTGTGTTTGTCCAATTTGCTGAAGCACCCAGCCCCACTTCCCCTTCCGCAGAGGGTGGTATGTGCTTCAAGGGATTGGGTCAGAGACGGCAATGCTGGTCTGTGCCGAAGGCGTAAACCCAGAGACTGGCCATACGCCACGATAACAAACAGCAATGGGGTCTTAAAATAGACAGCATGTGACATGTAGCTAGCTATCACAGAGAAACACGTAAACATCTTCATCAAAAAATAAAGGTCCACCTCTGAGGACGTAGGTCTTTTTAATACATTAGGAGAATCGAGAGAAAAGCAGCGATAAACAGCCCAACCACGGGTCAATGGAGCGGGATTCCTGCCACACAAAACAACATGTTACACAACCTGTGTCCTGGGGCACACTGCTTACAGTACCTCCCCCTGCCTGCCCTCCAATGTGTGTGTGTGTGTCAGCAGGGTTTTGTGTGTGGGTTGGTGTTTCTATGTATTGGAGACTGTGTGTGTGTATGTGTGTGTGTGTGTATGTTGTACGTCGCTCTGGATAAGAGCCATTCATGTAATCTAATGTGTGTGCGTGTAAGTGTGTGTGTGCTTGTACATATCCAGGTCATAATGGAGCACAGTTACATGCGTAGCTCTTGACCTTTGATGGTGTGACCTGAGACTTGTTTGCGCAAACATGACTGACGGAGGGGGCCAGTGCATACCCCTGCGGGGTCAGAATGGACCTTAAATCCATTCACCCTGCTCTCCGTGGAGAACTGACATTTATTTTCCATTAGTAAATCTTCCAAGTAGCAGCAGCTGACCCTCTGAGAAGAGAAAGACATGGCTGAATAGTTTTTTCTGCTGCACCTCCCTGACACAAGCACTCTGTACAGGAGTTGGGTGATGACGCTGCTGGCACTGACAGGACAGCAAGTCTTTTTCTCTCCCTCTCTCTCTCTCTCTTTTACACACAGACACACACAGACACATACACACAATCTCTCTCTCACACAGACACACACAGATACCCACAATCTTGCTCTCTCTCTCTTTCTCTCATACACACAATCTTTCTGTCTCTCTCTCTATCTCTCTCAATCACTCTCCCTCTCCCAGGAAAACTGCCCCAGGTAAAAAGAATACATTTACTGAAAGTGAGGTCACACTGCTGTCGAGAGTATGAATATTGATGAGCTTTGTTTCTGACTCATCATTGGAGGGGGTGGTTGTATATACTTAGCTATGCAGCCTGGTGTATATTGCTAGTGTACATCGTGTCTGTATGGTGATGTCCTTCTGTTTGAGGAAAATACCATTCCTATGTCTACTTCCACTTATACTATTATTTGATATACCCAATTTGTTCTGATAATTGAAATTATTTAATGAAGAAGAGAAGACTCCTCCAAGCTTAATGGTAAATTCCAAATAATTACATGATTGAGTTTTATTTTGCATTTAATGTATTAAAAAGTCAAATGAATTTCCAAAACATAGACTGTGGATGGATCCCCCATGGCAGAATATTCGCTAAATTAATCATATAGATGATAAGGTCAAATCTGAAATCTAGAGAGGAAAAAGTTGTACTTGTAACATTTTTGTTTTAAAACATTCATGTAAAGCTCTCTGACATTAAGAATCCCCTTAAGATGTGACTTAAATATAAACTTGAGGCATTATTCTTAAGAAACATGAATAAAATAGCGACTGATGTTAAGGGTCTCACCCACACGTGCTGAAGGAAGGTCAAACATGAGCTTTCCACATCTGTAAACTGCACATTGAACTGGGCCTGAACTTCCTTGGAAATAGTTTTAAATCATAGTAGCATAAATCATATAGTCAAATTATTTGGTCAAAGAAACGGCTATTGAGTTAAAGACTGCCTACTTCAGATGCTTTGGGAAAAGAATTTTGACATTGAGCATCCAAGCTGTTTGGAAACATTATATCTGGCAGGGATTTCAGCAGATATAAATATGGCCAAAGTCTGACAGCAAATCTGCACTGCACATGAAAGGGGAATTCTTTATGCATGAGATGTATGAATTATGAATGCTTCATATCTAGCATTTAGAGCGTGAAAACATTGAATCAACGGAACACGCAACTGTTTTTTGCTTTTCATTTATCGTTCCATAAAGATGAGAATAATGGAATTTCTTGCTGTGCATGAAGCTACCTCAAACAACTATATTCAGCTCACTGAATTCAGTTATTTCTGTATGTACAACAAATTATATACGCAGGGTCTATCTGTCTATGCATATGGACAATCCTGCCTCAATACAGACATAGCTTAAAATTTCAAATTTTTGTGATGCCATTCATTTCATAACTGCCATATATCCAGAGAGCTTTCCTAAAACCATAAACTGACATTCAGTGCCGAGTACAGTGCCAAAACAACAAAAATGTGCCACTGTCCAAATACTTACAGACTGCACTATGGCCAGATAGGGGGAGAGAGAGTGTTGGCCATTGTTTTATATGTCCACTTCAGACTTTCACTGTGTCTGTCTGGGATTTAGCAAGCAGCCATTTTGAAGGTCCACATAAGAACATGGCCACCTCGAGGTGAATATGGTATGAAATAACTGATTAGAAGGCTAGGTGTTCAGAAGACACAACTTGTCCTCAACACCATGTGCTCTCTTTTAGGGCAGAATTTATTCTTACTCTCTCTGCTTTTATAAATGGGCTGTGAAGTGTGCAGAAATGGGGCGTCACAGAGTGTGATTCTATGAGACGTTTCCAGTGAAATGTTTAAAAATATGCTCGATTGGTATGAACGCTGAATGGAAATGGGGCGAGTTAATAGTCATTGAAAACACTGTCTCAAATTTAATAGAAAAAATGAGGGAAAGGATAATGGAAGCAAGTCTTCATTTGGCTTAAAAGCTCAGAATTAATCAGAGATGTTCCCTGTTTGATCCATCATTATGTAGAATCATCCATCCAGAAACTGGGACAGCAGGGCTGGACCTCCTACATCCCAATAAGACGCCAGTGTTGAGCTGTGTGGGCTCCCCAAACCCGTTGGACAATGGGCCACTTATGCAATCCCTTTCTGTCTGTGTAGGTCACAATAGTGACCTCTGACCGGAGTTTGAAGTGGAAATAAATAAGTGCAGGTAGTCTGAGCACAACATAGAAGTGCCGGTTCTATGTATTGGTAAGACCCGACCCAATTCAAGCGCTGCCTCTTACCTAACTCTTGAAATATGGGCGTGAGATGTGAGGGTCAGGAAAGTTTTCACCCGGCTGACTCATTCCAGGGCATTATCAAAGCAGTGCCCTTTGCCCCCCCATTCAAGAGATTTGGGTCAGAGGGCTGAAGCATGAGTGTGAATCTGGCCTGATCAGACCTGGGTCAAATACCTGATTGTTTGGGTTCAAATATCTTTCTATGCTTTACTGAGCTTGTCTGGTGTATAGCAATGAAATACTCTTGTAAAGTGCAAGCCCTGTCTTCTGAGCCTCTTGGTTGGCTCATGTGCAACAAGCAGGATCACAAAAAGTATTTGAATCCAGAACAATTATGTATTTGACCCAGGTCTCAGTCTGAGGCAGTGCTGGTGCAGGACAGAGACCCACCTATGAGGACAGCAATGTTTCTGTGAATTTCAGTATGGGCCAATGAGTAAAAATCTGGGCTTGTTACTAGAGTACTTCTGGCTCATTGCTGTCATCGTATGCTATCGTGTAAGATAATTAGTTATATTGTGGCTTAATAGATGATACATAAATAAGCGATTCTGATAGTCATTCCGAATGTGGACAAGTGCAAATTCATTTTGTATGGTAACTGAATAAATCAGCCAGTACGTTCTAATTCCCCAACCAAAACTAAGCCACTTGAACGCGTGCGTACAGAGCGTTTTTGTGTCACTATGCTCAATTGATATTTTTAATGTTACATCTTAACCCTAACTCTAACCATAACCTCTGTTGCTACAGTTGTTTTGCCGTTATTGCCAATGGCAAAACAACGGCAAATAATGACAGGGCATCAACTTTATATATATATAATATTTATCCTCACAATTTCAGAATGTCATCTTGGGTGGCACTTCAGGCATCCAGGACTCAGTTTATGTGAACCGATTTCCAGGACATGAAAACAAACAAGATCATGTTGCATAAATTGTGTCTTAATAAATGGATCATTCATAAATAGGCTTCATAAATAGATGACACATAAATAGTATATTCTGACAGTTACTCTGAATGCAGACAAGTACAAATTAAATTAATAACAGTGATAGCATAGGAAACAAATCGATGGCCGTTAGTGAGTCGGGGGCGGGGCTAAAAGCTCGGGGTGATGGTCGATGAAAATGTTTTGTTTCAAGACAGGTGAGTTCCCGGCTGTCAGTACCCCAGTTTATTTGTTTTATGCTGCCATTATGTTTGTTGGAGCTGTACTGCCTAGGTTGCTCTTCGTGTTGAAAGTCCCAGTGTTCAGTTGTGTAATCCCGCGCATTATATCCACAGCGTTTGGGCACAGATGGCTTTAACACAGTTTCAGCCGCATGACCACCACACAACTGATTGAGGTCAGCAACAGAAGAGGCCATTTTATTCCAACATAAATAGACCGCATTTTTTAATCCTAATATCATCCCATTCTTTTGCAGATGCTCATCAATGATCAAAGGCTCTTTGATTACTACAAATGTTATTTTCAACCTCTTTTCTATTCGACCATTGTTATTTGAAACAATAATGCATGGGGTAGAAGTCTGAAACAGTGATACACACATGCATACACAGAACAGCATTGTTAGCTGAAAAGAAATTCTCAGGCCCACGATAAAATGTCATGTCCTTCAATAATCCATGGCTGTACTGTACATGGATACAGTTTACTGGATTTTCACATTTGTTTATACTGTCAAAAACGCAGTTGAATATCATCAGCAGGAAGCTGCCTGACAGAAAAACTATGCTGGGTCCAAAGGATCCCATGGGCAGATACACAGATTTAGCTCTCTTCAGTGTGTATCAGCTTAGAGTGTTTATATAAGTAAACATCGTGCTACAATCCGGTTTCAATGTGCAGGAGCTTTAACACAAGGTTTTCCCCTGCCATTTCACACAGGAGACTCGTGAATCTTATGAAATATGAACTCGCACACAGCACTCACCACCAAGATTTTGTATTACAGGGCTTGCCTTATGATTATTATTCCGTTGTGTAAATATGAAATACTATTTCACAGACTTCATCTTCATCTTTCAGTTCAAAAGGGGGGGGGGGGGCGGGGGATGGAGGGAGCAGGCAGAGGGATGATGACAGAATTGGAAATAAGGGGATGATGATATAATTATAATCTGTTTGCTGCATGTAAATTCTTACCCACAATGCATCTGAGGCATCTCTTGGGGAGAATCTGGGTTTGTAAAGGATGCCAAGAACGCATGGAACTAATCCTCAAGATTAAATTCCTCGCACCCGGGGGGGAGGCGCGTCTGACGAAGGCCCAGATGGAAATAAGTTTGAGGAGCGGCGCATCGGCGCATTCCCCTCCACTCGTCACGGCCATTCCAGCGCATATCTGGATTAAAGAAACGCTCTGCTTCAGCACAGGGGTTGGGAGTTCATTCTCACACTGCTGTGGCCCTGTGTTGCTAACTTAAAATATGTCTGACTGGCTTCAGTGAATAACGGTAAGCAAAAACAAATGTCTAAGAACACTTTTCAGTTTGGTTTACTATTCATACAGTGTTCAGACCCTTTGCTGTGTCAAACCTAAATTAGTTCATGTGTGAAACATTATCTATGGCTGGCAAGAAAGAAGCTATACGTCTTTATCTTATTTGTCAGCCATTAGTCATTCTTGCATCAGCATTCAGGTGTTCAGCTAAGAACATTCTAATCACATATTTGTGGTTTTACACCTTAGGTTTAGCTGTATTGCACCATTAGGACATATACATTGTCATACGTAGGTAAAATCCACCATCACCCCATAAATGATTAGCGCTTGGTTTCATAAGCTTGTGCGTCAAGAGAGACGCTTTCCTGGCTACGAAAATCACAGCTTTCCTGTGACTCAGTTCTCAGCAAAGTGTTTTATTTTGAGTCCCACAGATTGACTGGCCATTTCTATTAGAACTGCGCGCTGCGTGTATTGTGGTTGTTATGCAGGATCGTTTGGCCGGCCGTGTTTCTGACGTGTTGTGACACATTTTCCACTCCTACTTCAGGTACCGACATCCTCAAAAATATAAGTGCTGTGGACATCAAGGCTCCGGGGCCTGTCAGCAAACGAAACACTAGCAGGCCAGGGTAATCCCAAAGCCAAAAGCTGTCGCATAATCAAGACTTAGTCCCTCCTCAATGATAGCCTGTCACTTTGAACATGGTGTTTAAGATTTTAATTGAGGTAAAACAATTAAAATGTTCTGGTAAAATAAAAAATAGTGAGCTTTAGAGGGTGGACAGAATTGTCAGTTTAATCTTCACATAATTAAAAGTCAGCAACCTGCATTCATACGATTTGTAACCTGTGGCTGATAGCGAAACTATAGATTGCAAACCTGTCTGCACTCCTTTGAGATACGTGCTTTAGAAGCAAGGCTCTCTCTTGCAGCTGGTGGGTTTTGATAGTTGCTGAGTAAGTAACAGATACTAGTGAACTGTAATGCACCAGTAAGGGAAGCCACAGCAGCAGGTCTCTCAGGCAGGAAGCTGATTTATCAGGAAATCTGCACACGCTGAGATGTTCCACAGGGCAAAGGGGCTGTTTACCAGATTGACAGAGCAAGATATTCAGCAGCCTGCTGTGCTTGGCAGGGGTTGTGTTGCTAAAGGTGAGAAAATTGAGGGTTGGTGCAGAATGCACCGTTCCTCCAATGAGTGAACCGTGGTTTGGGAGCTAGCCTTTATTTAGAGAATGTTTCCCCAGATTCCTGAAACCTGCTATAAATCTCGGCCACGACCGCTTCCCACGCACACATACACACACACACACACATACTGATAACATACTTCACAACCTGAAGAAAGGAAAATATGACTTGGGAAAAGCTGACATCAACTGTCATCGTGAATTTCAGCAAAAAGAGGAATGTGAGCCTGCTGTGAGAATAGCGTCAGATAAGCCAGCCCTGCTTCTAACTTTCAGACTTCTGTTGTGCTATCTGTTGTATTTCTCTGACAAGTGTGAGATGGTGGCTCTCTGATATGTGGCTACTAGCTCACATCCTGACACTGACAAGGTGCAGTACTGAAATGTTCCCGCAAGTTTCAAAGGTAAAGTAAAACATATTCTGCCAAGCCCAATCCACGGCATAGCTGGACAAACTTTGTGAGAACAGTATTGGCTAACCTGGGTTTAAAACATACAATGCGTTATTCTTTGAAAATAAGAGAAGAATCCCAGCATGCTCTTATTATGTTTGCATGTGATTGGTTCATCTTTATCCAAAAACAGTGACAATAGACTATTTAGTCTCCAAGTCTCCATCAGCACACAGCATGCCATACCGCCATTTTCATCAATACAGTCAGAATAAGCAAAATTATCCCCTTCAATTTCATACAAATGGCACTGAAAAGGCACAAGCTTGGTGTAACAGTGCCCACATGAATCACAGTGTCAATGCACAGTAGAGCTGGGAAAGATGGTAAGAGAGCTTTAGAGGTCTTAGAGAACATTGCCATATTTTGCCCGGCAACAATATTAAATGCAAATTGATGCATCTTCAATTTCTTGCTACTTCTTATCCCCCTTACCCAAGAGGGTTCTGACACAGTGCTTACAGGACAAGTGATTATTTTGAATTTGGCTGCTATTCAAGTTACTGAGAAGTCACACTTCAAAGAGTGAATTCAAAATTCAAAAACAAATTAAGCTCCTTTAATGTTTTTTTTCTTTCATTATTTGTGTGTGCTTGTATGCATGGTTGTCTGTGTGTGTGTGTGTGTGTGTGTGTGTGTGTGTGTGTGCAACTCCTTTCTCACTAGATCCAAGGACAAATGAAAGTTAAAGGAGTATTACTCTTTTGAAGGTCAGGATTCTGTCCCAGTTTCACACCAGATTTATAACTGAAACCTTTTTTCCTACATACATTTCACATACATATATTCATTAATCCACAGCACACATATAGAATGTCCCACATAATGCATATTGAATTCAGTATGGACCTTTTTCGTCCTTTTAAAAACCATCCTCTTCATCTTATACAGTATAGTATATAATCCATATCCTCGAATGTGCAGGTGACAGTGATGTAAATTACATTTGATCAATAAGCATGTAACATTCATAGCAGAGTGTGCCCTCATTCCTGCCCAATCAATTAAGAATCAATACATTGATATCTGTTTCATTTAGTGGGAATCATGTCCTATCCATTTCTTTTGTTACACATGAATTCACTGTGTGAAAAAACAGGTGGAGTCCACATTTCCACAGCCATACTAAAGACAGGCTAGGCCAGTGCTTCTGGCTTTTGCACATCCACTTCCTGGTTTGGGTTGTGTTTCAGCCTTGCCCTTTGAGTGGGCCAGGGTTATCATTGGTAGCTTGTTTTTTTGTTGTTTTTATTATGAATTTCATAGTTAGCAGTCATCGGAGTAGAAGGTTATCACCAAGGAGGAGTTATGTCTTAGCTTGAGTGGGTGACTCACTCTGACCTGTAATGTTACCCTGGGCTTGGCTCTCGCCTGTTCAGTTGGGTTCCTCCCAAGGTTTCTCCCTGTATGTCACCTTGGGACATTTGTCCTTGTCATTGTCACCCTTGGCTTGCTTTCATTCTGTAAAGCTTATTGTGATGAATTCTTCATAAAAGGTATTACATACATACACACAAATACATTTTGATTTGGCACACACGGATCTTAGAGTGACATCTGGCCTGACTTGGAAACCGAAGTCAACATTCTGGGAAGGGAAGAGGGATGTAGGGAAGAGAGAGGAGGCACACAATCTCACTTTGTGTGTATGGTGAGGACTGAAGACAGGGTGTAGCAAGGCTGAAGGGATCACTGTTCATTTTAAATTAAAGACTTCAAAATAATTTGAGCAAAGCAACCTGAAATTAAGCTGAAGAATCCTTTCATTTCTAATTCACTTACGAGAGGTAACATAACATTGTGACATCTGAGGGAGCGGAAAGACAGCTTGGGGCACCTCAATTGGATTCCCACTAATTAAATGGTAAAATAACAACTTGGAAATACTTAAGTTTGAGGAAAATGTTTGTGTTTTGGTTAGGGAACTGTTTTCAAGCACTGCTGTTATACCACTCAGCAAAAGTAAATATCAGGCAAAAAAACTATTTCAGCAAAAAAGGAAGCTATGTACAGTACAGTATACAGAAAAAAAAGTTTAATTGGATAAGCTTTTACTTCAGTTTATTACACCTGTATTTGTTAGATTTTCTCAATTGAAAATTCAAATGAACTATCCTATTAAATATTAAATATATTTTCAAAAAATAACTAAGGGAAAAAATTGAGGTTCAACCAATGAAATTTGTACTATTACATATAACGTTATGCCTACAGCTGGCATGTTATGAGGGCATTAGGTGAAGAGCGTTTTTCAGTGTACATTTGACATTTTCCATATCAGAGGACGCAGTGGCTGGAACAGTTTGCACCGATGGAGGCTGTCAGGCCACAGATGCTGACGTGGGGAAGCCCTCTGTGGCCTGTTTGATCAGCCAGGTGCTCAGTGCTCCTCTCAAACCGGACGTTTCGGATCTGTTAGAAGTTCTGAACAGAGGCCTTTTCATGCATTTTTTAACAGATTTTTTTTCACTTATAGATTTTTTTTATCTGAAGGACGGTCATTCCTGCTTATAACAGTGCTCTCTCACACTCTTCCTTTTGTGCTGTAACAATTTCTTGGTCATGAGATCCTTATTCTTTGCAGTAGAGCTTTTTTTAATTGATGCTTTTTGGAATGTAATTGCTCTACAGTACATATGCCTCTAGATAAGGCTGAAATTTGAGAAAATATGAATTCCTCTCCTACATGAATTCCAACATTTAGACATCGACATGAAAAAAAAAAAAAATAGCAAGGACCTGAGCTTGGTGTCCTCGACAGTAGTCACTACCCTGCCTATATACCTGTAATTCAGCATCTCAACTGACAACTCAGCACTATTGATTACGGCGCAGGACACATTCCCCAAAACCGGACCCTTTATCCCATCATCTGCTCCGGCTCCAGGTGTAACTCGGGCTGTCTCCCCTGCTTCGCTGCCCTTTTGAAGCGCACTGGAAGGTTGGGCCTTTTGTCAGACTCCCCTTTCATCCTCCCCTGCACTGGCAGATGGATAAGGCCAGCAGAATGCCAGGATTTGTCAGAGCTCTGCCAGGGAAAGGATGTGCGTATGAATAGAGACGAGGCCGAGGCTGGATCATTCCTTAAAATGTCCGATACAGTACAGACAGAGATTAAAAGGGTCCATTGTGTAACTGACTCTGACTCTGAACCGAGACCGTGGCCCATACAGTGTAATGTTCAGCTATTCAATGGAGTCTCAGATGTCTTTCTTTCAAAACTTTCTTTTCAACCGCTGACGAGAATTTTCCGGGATTTACTGCATATCCAATTCTAATAAAAATCATTTTTCCGTGAATGAATACGACACAGAAACTCTGGCTATGCGGTTGCAGAGTGGCGCGATGTAATTTCCTGAGATTCCTGGCAGCACGGAGGTGTGTGAAATGTGCAAGGCCGAACCAGGACATTGTGAAGGTCATTCCCCTGTCTGTACTCTCCAGCGTGATGGAGGTACATGTTGATAATGACAGAAGGATGGAGCAGAGCATTGTGAAGGTCATTCCCCTGTCTGTACTCTCCAGTGTGATGGAGGTACATGGTGACAATGATGGAGCAGGGCATGGTGATAATGACAGAAGGATGGAGCAGGGCATGGGGCAGATGGAGAGGGTCCTCTCACACAAATCAGTCCTGAGGGGTGGCAGGGGATGGTACGTGCCAGTGATTTCTGAGAGGCTGATGTTGTTATAGTGAGGGATACTCTGTCTTGCCTGAAGGCACACCAGGGGGCTCATCATACATTGCTTCTGTTTATATACCTATTTTAAATTCACATATTGAAAGCCATACATGTAATTTTTGTAATTTTTATAAGAAATGTGGAAATCACAAGCTTGATGAATAATAACCAGGTCCCCTACAAAAAAAGATGACACTGCAAAATTGTAAAGAATTTAAAAACATTAACTCAGTGAGCCCCTCATTTCTCTAGCTTTTTTTTATTTATACATATTGTGTTCAGTTAGCCATAGTTTATTTTAATTTTATATTATATAACTCAGTGGGTGGAAACTAAATGTTCTAAATGTAGTCTTTTTATTTTATAGTAAGTTTATAGTTTTTTAGATAGTATTTTTAAAGCATAAACAATTTTTTATAAAAAGTAAATATGGAGCAAAACTTCTAGACTATTCAATGAAAACATATCTCTGAACTATCTATACACATTTTAAGGACATTGTACATTTACATTTCTATATTATTATTTAATGTTTTTTAAAAATTCAGCAAATGCGCTGCAGTGAATCTTTCAGCTGTGTCTGGCTCTTTGTGTCAATGACCAATCCTGTGGGGGGTTGCTGGGTTGGGGGACGCTATGTCCTCTTCCACCTCTATAATTCATATTGAACAAGAGAGGAGTGACACAGCTCACTCTGCAGTGCACATCCATAGGCAAATCCATCCTCGCCCATCTGATAAGAACCTGAAAAGCCGGTGCATATGTATGCACACACACACACACACACACACACACACACAGACACACATGTCCACACACAGACGCACATGTGACTGTAACACTGCTTGTTTTACATGTCTTTAGACCTTTTATTAGATACTATCACAATCAATCATAAAACTACTTGGAATTAATCACTCAATTAATGTATTATTACCGTTACAAATGGTGTCGTTTTCCGAGTTAAATATTTATGCCCTCCTCAAAAAACATAAGAGAACTGATTCAGGCATCCTTATGCATATTAGAATCATATTGGAACATATTCCTTTCTTAATCGCCTAGAAATACATTCAGCTGTTACATTTAGCTCCATCCGCTAAATCACTGCCACGGCCCTGGCCTCACAGTACAGCTCAAGCAGAGTCTGGTTCTGCTGTAACCAGTGTTTGGTAGGTGAGAGCAAAGCTTGGTAATAAGGGTTTAATTGCATTTGCCATGTAACGTAAGACTAGGGTCTGTGATTGATACAGATTTTAAACACAGTTTTAGTTAGGCTATAGGCTATCTTGCACCAAGTTTAAAAATGTTCATTTCTGTCTAAAAATAAAGAAAATACTTTTATTTGATATTTTATGAGCATAGTATCCCTTGAGAAGCCAGACAGATGTGAGCCCCAGAAAAATATGAAGGAGAGAAACAGGAGGAGCTGAACTACAAGAGACTGGAGGGACCTATAGATACTCCTCACTGAAGAGTAAAAATAGAGCTTGTTCACAGGGCCTTGGGTCACACATTGTGTTTTTCACATCAGCAGCCATTACAGAAACCACTGTGACAGTCTGCTGTGTAATTACAGTTCTAAAAACAACTCAAGAGATACACACAAATCAATTGGGATCATGCAATGATGCACAAAATGGCACACATGCACGCACACACACATATACACACAGAAGAAATCCATTCAATGAAGAGATGAGCCTCTTTCCATCTCCATGTGTCATTTGCGTACATATAAATCCACACTTCATCTGCAACGCATCAGCCTTCTGCAGTGAAAAATGTGTTTCTTTAATTCAGTGTGACATGTCATTTATCTGTTAGAACTGTCATTTTCCTAAGGATCCCTCCAGCACCGTAAGCGGAATCTGATACTGGTATATCTCACACCCTGCTTCATAGCTGTCAGGCTTCACAGAAGAGGCAGCTCTCCAAATATGGAGTTTCTGGGTCAGACATCCCATCCAAATGGCTGAATCCATTCAATATGTTCTTCCTCCATACACTGATTGAGCACTTTATTAGGTAGACCTGGACACTAGCTTGTTATTGTCATCTAAGTGACTTTGACCGTGGAATGATTGTTGGTGCTAGACAGGATGGTTTGAGTATCTCAGAAATGGCTGATGGCAGATTTTCAGACACAGCAGCCTCTAAATTTTGCAGAGAATGGTGCTATAAACAAAAACATCCAGTGAGCAGCAGGCATAAATGCATTGTTAATGAGAGAAGCAGAAGAGAAGGGCCAGACTGGTCAAAGCTGACAGGAAGGTGACAGTAACCATGCATTACAACAATGGTATGCAGAAGAGCATCTCTGAACAGACAACACGTCAAACGTCTAAGTGGATAGGCTACAGCAGCAGAAGAAGAACAATAAGTCTAATAAATACCTAATAAAATGCTCACTGAGTATATAAGACAAGTATATGAATCCAAGCCAAGAATTTGATGGGGATTAGGTTTAATTAAGGGTTCTGTTTTGGTTTCCCTGTCTGTGTCTAAAAACCACTGAATACCATGTCTGTCCTGACCTTGGCCACTTTTCCACAGTTGCATAGCGTCTGCGTTAAAGTATACAGTCTCATTTCAATTTTACACCAGGTCTTTCAATTCCAAGTGGTTGTCTCCATGATGGAAGATTATTAATGGAATATCTCCTGGGGTGCCTGTGTGTTTTTCTGTATAATGTGACAGGCTAGTCTGAGAGAGAGACAATATGAGTAAAGCCATGACCAAAGCTTGCATGTGGCCTCACAGAGAACATCACTGGAAATATAAACAATATGAATATGTGCAAGGAATATGTGTGTGTGTGTGTGTGTGTGTGTGTGTGTGTGTGTGTGTGTGTGTGTGTGCGTGCGTGCGTGTATGCTTGCGTGTGCATGTGAGTGAGTGACTGCATGCATGCCTAAGTGTGTTTATTTACATATATACTGCAAGGGCAATATAGATGTATACATTTCTCTCCATTTCTTGGAGTTCTAATCTCATGTTTATTTCTCCTTTTTCAAAGCGCCTGAAGGAAGTAATTAACTCCCAACATCATCTTTGCTTCTCTTCCCTGAGAATGATTGTTTGCAGTATGTTTCTCACAAACCATGACGGTCTTGTGATTTGTAGGGACATGTGAAGTTGCGAAGCCATGATCCAAGTTTTCTTTCATTCCATAGGTCTAGCAAATTTTATGGAGGATTAGAATTGTTCCACCCAGCCAATGAAACCAGTCATTATCTCAACACTCAATTACAGGGATTGAGGAGAGGAAAATTGGTGATGTCACTGGTTCACTTATCTCCATGGAAACACATTAACGTGCAGCATCACATCTTTAATGAAGTGAAGAAACACACAGTGTTGACTGTGACTGTGAAATGTTGGCATGGCTGTGTTTTTCATACATCACTGTTACAAAAATATTAAAATAATACTGAAATATTTAGTTGACCCTTGTGTAGGTCTCATAAGAACTATGGGCCATCTGTTGCTATTGATTCCATCTTAGATTAAATGAGCAGTTGAATTCATATATTTTTTTTGTTTAGTTGTAGGAATATTACATTTGTAACAGTGCGAACCAGGTTTTG
Source organism: Conger conger (assembly GCF_963514075.1). NCBI lineage: Eukaryota > Metazoa > Chordata > Actinopteri > Anguilliformes > Congridae > Conger > Conger conger. Next base: position 45,594,666 of record NC_083767.1, read on the forward strand.
TTTATTGTTGCTTTATTGAAAATGTGTGTTGCTGATTTGCAAGGCGAGACAAAATCTGTTTAAAGGGCAAAATAATATGTTAATAATTGTATACCTCCAGGTTGTAAGGACACCTTTTGATTGTAACTCTGCAAAATTGTCATGCTTTGACTTTCCAATCTGAAAAGCTACCTGGGAAGATTCTGAATTTTTTAATCGATAGAAACACTGAGGGAGGCCCGGTATGCTAACAACTGCTGGCGGATGTCACCAGCGCCAGGCTGCTCCAACAGTGCCGGACTCTGGGATACCCCGGCAGACATATGGCTGATCCGCTAGGGCCTTAAGGCTCCAGAGAAGGCATGACTGGGGCATGGACGTGTGATAATTGCAGGTACATGGAATCGGTATGGTGGCTTCATTATCACCAACACTGACTCAGCAGGTATCTCAGCTAATCCGCAGGCCGATGTGTTTACCTGGCTGCAGTCTGGTGCTTGTGACCACAGTGGCACCACTAGGACCACTACTCTTCCTGCCTGTTTGTTCTGCTGAGGCTCACACACCTACCGCAGGGCTGTACACTCTGGTACGACCTTGCTGGTATTCGGCCACACGTTTGGGGTAATAAAACACCCCTGGACCCCCCTGTCAGGGTGTCGGGAGCCGCCTACGGGGTCCTTTTGCAGGGCCTCACAGATGGCAGAGGGACGGGCATGGCCCATTTGGCTGATATTACTGTCCTTTAAAACTCTGCAGGGTGGCAGATGTCCGGCCAGCATGGACATGGTTAAGAATTCAGACACAGGCACTCAAATACATACACACATACATACATACACACACACACACACACACATACATACGCACACACACACACACACACACACACATACATACATACGCACACACACACACACACACACACACATACATACATACGCACACACACACACACACACACACACATACATACATACGCACACACACACACACACACACACATACATACGCACACACACACACACACACACACACATACATACATACGCACACACACACACACACACACACACATACATACGCACACACACACACACACACACACACACACATACATACGCACACACACACACACATACACACATACATACGCACACACACACACACACACACACACATACATACACACACACATACATACGCACACACACACACACACACACACACACACACACACATACATACGCACACACACACACACACACACACATATACACACATATACACACACAGACACACACAGGCACACACACACAGACACACACACCCACATGCGTACACACACATACAAACACACATACACACTCACACACACACATACACACACACACACACGCATGCACACGCACACATACATACACACGCCCACACACACAGACACACGCACATACACGAACAAACGTACACACACATACACACACACACACATACAAAAGTACACACTTCGAGCATTCCTCTGCACTGCATGGCTAGCTTTGACTGCCCCTGTTGTCTGTCACAGAGGGTGAAGCATCTGACCTGGGAAGGACAGTGTGCAGAGATGAATTATACCCAGGGGGCATAGATCTAAAGGCTGAAGGAAGCTACTCTTTGAAAACAAAGTACCCCCCCGCACTCCCCCTCCCCAAAGTAACATGAATAGATTCCTTTTGTTTTTCAGATATTCACTTCAGTAACTGGGTCACGTCAGCTTAGGGCTAGAAAATAATATTCATGAAAAGCTTCAGTTCTGCTTTATTCCTCGAGTGGAATGATTGGGTCATAGTCAGAAGGGACGAACACATTATTCACGATTATGTCGGACTCAATGACATGAGAAATTCATGCGAGCAATTACAGGACAGCCAGAGGCCCCCTGGATGCAAGGACTCAGCCAGCTTACAGTGGACCTCTCTGGGTCCCTGGTCCAGTGTGCTTAATGCCCTGGTTCAGCCTGTCCTGCTTGTTCCGGGGTATACAGCCCTGGTCTTGGAGAGCCCCAGGACATGCTGGTTTTTGTTGTCACTCCGCACTCAATTAATCAATTGAACCTGCCAATTAAAGCAGTTAATCCATTTCACCCGGTTACATGGGTGCTGATTTTAAGGTGAAAACAAAACCCGGGACCTTGTGGCTGTCCAGGACCAGGATTGCAGACCCCCCTGTCCTAGTGCAAACTGTGCCTGTTGGAGGCTATGTGACCAAGGGGATGGAGGGAGAGGGGGGCTGGTAGCATAATGGGGGGGGGGGGGGGGGTATAATGGTGTCACATTGCCACTGCGCTGGACACTTTGGTTCCCCATCAGACAGAGTTCAATTAACCCCCCCCCCCCCCCCCCCCTCGCTGGCATGATGGGCCTCCGCTGCGCTTCACACGCCAGCGGCCCTGCCTATGAGGCATTAGCTGATTACATCAGCCGCGTTTAAAGCTCTCCGGCCCCACGCCAGGAGATGAAATGAACAGGGGGGGATTTGCGAGCGTGCTGCCTCATTTCTAAAAATATCGAACAAATATAGTGCCCTGTTCGTGGGGAAAGTTTGTTACCACGCAGGGGGGTAAATACAAAATACACAATTAGGAACACATTGAAAATGGCGTATAAAAGAAACAGAAAAATGCTGGAGAAGCACTAAAGAGATGACAGGCTGGCAGGTGAGGGCTGTTATCTCCAGCAGCTGAATAACAGACCAGAAGAGCTGATGAAGATCCGTCAAGAACCCGACCTGACTGTCATGAGTCACAGTACAGCTTCTACTGACTGAACCCTGCCAGTGTGGGTCACTGATCAGAGGACAATGAAATGGAGAAAATAAAAAAGGCATAAATAACAATGCTCTCTCTCTCCCTCTCACTCTCCCTCTCTCTCTCTCAGTGAGGCCAATCAGGCTTAGCTGTGTGACTGTGTGTGAAAGGACTCTGGGTTGTCATGAGAACAGTGCAAAAGAAAGCAAACCTGTCCTTGCAGAAGAGGTGGTGGTGGTGGTGGTGGTGATGTTGGGAGGGGGGGGGGTTTCCATGACCTCAGCAACAGCAGGTCTGACTAGTCTAAAGTCTGAACCTCCACTCTCCTCTTTGACCTTTACTGCAAGCTCCATAATGTTTGGCACAAACTTGATTTGGCTCTGTAGTCCACAATTTGTGATTTGTAATAAAACAATTCACATGTGGTTAAAGTGCAGAATTTCACCTATGGTTATAGAGTATTGTTATATTATACTGTATTATACATTTTGGTTTCACTATGTAGAAATTGCAGCCCTTTATTATATGTTTTATTCGTAGTCAGGTTGCCACAGTATTTGGGACAAATGCTTTCACATGTGTTTCCCATTAGTCAGGTGTGTTCAATTGCTTCCTTAGTGTAGGTATAAGAAAGCATTCAGGATCTAGTCTTGATTCTAGGCTTTTGATTGCCTTTGGCGTATTGGCATTTGTCAACATGAGGACCAGAGTTGTGCCAGTAAAAGTCAAGGAAGTCATTATGAGGCTGAGAACTAAGAAAACAAAACAGTCAGACATTGGGCAAACAATCAGCTTACCAAAATAAACTGTTTCATTACGAATCTAAGAGTCAAACCAAGAACAAATATGTGTGTCCCAAGACTTATGGAGCTCACTGTATATGGGCAGCAGAGTAGATGGTGTCCACACCCTGGGAAGAGCAGGTTGTGTGTGTGCCACTGCCATCATCGATTCGCAGCACTGCGTTTCCTCAGATTTGGAGAGCCAAATCTCCTGCCTACTGATGGCTTGTCCGGGATTGATGCTGATCGCTCCTGACAGCTGACTCGCAGATTGATTGACTGATTGCTGAGACCGCATATGTACACAGATGCTCATTCTTGGTGAACTGGGAAACGATAGCCGATAGCCAAAAGAGCAGCCGGCCTTGCAATGTTTTTCTTTTTCTTCCTTCTTCCTGCACCTTTCTCTCAGCTCAAACAGGATTCTTTTTTATTTAAGGATTTGCAAAGCGAAATCCTCCTTTGTTAAAAGCATTGTTTAGTTCATTATTCTCAAAATGAACAGGTTTCCTCTTCAATTCAAACGCACCTTTTCTGTTGATCACTCAGTTCTTTTTAGACCAAATTCAATGGTTGGCAAATTAAAGATAGTTCACACGTAAGTTTATGGCACTACACAGCCCCAGAAACCATTATGAGTAATACCTCTGAAATAAGCAAGGTGTATAACATGCTTCCTCGGTCATGTTATTACCTGTTTCATTGTGCGAGAGGGACTGCATTATTTTCAGATTGTGCGTCACAAGTGTACGATGTGTCACCAACAAGGGACCCATTCAAGTAGAGCGAACTGCTTGAGCTGAAACAGAATGAAAAAACAAGGTCATGCATCTTCTAGTCACAATATCAGCAGAAACACTTCAGAATCTCTTGTGGGTCTGCCTGAGAACAGGCCAGTCTTCAAAGCAATAGATAAATATAGTGCAGCCCAAGCTGACAAGGCTATTATCACAACTCCACCCTGATTGGGAGAGGGAAGAACGCAGAACAGATGACAGTCAGCTATCAAACATAAACACGACAGTAGGGTCTTGTTGCAGAAATTTATATTCAAAAGACATGAGTAAAACAACATAAGTAATTGCTGACTAAAATTAATAATACATCTGTGATCTGTGGGACTTTTTTTGTTTAGCAATCTATTCTTCTTCTGCGGCAAGATAACATGTTCCTAAAATGAGGAAAACTATTGCTGTCATTGTGCAATTTGAAAAAAATAATAAAATATTTGAAAGATGGGATGAAATATATTTCTAAATGGTAGCTGTGCTCCTCACCTGTGTGTAAGGCCATTCCTCCTGGGGTATCTCGATCTCTGCTGTGGCAGAAGGGAGATGAGAACTAGGGATGACTGGCAGGGATTCAGTCCAAGAGTAACGCGTTCTCTGAACCTGGGTGGACTCATCTGTCAGCTACCTGCTCACCTTACCTATTCTGCTCATCTTTATCTGTTAGGGACAATTAATCTGTACTGTGTGTGTGTGTGTGTGTGTGTGTGTGTGTGTGTGTGTGCATGTTTGTGTTTTCCATGTTCACAAGATCACTGCTGCAGAAAACAGTCTGTTTTTGAGGGGGATTTGAGAGAGTCATATGGTAACTGGGGAATTGTTTGAAAATATGCTATAATGAGCAGTTTTGGCTTGTTAATTCGGGGGTGATGCAGTCAACAAACTCAGAAATAACATTAAAGCAAGCAAGTATACAAGCAAGAAAAAACAGACAATGGGAGGGAAAGAAGATGACGTTCTTATAAAGTAAGCTGGAAATCCCATGTGGAAGACAGATACAGTGCTAGATGTCGCTGAATAAAACCCGCAATGCCTTACAAATCATTGATCTTGATCTCTGACATAGGCATATAGAGGCACTTACAACCATTTATTTATGGTACATTTTCAAGTAATTCTTGAGCACTCCAGGCTGTGATTATGTCATGTGTACCTTTCTGTTTTTCTTTTTCTGCTACTCCACACAGACTCATCTTATCAGTTGCAACTGGAGGCCAAAAAGTGCTTTCGGTGGCAAATAAAGAGAGCCTTTCAGAGTCTCTGCAAATAGCTGTGTCCTCAAAGAAGACACACTACCATCGCAGCCCTAATCTGCTGTGTCTAACCATGGAAGCCTCTAGAGAGCTACGCTGAGCCACATAATTTCACCGTCAGTCCTCTTCCTGACTCAGCCCAAAATGAAGCCTGGCTGCTCAGAGCGACTCCGTATCATGAGGTGTGTCTGATTTGAGAAGGGGAGGAGCCCAAATCACGCTACACTCGGTGGGGCGAAGGAGCGTGTGGCGTGTTTTTGCTGGAGCCCTTAGGGGAATTCAGCACTAGGGGGAATTCAATGACAACACAATAGGCGATTGCATCACTGACAGAGCCTAGGGCTAGGAAATTCCCCTGGCTTTTCCAAAACACTACAGAGAAAGCAGAGAGAGAGAGACTTTGGTGCACTCTCACTGTGGTTATCCAACCACTGGAAGACTCATACTCACCAGTGCATCAACATTATCTAAGAATCTTCAGATTAATCTACAGGGTTCAAGTTTTTATCTATGTGGTCACTACTAGCTCTTAGGAACTCTATTTCCCTCTGGGGATTTCAGTGCACTTGTCCCTAGTTATGGTTATCCATTTTGTTGTACGTCACTCTGGATAAAAGCATCTGCCAAATGCTTGTAATGTAATGTAATGTAAAGGAACACATTACTAAATCCATGCCTAATTTTCTATATCTGTTTTTCACATTTCTTTTAATTTAGAATATCCTAGCCTTGCTGTTAACACCTACTGTATATGTTTATTTTACAATAGAATGTATTATCTTTTGTGCAGAATATATGGAAAGTTTTAAAAGAATTTCCACCCGTTCTGGCCATGTGAGTTTCCACTGTTCTAAACCACGTGTGTGTATTGTTGAGTTTTATGGTAAAACAATGATTTTTTATGGGCCATAAATATTATTTTCTAAGTTGAGGTCATAGATTAAGTATAACTAAAATAATGGAACTAAATGGAAATAGAGAGAATGCTTGTGCCTGTCACTATAATAATTAAACTATCACCCACTTTTAAATTACTTAGAATTATTGGAGATAAATAATCATTCAAACAAGATTTCTAACTCTGCCCATTTCAGTATGGTAACCAAGAGGATTCATGAGCAGTGAATGGTTTTTAAAATATCGCTAAAAAATTATGTTTCCAGTTCCACTTATTGGTGCCAAACTGGAGTCCTAGAAATCATTATTTTTTGGGAGTTACTTTAGTTTGACAATAATATAGGCTGACTCATTCTGGCTTTATAACCTATTGTAATAAAACCGTAAACAGAATGTAAGATGTAGGTTTTACAGGTAATATTAAAATGCCCCAGCATTCAGGAGACCTACTCTACTCTGAGTTTATGCACCACTGGATGCTTCAATGCTTCCTAAGGTGGGCATACAAGCACAGACCTGCACTAAAAATGAGATTCTTGAATCCAATGAGTTTCCTGAAAATTATCCATCCCCCAATGCTCATGAACTTTAACTGCACAAAGATCCATTCACATTACAGGGAAGCACTCTGATTAGAGGTAAGCAGAGAGAAATTATGCTGTACAGGAACAGCTCAGTTGTTGTTTCAGCTGTTGCACAAGCTCCCCACATATTGCTTAATTTCCCCCGCACCCCTACCGCTCCCTATCTGGATGGATATCATCCCCCGTGTGCTGCATTGGACTTACATAACAGCCATCAACCGTTAATTCAGTTTATTCATCAGCGTGATTGGAAATAGCTGGCAACTTGGATGTGAGGCTGATTGTGAGAAAGGGGAAGCAGAGCGGGCCTTGTCATACATGTGACCGCTGCTTTTAACAAGCAGAACATTTGCGGTCCTTCTATTTTTGTTCGCTGAGAGCCTCAGTAAAACTGGTAGGGGCCGCACACCTGTTCCCGGAGTGGAACATTCCAGAAGCCGGGAAATGCGAGTGAGAAATGCATTACCGTTTGCCGAAATTTAATTAGTGGAATCTAGAATGAGAAATGGCGTGATGACAGATTGTTGGTTTTATGGCACCGATTGTAAACCATCCTCGTGCTTTCATTGCCCTGGACGCTGAAAACCGATCAATCAATGGCTTGATTCGTAAATCAAGCTCATATTTGTCATTGAACAGTTTTTTGGACACTTCGCAAAGCTAAAGTTTTGCAATTAGTTTGAAATGGCCTCAGTAAAGACACATGCAATGCACTATTGTGTTATATGATGAACATTTTCAGAAACTTATATACTTATATATATTATATACTGCAATATATACTTATAGGCACGGATGGTGCAGTGGGTAGCACTGCCGCCTCACAGCAAGGAGGTCCTGGGTTCGAATCCCCGTCGGCCGGGGCCTCTCTGTGCGGAGTTTGCATGTTCTCCCCGTGTCTGCGTGGGTTTCCTCCGGGTACTCCGGTTTCCTCCCACAGTCCAAAGACATGCACGTTAGGCTGATTGGAGAGTCTAAATTGCCCATAGGTATGAGTGTGTGAGTGAATGGTGTGTGTGCCCTGCGATGGACTGGCGACCTGTCCAGGGTGTATTCCTGCCTTTCGCCCAATGTATGCTGGGATAGGCTCCAGCCCCCCTGCGACCCTGATCAGGATAAGCGGGTTCAGATAATGGATGGATGGATGGAATATATACTTATATATTTATATACTGCAAGAAACTGGTGACGTATAATAAAACATGTGCAAATGGGAACAGGCAAAACACAACAGAAACCCTCCCCAACATCAATCCAAAGACATACAATCATGACAACAAGAGGACAGTGTCCCTTCTATGGTAAGATATTGGTTTGATAGAATAAGCCCATTAGAATTACTGGTAGAGTATATTGAATCATCCCGTGGCAAACCTTAAATGTCCGCATTGAGAAAACAAATATGTTGCACTCACCACTCTCCTATTTGTGTGCTAACCCTGTAAAAATATCAATTGAAATTAATGTTCTGCAGTTCTTTAACTTACAATACACTCTCTGCACTTTTATGTGCTTGTGTTGGAGTGTTATGACTGCTGTATATTATTACTGAGCACGGTTATGTTTTGTCCCACCTAGCAGTGAAATTCCTTTCCAGTCTTGAGGACACGTCTGAAGGAATGTTGATTATTGTGCAGAATATCAAGGCAGGCAGGGGTTTTTTAAAAGTCTATGTTGAATGTAATTACATTTTTATCAATGGAAACCTTGAACATTTGTATTTGATAGTATATTTTAAGTGTAGGACAGGATACAGTGTGTTATTGTCCAGCTAAGTACAGTAAATTATGCTATCTCTGCAAAAACACAGATTGTGCCTTTGTTGTTTTGGTTGGAGTTCTTGTGTGGGTGTGTCTGTTGAAGTAGGCCTGTTAGTTTGAGTGATTAGTGGTTTCCTGTCTATGTGTGTCTCAGAAATGTCTCACAGATGTCACTTAAAAGAGGGCCTTGCCACTGTAAGGATAACTGCTTCTCAAGGGGTATGCACAGTCTCTGGGTAACTTTAGCTTCATAACTCACATTCATCACAAAGATCCAATTCGTAATGGGTAATGTCTGCTGTTCTGTAGGTAATTAAATATGAAGGATAGTTTGGGTCATTTGACAAATAAATGAGTGTTTACATACACAGTATATATAGTATGAGAGATTTGTAATTTGGGGGAAAAAAATGAATTAATGAATGATTATGGCAGGAGATAACAGTTTAACAGTTCCATTTTTCAGTTTAGTCTCTCAGAAATATAAGGGAGTTACTCAAGCATCCACACCAAAGTCATAAGCATGAAAACACATTGAGCCCCACCACCCCAGGCCACACAATCACAGTGCAATTTCTGAGGGTCCCTTGTCAGTCAAGGCCTTTGGAATAATCCCAACCCCCAGCACCCAAACACACACACACACACACACACACACACACACACACATAGCAAGAGGTATACACAGAATACACACAAGAAGCATGTGTTCTTACTACAGATACTTGTGAGAGATACTTACTGGACAAAGCAAGGGCTTTGTCATCATTCACAACAGACAGAGTGAAACTCTCTGGACTACCTGTCATCCATCTCATTCTGGTTTTGGCTTGTAAAAGGCCAACTAATTCTCGCTCTCTCCCTCCCTCTATAATAAATATATATAGCATAGGGCTACATTACCACACCACAGTGATAAGTAGTGTTTTCCAAAGTCTGGTTAACCACAGTGAGAGGGCAGACTCTCTCTTTCTCTCTCTCTTTCCCTCCCTCCTCAACATCACTGCTTCCCAGCCGCTCCCCAACTGCCAACTGCCAACTGCCACTCCATTCCACTATCAGATCAAAGAGCGGTGACCATACCACTTACGAGGGAGAGGAAGAGGATGGAGGGACGAGGTGAAGAAAGAACAGTGTTGATGGGAGGGAAGAGATATAAAGTAGGGAAGAGGGGGACAAGGAGGTGGAGAGACCACGCAGAATAACTCGAGGAAAAGAACGAGGGGTATTGTTCATACGGTGGGGAATTGTCTGTGCCATCTGGCAGGCCTCGGTCCCTGCCGTTTGGGCCTCTTCCTGTTCAGTGTGAGAGCCTATCACACCCTCTTTTGTTATTTACCCTGCTGCTGCTGTCACAGCTGGCAGACAACCAAAGAGCTTACAGTCTGAGCAACTGGTGGCCTTGCCCAGCAGGACAAACAGACTGAACAGGATACGTGCTCACATACACATAAAGCCCAGTCAAGGACATACACACACTAGTGTTTGTGTACATGTACAGGTACAGGTGTACACACACACACATGCATGCACACATGTACACACAACACACACACACACACATATGTATACATACACACCCTAGTGTTTGTGTACAGGTACAGGTACACACAAGCACACACGCACACACATACATGTACACAGAACACACACACACATATGTATACATACACACACTCGTGTTTGCATACAGGTACACCCACACGCACGTACACACAACACACACACATGCACACACACATATGTATACATACACACCAACACAACTGACTCTCTCAAATGTGTGAGGTCATTTGATATAAAAACAGCTACTGCTCTCCTTCAGTTTTCCTCCTGTCCGGATGTCTACTCCCTATTTCCCCTTCTTCATGTTTTCTGACCCTTTCTCAGCCTCCCTAACTCCCGGGAGATGGTTGATGTCAAAACATGTCTCCACTCGTTATGCAAATCAATTGGGACATGTCTCTTCACTAGACAAGTACAACAATAAGCTGAAGAAGACAAAAAAGATGCCTCTTCCGGCCACCTCTTCAGAAAGCTTGAGGCCCATTTTCCTTATTCTGTATACACTAGTAAACCCAGACACTGCAGATACTGTACATCGGTACCATATGTGCACCCCTTCACAAAAATAATCAGTACAGGGGCAACATTAACCCTAGCATGAATTTGAGAGCTCTGATATAAATACAGTGCCAACATCATTCCTGAAAGTTATGGCCCTCTTTCCATAAAAAACACCACCATCCGACACCATTAAAAGCACCACTAGCAGACACCTTTTTCAGTGTGTTCACCGTCCCGTACTCCAAACTCCATACTGCTAAGCTGTAAAATGTGTGAGTGTGTGTGTGTCCATGTCTATGTTCCTTCCCGTTCCTGTCTGGATATTTCTCCTAAAGCCTTCTCATTTTTTATTTTAACTAGCCCTCATGTTTCAGATGGGGCCCAGATAGTGTGGCTGCACGGTGTTCTGAGATACTTTTAAGGAACTGAGATTATTTTTAAACAGGCATGTGAGTTGGGTTCTGATATTGCTGTGCACCAAAATGCAACCCTCAGCTGTGCTGGCTCGTGAGCTCACAGTCAATGCCAGTGACTCACAGGAGGAAAAGGAGGGCGGAAGCAGATTCCTTTCCTCTTAAAATACAGGCACTTTCCCAATTTCTCCCATTGTTCCTTCTGCTGCGGTTCGCCATCATTCCCAAGCATTAACATCATCAGCTGAAGGGAGGTTGTGTGTCTGTGTGTGTCTGTGTGTGCGCACGTGTGTGCCTCTGTGTGTGCGCACGTGTAAGTGTGTGTATATGCTTGTGTGTGCAGTAGGATGTTGAGTGTTAATTCAACTAACAGAGTGCATATGAGTCCAATTGGGACCATACGTATATACTCCGTAAGGTTTGACTTAACGCTTAAAATGTATGTATGTGTGCAAACATGTGTGTATGCCTGTCTGTTTGTGAGTATGTGTATCTGTGTGTGTGTATGTGTGTGCCTGTGTGTATGTGTGTGTGTGTGCGTCTGTGTGCGTGCCTGTATGTGTGTTTTGGGCTTTGGGGGGCACTTAGCCTGGTTCCAGAGGCACAGCTGATTATGAGCGTTTAGCTGCAGAGGGGCTCCTGGTGGAACTAGGCCGATGGAGAGCAGATGCCCCTGGAATGCTCAGAGCGGCACCAGGAGAGGAGCAGCTGCTGGAGCGGAAACCCGACTCCGCCTGGGCCCAAAAGACTGTCTCAAATTTATCCACCGTGAAACCCGAGGCCTACAGGCCCCGGCCAGAAGCCTGCGCTGTCTCCCAGCACCCCTCTGAAACAGCATTCTGGAGCGTTTCACTTCAGTTACATCACTGTCAGAAAAAGGTTCCAGAAATATCCCAGCTTCAAATGCACCACTCCTTCTGGAAACCGTGTCTTACGGACGTGCACACTCATGCTGAACACATAAATGCTGCGTAGTTATATATATAATGAATGCAAAAGATCTCGACGTGACTATCTCCGGACTAAAAGTCAGGAAATACCCTTTTCTTTGTTTCAGTTTTAAGATTTTCACTGTAGCAAGCCCTGATAAAATTAGTAACCAATTAGGTCTGTAGCCAGCCCCAACCGATTTCAGTTACTTACTAATCCAATCGACCTTCAGACAAGGTTATTCAGTACACAAATATTGTATTCATGACATGCTTAGGTGGCATTAAAATCAATAAGGCAGGACTAAATATTCACTCTGCTTTTAGTGCAGGCAGAAGACATTACTCCGCTTTTGTATTCCAAATACAAAACATGAGCACATCTCCATTCCTGCAATTTACATTTTAAATTGTGTGTTTTACTGGTACCAACTCAAGGTGAGGGGCCTGTTTTCCACTGAAAGGATTAGACTACTATCTACTGTTAGGGTTAGGGTCAGAAAGAGGGTCTTTGTGCACCACTGTGATGCTCAGTCGTAGTTGTTTTCACAGCTGTGAGTAAGCACATGGAGGCAATGGCTGCAACCTTCACCTCATCGTTATCTGTCAGGCTGCTCGCATTTTTGCACTCATGCAGGGTGTTCTTTGTGGTGTCTTCTCAGGCGCAAAACAGGAAACAGCTGAAGCGCTCTGTACATATACTGGCATGTATATTTTGCTCAGTTCCTGGAACATGAAACCAAGACACAACCAGAAAAAAAACAAGAACCATAAAAGACTGCTGGCATTGTTTACGATAAAGGGCCATTAAAAGCCTACAGAGACTCTGTAGACCGTGGGCCCTATAGATTCAGTTACACAAGTGAGATGTATTGTTTCTTTCGTAACCAAGAGCTCCTCTCAAGGTTTTCTTAAAATAATGGTGGCACCCTATACCTGGGGTTTGGTTTTTCTTTGAACTTTCATTTTTCGCAAAGTTTACAATTTTAGTGACTAGATATCCATACTTGCAGTGTGTAGGAGTTCAGATTTCAGCTGTCCATCAATCAAGCATGTAACAAAATGTAACATCTTTCAAAATGAACTGTGCCACACAAAATTACAGAGAATGAAAGCATACCGAATTTTGTCAGAGAACTGATCTGATTAAAAGACCATGGTAATATGGTCTAATATGGAATATTCAGATTCAGAAAGAGCTATAGTATCACTGTAGCCACACATCAGGCCTGAACCCTGTGACCCAGTGTGCACAGATGTCCATTTTAACCCATGGCTCAGGAGCAGTTCAGAATGTTGATTTGCTTTTTTTTGGAACTCCTCTTGGTGTACCTCCCTTAGCTCCTATTCCAGTCACTTCAGAGGTCAAATTCCCATACCTCTGCCTGTTCGTATTGATGGTAATAGATCAAAGGCAAAGTACTGCAAGTTGGTGCTTGTTGGCAATTTATATTAGTTATATATGCACATTTGGTTGTCTATGTGGAGGTTCCAGTAGCTTCCATAGTATTTTTTGTGTAAGCTGCTGGTTTGTATTCTATATCCTTTCAGTGGTTACTTCCATTTTAGCCCTGTCTCCATTTTCAGTATTTTTACAAATGTGAGCAACCCATTGTCTGCAAGGTGACACCTGACCTGCCAGAGATATTGTATATAAAGTCACATACCATATTAAATAAATACTTCTTAATAATTTCATTAGTACTTCATAATATTAACTTTATAAAGCAACAATAGCAACTTTATCGTAGTAAGTAAGTCAGTATGTACACTCTACTTAAGCATAATGAATGTACTCACACACACACACACACACACACAGATCTTACTGTTGTGCACTTTGCGGCTGCCATATGCAGACATGTTATACCCCATGCTCCACTGCTGTCCCCGATCAGCTTTGACCCCCCTCTCCCCCGCCCTACGCAGGGATTAATGTCCCAGTCTGGCGGTGGGACGGGGGGTGTTTTTGTGATCTGATATTGCCCTCTTAATCTCAGACAGGGCGGGGTGGAGGGACAGCAGTAGACTGCAGTTCAACACCACTCACCCTGCTCTTCTGACACCAAACCTTCAGACAGGAATCCCTAAAAATACCTGCTTGCCCGCCCTGCCGGGTCCCGTTATCCCCCGCCGCCCTGCTGGCCCCCAGGCCTTCAGGGTGCCCATGACAGGCAGGGCCCAAAAGCTCTATTTAGGACAGGAGCAGGTGTGTGGGGTGGGAGGTGGGTATCAAGGGTCAATGGGCTCTGCGCAGACCTCTTTTTGGACTTCTAAATTGGGAGCGTGCATAACCAAGCCAGACCATACAGATGTTTTAAATGTTCTGCCTAATCGTTAGATAACAGGCCAAGGAAGTACTGTCCCTTGGGGTATCAAATAGAGCATGTCTATTCGGTGCTGAGTAGAGCTATTAAAACTGGGTTAAAAAGCAATGTGCTCTCCCACAAGTATTGAAGTGTAGCACCAAGTCTTTATATAGACATTTCATAAATCTTAAATTAAATTTCATAAATTTCATCATTCTTAATATGAGGGATGAATGCCAAAAAACTCTTAGATAAATAATTGAATAATTTTCAGAGCAAATGACTGACTAGGGCTATTTGTCTCACATACAGCAGAACAGCCGGAATAGACATAGGGTTGCTTGGTGTGCAAATCTAAAACTGACTGCCTGCGTACCTTTCTTCAAGGTTCAGAAACTGTAGTCAACAGGATCAGTAAGCTCATCAGAAACTCGCTGAGGACACCTCCCCCCCAAAAAAACCCCCTGTTATTGTATGGCCTGTTTTTAAACCCACCACACACACGGTTCCCATCTGCATGGATTTCTGAAGATAATCTGTTTGGTTTGCTGAGCTGGCCAAGCCCTGTACTCACCACAAGTGAGTCCATGAGAATGGAAAAACACATTATGAAGGCTTTTGATAGTGGTTCTGAATATAATCCCTTTCTTATGAAGAGTTTTGAAATGGCTGAATGTTTAAGATGAGACAGTATCACAGACTTTGTACACAATGGGCATGAAACAAAGGATATTTTCTTTGTTTCTTTGTTTCTTTCTTTTTGTAGTCATACAGTAGATCGCTATGTGTTCTCAAGTTGAAACCTACCTTGCAGGATTTCATGTGGTTGCATGTGGCAAACAGAAGAGGTGGTGGAGGTGGTGTTATTTTAAAAGATTTAGGTGTTTATAGATGTTGATCAAACACCGTTTGCCTTTTAGTTCATCGGCTTGTAAAACTGATACATAAATATTGCATACTGTCTTATGATTAATGAAAAAACATCTGATACCGAAAGGCTCAACACTAAAACAGACATGGGGGCAAAAGAGAATAAAACACAGGCTCTAGGTGACACAGAAACACCAGACAGGAATAAAAGATGTGGCAATATATAAGCATATTTTAGAATCAGGGCAAGAACTGACCTGTAAACCGATGACATATCAGTTTAGTTGCAAAATGGCTTGATAATTGAAATGCAAAGCTTTTTTTTAATCAATACATTAAATTATTCTAATGTATTTTACCTCTTTAGGGTCAAAACAGTGTCCCAAGGTAGAATTCCTATTGTACCTTGTATGGTTAATTAGAGAATTTGGTGAAACTTTATTTGAAGGCTCCTACAGAAAGCTTATTTCACTTGATATGTCATGGTAATGTCACTTGCTGCATCAATGTTGATATAACACGCCATATGTCTATTTGTGGTTATTGACATAAGTGCTTATGAATGTGCTATGTTGTGCTTATTAAGGAGTTGTATAGCTTATGTAGGAGCCTGGGCAAGATAAGAACAGGACCGCATTAGAATAATGAATAATGTTCAAGAGAGGAATACAAGGGAATTGCTATAAGCAGGAACATGAACAACATTAGGAGCACTCAGTTGCTGATATATTGAGTATGGTTACATTCACACTGCAGCTAAATACAGTTGTCCCAAAAACAGACAGCGTGAACATAAGCTATAACTGTCTAGCTTGTTAATAAGAATAACAGTTATAAACAAGTTCAAAAAGTTAAAAGATTCAACAGCCCGAAGTTCCCTTTTGATTTCAGGCAACACAATGCCAGGACAGGAAAATAGCAGTGAAAGAGGTCCAGTAGTTTGTATTACCTGTATGTCTGTTTCCAGCTGCATGTTTCATTGTATTCTGAGGTCATGAGGCCAGAGTGAACTGGCAGACTGATTAAATATTTTGACAATCGACCAGACGTCAGAGGGATGTGAACACCCTTTCCTGTGCGGCTCAGCGGGGGACAAGGCCAGCCTGTGTTAACAAGCCATTTTCTTTGTTTGTGGGCTCGGACACAAAGAGTCAATTTCTGTGCAGGAACACCTGAAGCACACTGTAATTACAGCACCTGCTGAAGGGGCTTTGTCACCATTCACAACAGACCCTGACAAACTCACTGGACTTTGTGTCATTCTGGTTTTGGCTTTTAAAAAGGCAATCTCTTTCTCTTGCTTTCTCTCTCTCTCGCTCTCTCTTGCTCTCTTTCCCTTTCAGCCTGCTTGAACACCTGTTCAACAAAACCGCACTGGACCATGACCATTACATTATTTACATTTCTGTAGTACAACAAAGAAATAGACAAACAAAGGAAACTGGGTTTATGTACAATAATATGGCAGAGGTGTTTGTATTAACAGTTGTTTTTCTTCAATAATGCATGAATGTTCCCTCAAGTGAGCCTGTGTTCAGGCCCAGTGCCACTCAAAGTGAAACACAACTTCTCTCCCGATCCCTCACACTTAAACCACATTTCACTATTAACTATAACCCTTAGTGAAGTAAAGACAGTCGTACGAAATAGAAAATGCATTAGATATTTTTGTCTGGCATATATCATATGGCTTGTGGCATTATCATAGTACTTTGCAATACTGCAGCAGAAAACATAATGAGAGCCCTGCAGTCATCCTGTATTATTTTCCACATGTGGATTGCCTCTGAGGAGTTCTGTCTCCACTGCTGGGGGTAGGCACAGGTAATTCCTGTTTGCATTGCATCCACAGGTGCTGAAGCCCTCTTAGTCATTTAGTTCCAAAATAGACGCTTGACACACAGAGCTGACAGAAAGCCAGTTTAAACATGGGCCGTGCCCCCAAGCGCAGTGGTGTGACTTCAGACTGCCATTGCCGTTGGCTGATGTTGTCACTGGCCAGTGCTGACACAGTCAAAACCGTTGGAACAGAGGTCATCTTGGATGGTGTTAGTGCACACGGAAGGGTAACACTATGCAAACAAAACCTGAGCACAGCAGCTCAGTCAATTTTGAAAACAGTCTGTGACCCCATTTTACTAAAGGTTCTATCTGAGCAAATTCACTTTCCCTGCGTAGTCCCAAAGATCTATCAAAGTTTGGTGAACAAAAGCCTTATAATAACTCTTTCCCCCCCACAGAAAAGCAGTTCTTCTTTATGTTTCCTTTCCTGAAAAAACGTTTGTTTCTGATGGTGGTTGAGAAAGCAGGACCCTGCAAATATCACTGGAGTAATCTATCTGTTTTGAGTAGTCAGTAGATTGTGTGAGACTTGCATATGCACATGAGTAACCATACCCATGTTTGGTGTAAGTGTTCTGTACATGCTTGCATTTCTGTCTGTGTGGATGTGCAAATGTCGGTATGCCCATATCAGTGCGGGGCTGTGTGCTACTTTAAAAGTCGAAGTCTAGATCATCCTTTCCAGTAAGCTTTAAAATGGGCCTCCAACTAATGGTTTCAAAAAGTGGTATTTTATTTGGCATGGCATTTCATTACTAAAACTGAAATTCCCAGCCGCAAGCCTTTTAACTTGCGTCTAGTAACGTCTTATCTGCCTTCTGCTTCCCTGTTTCAAGAAAATACTGATCACCATTCAGTCTAATCCTAAGCAAATACCATTTGCTCTGCCTGTAAAACAGAGAATGTTTTGTGGGAAAACGATTTGCTCATTCCAGGAAGGGAGCAAAGCTAACATCTTATAAATCACATGATAATACATCATACACACTCTGGTTGTCAATGTAAGTCAGAGCGCATCTGGCAGATTGGTCAATTTCCCCTCAGCCTCTGACATTCTCTAGCAGAAAAGTACACCTGCAGTGACATCAGGAAAGTATTTAGATTTTCAGATTTGTAAAATGTTGTAGTGTCTAAACTTTGTAACACTAAATCACAAGGTACCAGGTAATACTGTATCAGGTGGAAGAATAGTGTTCTCACTGAAAATCTTTTTGTCACTAGTGCATAGATGCTTTTTTATTTTAGTTTAGGCTTTCAAAGAGTACAAGCTCTTACTACTGGGCAAGTGGTGCGTTTTAATACCAAAGTTAATGCCTGGTTTGATAGTGAGACTGAACTGAGTGGCAGCTATGGCACTATAGTGTCTTGGGAATAGGGGGCGGATGTATGTGGCTTCTGCCAGTCTTCTATTGTTGAACCTTGGGGTCACTGAGTCAGAGAGACTTGTGTGACATTTACACCAAATGTCAAACCCAAAAGCACAGCCGGTGCAGTTCCCCGAGTGGACAGTGAAGATCGCCCCAACTGGCCCATATAAGCCATGGTGCTCCTGCTCCAACAGACCATGGTTATAGGACCGAGATGAGGGATACCCATGCCAATCGTGACAACCCCCGACTTCAATTCTCAAGACTGGGGCTAGGAAATTAAGCATTAAATCCCAAGGCTCAGCACTCAGCACACAGTGTCAGATGGCTAAAGTGGAATAGTGCAGGGAGCTTACTTCCTCGAGGAGCGGTTACATTCTATATTTATATTCTGACCAGATGCCAGGAGAGAAGGCTTCCCGAGTCAGGGGCTGAAAGAAAGAGCCTGGTCCGCGGGATACTTTGCCAAGATAGGAAATCTTTTATTACAGAGGAAAAAAAAACTTCTCTTCCAAAATATAGAAATCTGTACAACTTCCTCACAATCAATTTACATGAACTGTACAAATTTACAGCAGTTCATCATAGCACACCCAAGGAGAAGAGAGCAAACACAGAGAGGTGTACTGACGTGAGATCACACAATACAGACAGCTTTTCTTTCTGGGCAGCTCACTTTGTTTTCTTTTTTTTTTACTTTTAATCTATTTTCTAAACAAAAAAAAATACAACAAAAAAAAGTAAATCAAAGGGCAATAGTCCATCAGCACAGAGAATGGAAACTGATATTTTTAGCAGAATAACTTGCTTTGGTCCTTGCCAACACACCTATAACCATGGCTCCCCTTATGAAAAAGCAATGTCAAAATATGAAAAGGAAGTTCAAGGAAATGCATGTTGTGCATGTGTCCATTTTTCATGTCATGTTATGCATATTTTGTACACCTGTATCTGTATATTTTACAACAATATGCACACATTACACATTTTACAGTGGTATAAATTGATATTTAGTAATTATTAATGGCATTTAAAAAATATATATTCCTTCCATTTTCATATAATTAATACCTTTTCTTAAGGGTTTATTGAAGGTCCAAAATTCCAAGGCCTGAGTTTGACGGTACATTCTTGGACAGACTCCTGTCATAATATCAAACAACTATACCTTTACATATTAGTGCATTTTATGTGCCACTACTTCCCTGTCATCAAGCTTTTATCACATACATCTGACAGCCCTGTTAGCGCACATGACAGTATGAGCACTCAGTCCTGTTTGTGCACACTACAGTATGAGCACTCAGTCCTGTTAGCGCACACTACAGTATGAGCACTCAGTCCTGTTAGCGCACACTACAGTATGAGCACTCAGTCCTGTTAGCGCAAACTACAGTATGAGCACTCAGCCCTGTTAGTGCACATTAGGTATTCAATGAGTATTCAGGCCTGAGAGTGCACACTCAGACAGAGGGATACAAGTTCTATTTTTTTTTTAATGGGGATAAAGTAAATTTGAGCTTTCTTTCATCAGTAAGTTTAAACACTGAGATTAATTTGGATGAATCTGTGGACATTTACATAATGTTAAAACCCAGGGGCCAAAAAGATGACGGTTGAACTTTAAAGACTTTTAAAAAGTAAACAAATAAAATATCAGGGGTAAGAGCTCTGACTATTAATGACACATTAAAGCAGGGAATAGAATGCATTAAAATTATTTCCTTTTCGTAATTTTATCCACCAAATGCAGCTTTAGGCCCCTTCTGTCTCAGTACACTTGCTTAAGGTAGAACCGCAGGTTTTCACACTGGCGGAGGGGGTGAAACAGTCAAATCTCCACAGACTGGCAAGACAGGGGAGCTTCCATGCAGAGCTAGAACATCTCGAGTCCCTACTGCTGAAAATCACCTGAAAAAACTACAGCTTCCATTCGGCAGAATTTTGGCTCAGTACTTGTAAACAAACGCAGATGATTTCGCCAGTGGCCCCGAGACGCTAGCTTCTCCAGTGCAGTTTGCCTTCGCTCCCTCCCCCTTCACACCAGGCGAGAGGTGCGGAGGAGGGCCGTGGCCTACGGAGCATGCTCAGTGCGAGTGCTGGCTTCGCTCGCCGCTGCCAGGTGAACGCACGAAAGGGGCCGGAGAGGATTTAGCTGCCCTTGGTCTCCGGCTCCCTACACCTAGGCAGGGGAGGGTGATATGTGGCACTGCATGCTCAATGAGGCGGCACCTGTTTGGACTTGGCTCACCTTCTGGCACCTAACTCTATTGCCGTTATTAGCTGCATCTAAGCAGCCCAAGACTATAGCAACCCTCGGTCTCCAGCTAACAGAGGGACAGTCTCCCCCAATGTAACAGCAGTACCTTTGTTTCAACGCCAGGGGGTGAAAAAGGCACTAATAAGGGGTTCCTCCAAAAGTAGTTGTGGTCTATAAACTGTGCCTTGCTCTTGTATTTATAAAAAAATGACAAAAGGTTTCCAGTGATTTCCTTGCTGGGCCTAGAGAAATTAGGCAAAGGCAAAAAGTACCCAACCCCCTCAGAAGATGTGCCCTTATAGAGCCCCCCCTTCCCCCTTTACTGTTTGGAGATGGTTTCAACCATTGTGGGGGAAGGGAGTTCCTTCAGTCCTGAAGCAATAAATATGCCTCCGTTACAACTTTAAAACCTCACAACCTCACGCTCATGGACTTTAGTGCAAACAGGCCCTCGCTGCTCAAACTGAGTTGTTCCAAAGCCTTTCCATCATCAATTGACATTTAACATCATAAATGAGTGGGGAAGCAAATTAACATTGCACTGTGCTGCTATGACTGTGAAGGCAGAGCAGAGTCTTAGGCTTTAGCCAGGGGAAAGGGAACATATGCAAGAACGGCATAACTCTAACCTGAAAGCCAACTTCAATATCAACAGACGTGACTGAACTTCAAACACGATATCAACACTAAACGCCCACTCCTCCCCACTCATACCACACTGTAAAAACTAGACATGTCCACAAGACCTGCCAAGCTGGTACCACGGTGAACAGAAGCACAGGGTAAATGTTCATCATAAAATACGACATTCTAGTGAACGGAATGCGGCCATTTTATCCAAAATATACATCCCACACTAATCTAAATGTCAAAGTGCATTCAATGTCAATCATAACAGGAAACACAAATTTCTCTGAGTCTTTGAGACAAGGAACGTTTAGCTACAGGGTGGATTCAGAGTGATGAAGGAGGAACAAAACAAATCCACTCTGGATCTTTTTTTAAAAACATTCATTGAACCGAGTGAGCGGAAGGAGGTCAGACATGTTGGCCCCACCCACAAACCTCCACCCCCAACCAGGCAGAGCTGCCATTGGAGCTTCCGCCAAAATGAGTTATAGGAAGATTGTATCCATGACAACCACTGTCATGCAAATACCCAATGACAACAGCTTATTGGAACTCACCACTGGGGTAGAGAACTGGAGGGGGGTGCCCAAAGTGAACCAGCCACTAAGCAAATGTCCTGTGGTCCAAAACCTTGTTTGTACAAAAGAGGTTCTTTTCAGACATTTGGGAATGGCTGGAACAGCTGCTGGCAGTGTCTGGACTTCAGAAAACCCCCAAAAATGGAAGTACTTCCAGGATTTTCAACACCATTAAGCCAAAACCCTTTAAAAAATGAAACAAAAGAAATATAACCTTCAATATGCAGAAATATTTATGTAAATATCCTGAAAGTAATTCCGTTAAACTTGAGGGGGCTGTGTAGGGTGTAAAGGGTGGGCAGGTGGTTGGAGGGTGGGGGGTAGGGGGGGTGGGCTGGGGTGAAACACAATGATATTTGAAAGTGCAAAGTCCACATTGACAGCTTTGAGAATTCACCGATCTCCCTCCAGGGGCAGCCATTTTGCTGATCTTCACCACTGCCCCCGCTGTCCTCTACCCAAATAAACAGGGCTCTCAGTAAATCCAAATCACAACACAAAACAAAACAATGGTAACGAAAGCACAATGAACCCTAAGAGGTTTCCATCCCCTGGACGACGACAGGCCATAACCCTCTGTTTTTTAATTTTTTTTGTTCTTTTTTTTTTCTTCCCCCCCAATCAGTATCGCTCTCTGGTTTGCATCAACGCGTTGGGCCCTTAGCTGGAGACGGTCATCATGTTGTAGGCTTTGGAGGGGCTGGTTCTCCCCAGGAGCAGTTCCTCCTTGCAGCTGATGCGACTGTCCACCAGGGGGGCCAGGACCCCGGCTGAGCCCACGACCGGCGCGGAGGACACCCCCAAGCTGCCCGGGGCAACCGGCTGGGACTCGTACAGGACGCAGATGGAGCCGTCCTCCCCGATGCGGTAGGACACCTCGAAGGGGTCCACCCACAACGTCAGCTCGCTGGGCAGGAGGCAGTACAGCTGCTGGATGGTCAGGCCGATGCGCTGGCCTGCCTGGCCCACCAGGGGATCCATCTTGTGGTTGATGCGGATGCAGCGGTAGCCCGATCCCTTGCAGGGCCGGTCGGGGAACCAGTGGTGCTTGTATTGCTCTGTGGAGGGATTCGGAGAGAGGAGGGAGGCGGTAAGGGGACGAACACACTGAATGGTGACGGTTTTAAAGTGGGTATGGACATATAGACATAGAAAAATAAAATGTCCTAGTGATGAGTGAATAATGCACCTTAACTACAGAGTCAAATGCTCTTGGGGGGGACGTTTACAAGGGAGATAAAGAAGAGTAGTATTTATTTTAACCAATTCACAACTACTAATACACTACTAGTATGTACACAGCACGACCTATAGAATAAACAGTATTTGACAATGGTGTGGGTGTGTGAGGGTGTGTGTGTGTGTGTGTGTGTGTGTGTGTGTGTATGTGTGTGGGTGTGTGTGTAGGTGTGGGTGTGTGTGTAGGTGTGGGTGTGTGCATGCATGCATGCATGCACGCAAGTATAAAAATAAGACGAGACGCAGACGGGTAGCATGCCTGTGTCATGTGACAAAAAAATGACCCGTCTGCCAAACTGTTGATAAGCCATAAACACGTCTGACTGCCTACGTGAGAGAGAGAGGGGCAGCTTCATTGCACAACCCATTTGGCCTGATTTCACAGTCCCTGACTAACTAAAATGAACAACAAGATGAAGGGTCTGAAGTTCAGGGTGAGGCACTCTTGTTTTTAAAGGCAGAAACATTAATGTCTACAGTCCTTTAACCACACACACACACAATTACCCACATAATTATTTTACTTGGAAGCAAGGGATACAAAAAACATATAATCTCAGTCTTTATTCCAAACGTGTACTGTTGTCCAAGACTGAAAATGCAACAGGGGTCCAGTTTGTTTTAACACTCCAATCGGTCATTCCTTCATTTAAAAAAATAAACTAGGTGTCAATTATCTTTTTCCAGTTTGTGGTTTATTTTCTGTTCCCATTGTTCCAATAAATACAGACCACATTTTCAGTCACTGAGCAGCAGAGAACCACTACAAATAAACAAAATAAACCACAGTACAGAGATGGAATAAATATAGACTAAACCCTGTAAATTTTCCCAGCATGCCATTTTGACCAGTGCATGAGATATTTATGAGGCTACAATTCAGAGTTCAATTAGTAAACCTTGTTCCCCATACTTCGCTCAGAGAGCAATGGGGATTTTAACATGATTCATATGCACTTTAATTTAATGAGTCTCCTTTGAAACCCCCAAAGTCGGCCAGAGCCTAGAGGACACCTGCACATCTACATGAGATAATGGATCCTGTATCTGATCAGAACACACTGTTCCACTCTAATGGAGGCTCTGGCACCCGGGCACAGAGACGCACAATAGACTGGCCTTTCCGCCTCAGGCAAGAGACTACAACACCTGGAACTTTGGACACCTCTGCCCTCATTTCTGAACAGCACAATATATCTTCGCAAAATATATTTAATATTATAATTATTAAATTCTAAGAAATAATGTACTTGTTCCCACCCCTTTTCTCCCTTTGAAAATAGCCAACATCATACCATTAAGAGCAGGACAAGAGGCTGGGATTGAAAATGTAACAGAACACTATTCTAAAGCAAAATACATATGGTATATTTGTCTTTATCTTTGATTATGACTATCCCTCTTTATTGCTCAGGTGAAGGACTTTAAGGTCAAAATCTGAATAAAGACTTTCCATAGCAGCCGAGCTGATTAGACAGTATTGTACAACTGATCAAACGGTTTACAGCTAGACCACAACACTGTCTTAGCTTACTGAAGAAGGAATAAACAGGAAGTTTCCTGACGGCCCAATTACAGGCCTGTGGTATTCAATTCACTTGTGTTTTTCCATGTTCTATCCCTGTGTGTTGGTGTGTGGGGGATGGGGGAATGGGAGGGGGTGAGTCTTCACAAGATTTCTCAACTGCTTTATGAATAATTACGCAATAACAAGGACCCACCTCCATACAAACCCTCCCCCTAAATTTAATCACACACAGTTAAAAGTGTGCTTGTAAGCAAATCTCATACTTATTTTAGCAGGCCACACAAATGCAGACATTTTCTAAACTGTAGACATTTTCTGAACTAAAATAGGCCTATATATGATAAAGTATACTATAATCCTCAAGAATATCTGAAAAATATATAACATTCTGCGATGAATTACCATGAGTTAGGTGTGCAGTTAAATGAAAACAAGGATTGCCATTGTATCTTTACCAAAAATGAATTAATTTAAGCAATTATGTGCATCTGAGCATTGTGAGAATATGCCATTCCAAGTCATTTATTGGCATTTATAATACAAGCAGGCTATACAATTGTGAATGCATGTGATTTATTAGACCTGCAAGATTTGTGATGTAGCCTACTGTAATTAATCACTTCAAAATAACAATAAACTGTTTTTTCATTGAATTTCACAAATGACATACATAGGCTCGGCAATATTATTAAGTAAGACCGTGTGTACATTGTGAATTACACCCATACAGTGCGGAAATATAAATAGTAAAAAAAAAAAAAAAAAGACTTGCTGTTTGGGTTCTTGGTCTCGCATTGTCCCGACAAAGCTACAACAGAGGGTAGAGGGAACGAAAACAACAAAGCTGTAGCCTATTGTAGGCTCGGGGCGCGCTCAACAAAGTCGATGTGTTTGCCAGTTTTATTATGTTAAAAAGATACTAAAATACTGTAACGAAAATGGAAACATTTTAACCTACTTTTTTCGCGCAAACATTACGTAATTCGTTACGACAATTTTCTTGGATGTGATTCGATCGTTCTTGTACTGGCTACATTGCTAGCTGCAAACTAGCTAGCTCACAAGCAAAATAATCAGCCACGCTACTTCCTTGTTAGCTATCTTGGTACTGCAGCCCAACAAAAATAACCTCGCGATCTACATTATGCTAGATTTATAAACGAAACCAGAACATTGTATTACTTAATTTGGTAGTGTAGCCTTCTGATTACAATTGTCCGTGGGAACAAATTTGTCTAAACTAGTAGGCTATGGAGATTCGCCTCCCATTGAATGTCCATGTTTAGCTACGTGGCACGATGAGATCCAGTTTACGTCTATGATAATCCTTTGTAATTTTTTATAAATGTGATTTTGCTATACATCATTTATACATGGAATCAATTATACGTAATTAAATACGTTACATTTCGTTTAAAGGTATAAATAAACGATTATGCATACCTGCCAGAATATCCTGGAGAGACTGACTGAATGTTTGCAGTTGTCGGTCATTGACATGTCCTTTAATCCGCAGAAATCTGGACAGAAATCCGACGGCGGCGACAATCTCTGGCTTCATAGTGCCCCGTGCACAAAGGGGATGCATTGAGAAGGCAAGAGGAGAGGGATCCGAGTGTTTTATCTAGGTATGTTCTTGCAAAAGCGTTTTTGTCCAAGGTATTGTGATGATCCTTGTTTTTCGGTTGTTTTATTTCTCGAAGACCTATTCTGGGCATTTATTTGTCGAGGTAGGAAAGTTTCAGACAGTGAGTGTGCCAGGATGGTACGATGTGGGGCGCCTGTTTTTGTTGGTAAATATATGGGCAAGGTGCCACGGTGATACACCCTCCCCCTTAAACTTTCCGTCAACAGAGTGGACTTGTGAGAAGGAGAAGTGTCCTTTTATACTGCTCCCGCCTACTTGCGAAATCGACATCATCAGCAACAGCAACAAAACTGAACCAATACTGGGCTTGCAGCGTCAATGACGAACCCTTCGTGGGAGTGGACACTTTTGCGTCACTCGTCTGAAAATAAACAAACCGTGAGAGCACAACGCGAGATATTACCCCCACCAGAGAGCTGGCCACTGGGTTCCATTTTCTTTTCGAAAATTCGCTGTAGCCTACCATTTTGATCAAGGTGGAATCAGTACGGTTACAGAATGAAAGGGATACTTTAACACGGCACATGGTTGTCTATATCGAGAAAGACTTTTCTATATCATGGGACAATGGTGTTTCGTGGGCAGCAGAAAAGTTCTTGGGGACCAAGAAGAATCTGTCACTTTTGTAAGGAAACCAAATTAGTTACAATTGTGTTTTAATACGTCGAAGTATGGCTATTATTCATAGAAATCATGTTAAACACCATGTTAGTTTACTATCTGTTTTACTAAGTTATCTGATTTAACAATGCTCATAAGCTACATTCCGAAATAACAATATAGGCTACATGTCTGTAGCATAACGTTACAGTTCAAGTTAACATGTATACTCGTAGGCCTTTCAAATATATATATATATATATATATATATATATATATATATATATATATATATATATATATATATATATATATATATATATATATATATATTACTACGCAGTGAAGTAAATACACTCCCGTCCTTTCTTCAGTAATTAGCCAGCAAGACTATCTTGCAAGTTTATAGTGACCCATTTAATTTGAAAATAGTTAGGCTTACAACAAACTGTAGGCCTCTACTTAAACACATGGCAGCACTGAAGGTGATTTTAGGCATTTCTACTAGAAAGTCTGGGGAGATATGTTAATATTAATGTTCTGTAATTAATACATTTTTCTGTCATTCAGGCCAGGGGAT
This sequence comes from Conger conger, assembly GCF_963514075.1. Classification (NCBI taxonomy): domain Eukaryota; kingdom Metazoa; phylum Chordata; class Actinopteri; order Anguilliformes; family Congridae; genus Conger; species Conger conger. The sequence continues at coordinate 45,622,354 of NC_083767.1, forward strand.
ACTAATGCTGTTCCATGAGATACTAAATACTATAGAAAGGAGAAGCCTGTCTGTGTGTGGAATGATACACATGCATATTTATAGATTGTTTATTACAGGGTGAAGATTTAATACTGCCAAAAATGTAATCCTTTATCGATAGACTGGCTTCAAGTTGTTAACTCCACATTATGGCTATCACTTTTTGAAAATCATTATTTGGTTCAAAACAGTTTGTTGGTAAGTTTGTGAAACATTATTTTTCTTAAAAGTTATTTTTTTAATACAATATTTTTCCTACATTGCATTTCACTGTTTTCATATTCTATTATGGTTTTAAAAAATTTCCTGTGACTTTTTTTTCTAAGGGCTTTTTTTGACTGTTGAATTTGCATTTTAAAAAAATGTTTCTTATTAACTAGGGGGAAATACACCCAATCTAAGTAGCATCTGTGATGTGTGAAACTGTGGTAAATGGTAAATGTCTGCATTTAGTATAGTGCAGATACTATCAGGCCTTTTCAGTGGTTCTGCTTTCCTGATAAATTATTCTTTTGCTGTGGGGGTTTCCTCTGATTTGGTCCTTCTTCCAGAAATAAACACAAGATTTTACCTCCAATGGATGCAGTGCCACTCTCCCCAATCTCTGTCCTTCAATCCCATTAACAGGAATTGTATTAATTGCTCACTAATACATTTCCTTCTAAATTCATCAGGACTAATAAGTTCTCCATTATTTTAAATAAATGTGATGACAGACTTTATAATGAACAACAAATAATTAATTTTAAAGAAAGATATACAATATGTTAATATTACCATTTTATTAGTATATCATTTCCTACAGAAAAAAATCAATTATTAATAGGAAACACCAATCAATGTTTCTTATTTAATTAGAATGTTTTCCATTACTTGGTATTCACTTGTTCAATTCTGAGATTCAGGTGCAAGATTAAGTAAAATATGTGAATTAAAATATTTTATTTCTTGCAAAGACCTCAGTAAGAATTAATGTTTTGACCTTCCTAATGTTTGCTGATTTTGGATTTGGTGGAACTGCCATGTATGTTAATCTCCTTTTTGGCAGAAGCCTGAGACTGTATTTTAACCTCATACTCACTGTTTCGCTTCAATTTAACAAAACTTGTGTCACTATCTAAATACTTAACTGCATTGTATATAGAGGTCGGAACATGGGTTTTATTTGTTTCCATTATCCATTGGGTTCAACAGCAGGAATCAAGCAGAGCTAGGTCAGACAACAACTGCAGCATGTCATCAGGGACTGACAAGAATCATCACTGTTGGCTGATCATGTCCAATTATCTAAAGCTAGGTATTGATATATTCCACTCATTACCAATAGTGGTCTATTTAAACATATAGAGTTAGTACTGAAAGACATTATGCTTGCCTTGTTTCAGTTCTTTCCATTTCTACAGTCTGCATTCTGGCTGTGAAAATAGACTTGCAGTACATGGTGGGTTCCATGTAAGGCCAAGCCATTTATCATTAATTAAGAATGTGGGGGTGTTTGAAGTACTACCGTATGCTTGTTTCAGCTTAAGATTCAACAGAAAATCTGTACATAACAGCAGGATTTCCAAGCAGAGCCTATGCGTTTTAGTATTCCTGGGAAATCAGTGGACAGCACTGTTAGGCGGTTTGTATAGACGCTGTACTGGGTTGTGAATTTGAATGCTGGACAGCACATTGCTGAATTAACCTGGAGCAATATCCTCCCCCAGCTGTGTGTCAGTTAAGTGAAACTGCCTTTTCAAGGCTGGAAACTCTGTCCCTTTATTACTCACTCCCCAGCAAGTTGAGGCTGTTTCAGTGAGCAAACGTTGCATGTAAATGCTCCACCAACCAGAAATATAAGAGCACACCTTGTGGCAGTTCCATATCATATTTTTATATTATATATATGGCTGGATGGTGTACCTCTGAGGCTCTCCATCTCTTACATTTTTTTACAAAAAAGTTTATGAGTTGTGCAGACTGATGAGTTGCTGAGTAATGTTTGACAGTATGTGTTCCAGACAGTCCCATCCTCTGCTTCCTGTGGCTCTTCCTTCCTGGTCCTAGTCAATAGGAGGACACTGGCCTATTTTAACCCCTCTTGTCCCCCTCCTCCATACTGTCACATCAAAACGTCCAGCTGACAACTGTATCGCTAAATCATAAAAAGAAAAAGAATGTCATTAAATAAAAATGCATGGTTTCTGAAAATACAGAAATTGAATTGACCTTATTTGCACATCACTGGTCTGTACAATCTTGATTTTCTATGAGGGAGTAAGTGAGGATGGCTCAACACTGACCCTTTCACCTTCTGAGCTGCATCCCCTGTATGAGATTTTATCACTCACGACAAGAGCCATTGCTTGTAGACACATTTTGTTAATAAGACTACCGATTTCTATTTTAAATACATGAAACTCCATAGGGCCATGCATCAAGCTCAAATGATCTTTCCTCCTAAAGGAAAGGTCAAGATATGGGCAAACTGTCAGAGATCCATTATTTCAGTAGCTCCTTCTGTATTTTCCAGAAAATATTTGACTTGTTTACTCTTGGGAATTGGGGTCGGTCTTGGTCAGGCAGTCAAGGCCTACCTTTCACTTACAAAATGGAAGATGAGGAACATTATAGAGTAAAAGACAAGCTTGATTGGAGTCTGGAAAAATGACTAATTCAAGAAATACTTATTCTCACAAATCATTGAGTCATTCATCCAGTACTGCTTCAGCACTGCAAACACAAATAAATAAATCAATATTTACAAGTACTTAATCTTCTATTTATAATGAATCTTATTTCTATTACATTTTTGCTAAATAAGGCAAAAATATTTCCAATGTGGTGAATCAGTTTTACTAATAGTTTCTACTTGAAAAAAAAAAAAAGACCAACGTCTTATTACAAGACTAATATCAAAACTGACACTTGGTTGTTGTTGTTTTTGCAGTGAGGGTGCAAAGTGAGTAGTGACACAACCAATCCCAAACTAAAACTGATAGCAACAGCAACAATCCACGAGCCAACCTGACCAATCCTGAAACATGATGATCAATGGATCTACATATCCAAGAGCTGTCTGGGCCTGAAAACAAACCATCCGTTATAATGTTTATTCACATTTACCAGTCCATAAAGAACCGCCCAAGTCATGCCGGGGAAAGAAATTCCATAAAAATGAGTAATAGTACTCCCACTCTTCTGTGGGGGTGGGTAGGAGACATTCAAAACCCCTTCAGGTAGAATGAAACTGAAGCTTGATTAAGTACCAGTGCCAAACTTTTAATAATTCACCCCAGGCAGAACACAGAAAGCAGGCCTACATTCTAAACTGCACATTAATTTAGGAATACAGGGCTCTGATTCCTGCCTCCTGCTTGTCACTAATGACAAGTGATCCTGGGAGAGTTTTTTCTCCTTTCTAACATAACATTCCCACAATGTTGCTATGTCCATGTGAAGACGATAACACCAGGATTTTCCTTTCCACAATTATATGATTACAATGCAGTTACTGTATATACAGTAAGAAAAAAGAAAAGAAAAAATAGTTCCATAGCCGCTAATGATGCATATATTACATTACATTACATTATTGGCATTTTGCAGACGCTCTTATCCAGAGCGACGTACAGTTGATTAGACTAGGCAGGAGACAATCCGCCCCTGGAGCAATGCAGGGTTAAGGGCCTTGCTCAAGGGCCCAATGGCTGCGCGGATCTTATAGTGGCTACACCGGGATTAGAACCACTGACCTTCCGTGTCCCAGTCATTTACCTTAACCACTACGCTACAGGCCGCCCTATATTAAATATTCATACTTTACTGCTTTGGTGGCCAAAATTTCAACAAGTGATACCAGGAAATTTGAACCTACTAGCACTGCAAGACCAAGCTACATATCACGCTTTTCTCTTGATATTAGCTGGGATTCATCTGTTGGCCATCAACTTTCAATGACTAAGTTTCCCTGACTGTCGAACCAAGAAACCAGTGAGTGCTTTACTTTTACAACACTGTAGATTAATTTATTCAGTTTCCTCCATTTTTAAGCTTTGATCCAGTTTTACTACTTGAGTCCATGTAAGTAAATTAGGAAATAAATTCACATCTGCTGACCCAAGGCATGTTGCTTAAACGTGACATTTCAGGATGTACATCATGGAAAGTTTTTACATAAACCCTTTCCACTATGATTCATGTGGCAAACAGTGGATGGATTCATTTGCCAATGTGTCATGCCCAAGGGAATTAAACAGACTGTCAGATTCAGAAGCACAGACATTTGGTTCTATTATACCAAGTCCAAGACCTATGAAGTTATTTCCCCTTAACCGAACAGCACCAAGATACTAGGCACAGTACCATGATTTATAAGGCAGTTATTTCCCATCTCTTAATTTGCCCAGCAAAACAGCATGGAATAAAGCTAAACATAACTTGTAAAAGTGAAATTAATTAAACAAAAGGAGTAAGACTGTGACACCACCCTTCAAATTTGCACATACATAAGATATAATTATATTGAAAACTAAAATCTCAACCCAGGCTCCCATACATGGTGATGATATTCTGTGTGTATTTCAGCCTGTACTTGCCACGGTGGTGACTCACCGCTGAAATAGGGACAGGCCTGAGCTGTGATGTTCTCTGAGACAACTGCCTGTTCACTGATACTTGACACCCATACGCCAGCATGTACTCACAACTCACTGACCGTGACAGGAATGTATCCTTAATAGCCACAGGATTACTGCAATACCACCGTACATATCTGCAATGGCCTTGAGTCACTACAACACGAGGAGCGGCACACATCTGTAATGGCTTTCGCACAAATCACCGCAACACCACACAGCATCTCAGCAATTACCACTGCTGCAGTCTACTCCAGTTCATGACCGCATCTACAGTATATTTGTTCAGCCTGTGTGTCTTACTACTGTACTCAGCATATACAGTATATGAACAATTTTTTGTGCTGTTTTTCATCATGCACATTTTCCGGATTACTGCTTATTTGGCTCCATAGCTAACCAGTACGGAGTGCTGTTGACACTCACAGCTAAGCACTTTTGTAAAAGGTGATGCTATAGTATAAGCAATGTAACATGCAGGCCAATGTGCCATAACCCTTTAATAAGCAGGCTGTTGTCCCTTGTCACCATTAAAAGAGGGATGTTATATAACCCCAAGAGGTAATCATTTTTTTCATATTCCATTACTCCTTGACTGATGACCACACTGCACTCTTACCACACGTGTTCATTTATCTGCCAACACAGAAACACTTTCACTCTCACCTGGCACCTGTTGTTTAATCAGACAACAGCCATGTGACCAACTGGAATTGGAACTAGAGTTGGAATTCCCCTGCAACTCCGCTAAAAGTCCTTTAGGTACACATAAAAAAATTATGAATAGTAATCGGCAAGCAACATGCTTTAGCAAACACATATATGATGCAATAATACTAGGTTGAGGTGAAAATACATGAGACCTATGCGACAGTTCCTATGTTGCTGTACTGATATGCAATTTATTCCTTCAGCACTGTGTAACTTCTCACAACCGATTCCAACTTAAGGTTAGTGTAAGGGGTAAAGTCCATGACCACTGCACTAAATCAAATCCTTCTTTGTGTAGAGATGCAGGGAGGTTTGTTTGTACTGGCCTTGTAACTTAGCCTGTACTTTGGGCATACTGTATGGGGTTTATCCTCGCGGGGCACCTTGCAACCATGAGATTGCTGCTATATTAACTATTTATCTCGATAAAAAAAAATCTGTTGTGAGAAAACATAAGAGCAAAATACATACATGCATATATATCATACTCTAATTCTGATCTAGAAAATCAATTTGACACATTGGTCAAACTGTTTGCAGAGCAGTTTATTTACAGAGTTAAAAGTACAGTATCTGTGCACTCTCAGCTGATGCAAGTCTGTCTGTTGAGTCTGAAATCCACTGGAATATTTTCAGGCAGATACTAAAGGAAGCCCTTCTCTTGGTCATTCTAGCTTTTTGGGACATGTTGAGACATGTAAAGAAGTGGCTTAGTGCCTTACGGAGACAGGGGGCAGTTAATGAACTACAGCCTTGACACCACACACCAGGAACCGAAGGCAGTGATCGTGAGAAATGATAGCCACCCCTCAGGCAGTTATGGCCTTCAGCAGAAGAGGAAGAAGAGAGAAGAAGAAGAAGAGAAATGTGATGAATATAAATGTGAAGGAATATAAGTTGTGCTATGTGAGATCAAAGAGCCCACCTCCAGGGATGGGAGCTCCTCCTATTGCTCTAGTTTTTCACCAGTTTACAGTAGACAAGACTGTACTAGTGTTGAGCGCTGTGGGAGGGACCATAGTTGTGCTGGCTCAACCATTTATCTCTACATCTATCTACATATTTCAGTCAGGATGTGTGTTACAATGTGAATTGTAATAATTACAATATGTAAAATTGTTGGTTGACACACATCTTCAGTAGACCTAGTGTTGTATAATAAAATGTAATCCACTTACAAGCTCATAATGGCGAAATGTTAATCATTTCTAAAGGCAAAAGAACATTTAAAAACTGCATACTAAAACTGAATGGTGACCGTGTCTTGTGAAAAGGATGTCAAAATGAATAAAAATTGAACTAAATGTAATCACGGTTATCAAATCTTTTCCCCCTCTGGGACACCCCACTAATATAATTTAGAAGTAACAGATCCTTTTTTAATGTTAGATTGAGTTAACTGGAAAACTCTGGCATTTTCTCACAGTTAGCTAGCTCTGGCAGCAGTTGAATGAATGAATGTCTGAGAGTGAAGGCATGAATGTGACTATATCAGCAGACCACAGAGAAGGACGTGGATGGCACTGGTGTATGCCGCATATATAGAGGAAATACAGAGTAAATGGTAGTCTGGTACATTAGAAAAGTAGTTAAAGAGAATACAAAGAAACTGGTTATTCTAAGGAATATTCATGAACTGAAATATTTGGAGCATGTATAATACTGTATATGACTGTACTCATAGCTGAAGTGTGATTTATGGTCATCACCAACAGGAAAATATTTTGATGGCAGTGTCGCAATCTGTTCACCTTTAAGACTATGAGTCTGAGCCGTGTTTATTAGATTGTGCAGCACACCCCACACACGGTGTTCATGGCACAGACATGGCGAGGTCTGGTCTGTCACGTATCCGCAGTGCCGACACAGAGGCTGCGCCCGCATCGCACTGTGTGGACACGGGCTGAAGGGCTGTTACCTGATCTACATTCAAGACCCGGCTGGTGACTCATGCACACGCCCATGTGAAACTGATAGTTGGGGGGTCAGGCGAATGTCTCCTTGAAAGGGTGCAGGGGCGAGTCACCAAGGAGTGTCCCAGCTCAACCGGGCACGGTCCTGCGGTTTCTGCCACCCTGTCCCTGACGTGCCGGGACATGCCCTGCCTCTCCTTACTGAGGCTCGCCTGAGCGCTTGCAATTCTGTTTCACAAAAGCTAAATCCTGCTTCTGCGACAAAGAAGGCTTCAGGAACTGGGACATTGATTTTATTTGATAGCAACTTTATTCGAAATTGAGCATAATTACCAGCTGTGGGCACAAAACAACAGACTTTTTTTCACAAACTGTATCTTCTTCTTTTTGTGGGACACGTTATTGCTTCATTCATGAAAGCAAAATCGGGCTTGATGAGAAAATCGTCCTTCTACTGTCAGTGTAGAGGGAAGCCATTTCCTTGAACTGTATTGATTCGGTTTTAAAACCATTGTTTGGAACATTCTCTGTCTCCTGGTTGGTCCCTAATGCCACAAAACCTATTGCATTTCCAATTTAAGCCATTCAAGCTGTTTTGTGGGGGAAAAAACCTGTCATTCATTGCTGGCCATCTCAGCATGGTAGACATTAATACAGAGGCCTTATTCCAAAATTCATCAAGGTTAATTAAGGAACATTAATCACTCAGGTTTGTCTCTATGGACTTGTTAATGGCCTTACAGTATGTCCCTTGCATGTGGCTCTGATTAGCTTCCTGCAGAAGTCTTCCATTTTACTGCAGAGAAAAGGGAAGCAGGGCATGAGAGCCACAGGCAAAGGTTTAATAATAAATAGACTTTGATCAATCAGACTTAGCTTTTATACAGCTCTCCAAACACTTTAGGATTACAATACATATTGCAGTACATTAGCCTGTCAAAAAACTCCCTTCATAAAGTAGCTTGTCCACTTCAGTAAGACGAGCACAACTTACATCAGACTGGCCTGTCCTATAGGAGCACTTAAAGTCTTATTGTATATGGTCTGCCCAACAGAACTATTCTGCATTAGGTTGGGCTGTCCTACAGGATTACAGACAATCCTGCAAAAGTGTAACGGCCATGCACCCACGTTAAATGTGTCATCACAATCACAGCCATTAAGAAAGTGACAGAAGAGCGAAGAGGGGTGAAAGGGGCGGAAGGGAGAGGGCCTATTTTTCCTCATAATCAATTAGAATGTGACAGATACATCCCTGCAGTGTGCTTTCTTTCTGCACAAGTTCCCTTAGGACCCACGGCATATGGCCACGAACCCTGTGACATTGCTGCAGTCCCAGAATGCATCACTTCCCTGAAACCTACAGAACCAGCACAGGAGAGAGTGAGAGCGCCTGTAGTCCTCAGACAAGTCAAATCACATTTGGGAGATACACAAAATTACAGGGCAGCATACTGTGCAAGACTGAACAGTGTATCTTTTCATTTTGGAAACACTGAAGGCTTCTTTTCTCTGAAAATTCAATTAGTAATAGCTAACCTGGGTACTGTGGGACGTGACCCTTGGATCAGCTCTAATCAGAGAGCAAAGCAGCCAGCTCTAAACCCAAACGTCTTGACCCTTCCACAGCAGAGCTTAGGCAGCATGACTGCTTCATCTAATATCCTGCTAATGAAGCTCATCGCATTTCCACAGGGGATTTTTTGCCACACTGTTGGATGGATGCGTTTTAATGGATTACACTATTACCCATCTGAGCAGTAATTTGTCAAAAAAAGTTAGAGAAAAAGTCAAGGTAAATGGACTATACAAGTACTGCAATGCACTATTCGACATTGAAAAAAGTTTCATCCTTTTTCCCCAGGTAGCACTTTTTGGGACTTTGGGACATCTCAGCATTCATTAACTATGCAGTAATTGCACTGCATTTTATTTTGCCATGAGTTTAGGATCTAAAATTGCTTTTAATATCACAATAAAGAAGTCTAGGCTTTTGGTCATGACTTATCAATTATATTTTGCCAATTTAACTGCATTTATATAGCACTTTTATCCAAAGGGCTTTACAATTAATGCCTCTCATTAAGCCATTTACACACTCACACAGCGAGTTAAATGGCTACCATGCAAGGCACCAGTCAGCTCATCAGGACCGATTGGGGGTTAGGTGTCTGTAACTGTAAATCCACGTTCCTTTTGAAGTTTTCAGCTGACGTCTTTGAAATCTACATGAGCCCACTTTAAGCCCACTGCGTGTTAGCCTCCCTGGCTGGCCATGGTTGTGCCATTGTTCCGCTTGCAGGAAAGCCTAGTCTGGGCTCTAGCAGCTGACAGGGGTCAAATTCTCCTGTCAGCTATGCAGGGGAGGCCAAAGGTCTCGTGTTTAATTGAAACAGCCCTTTGTTCTGGTTGCATGTGAGAAAAACCCCCACTGATGACAGAAAGTACCTAAAAGACATGAAAACAAAGTACATATTAACCTCCAGGTCCATGAGCTGTGTCATAGACAATTCCCAGTGGCCAGGGAGAAGTAGCTATGACATCAACACAAGGGAGTGAAGAGAGGAAGGAGAATAAGCAAAAGAAAGTGGTCCGACTGACAAGTGGGAAAACCACCACTGAGTGTAATATAAATGGCCTTGCAATGCAAATGTGAAAGCAGAAGACAAAATGAAAGGGATAATACAGACTACACCAATAAACAAGCATTAATGTTGTCTTGTGTTAAAGAGCACTTAAACATTAACAAAACCATTTTATTGGGTTAAAGTTACTACCACAAAACAAAAGTAGTCACATAGTTATACACTCAGATACAATAGCAATTCATTCAGACCAAATTTTCAGGCCGAATATTAGAATGGGGAAGAAATGTGATTCAAGTGTCACAGTAGTTTGAGTATCTCAGAAACTGCTGATCTCCTGGGATTTTCATGCACTACAGTCTCTAGAGTTTACAGATAATGGTGCGAAAAACAAAAAACATCCAGTGAGCAGCAGTTCTGTGGGCAGAAACACATTGTTAATGAGAGAGGACAGAGGAAAAGGGCCAGGCTGGTTGAAGCTCACAGGAAGGTGACATTAACACAAATAACTGCAGTGGTATGCAGAAGAGCATCTCTGAACACAAAACGAGTCAAACCTCTAAGTGGAGAGGCTCCAGCAGCAGAAGTCTAAGAAATGCCTAATAAAGTGCTCACTGAGTATGTACAGTCATATTAAAGTATCAACGCAATTATAGGTCAGCAATATCAGGTTAGTAATGAACAAAAAGTAGCGACGCTTGCTTCATAATTGGTCAGAAAGTAAATGGCTCCTTCTCATTTTAACTCACATGGACAATTTAAGACTAAGCCAAGATGGCGTGCTTTTTTGTTTTTTCTTTGAGGTTTTTTTTTCTTTGTTTTTTGGGAAAGAAAATTGCCACAAAAACTATCTTTGTTTTTGTACAGTCACAAAAAGGCACAGAAGAGCGCCTTGTTCTCCACAGCCGAGTCTTTCCTTCAGACCCAAAAGCTTAGTTTTGTTATTTTGCTCAGCCCTTTTTGAATAATTACCCAGAATGTCGTGGGTTTGCACAAAGTCTGTTTGGGGGATACCGATGGGGGTTGGGTCAGGGGTGGAACCAGCGGGCCCAGGTGTGATGTCAGCTGGGGGTCAGATTTACCTGTGGGGGCTGTCAGGAAAATTGGACCCACCTTGAACTGGGTCACCACAGAGCAACAAAATTCTCCACAGGACACAATTTATGACAGCCCTATACCTAGTTCATCTGAGAAGCTTAAAAAAACACAACCTTACTTCACACAGGTTTCCAGTAACAAACAGTTCTTTCTCGCCATTTTCCGACTGAGACTGCACACAGGATATTAGTTATCACATTATTCTGCTTACATTCACAAGCAATAAATGTCATCCACAAAGCTCAAGAATATGAATTCACATATTGCAGAAATACATAGAAACCTGCACACGAGAGCAACGGGCACACAGAAAAAAACAGCTTTCACACACGTCACATGCCGCACACCTCCCACGCTAACAACGTGCTCACCTCCAACACATACATACAACCTGCTCTCTGAATCACACAGGCCCCCACTGTTAAAGGGGACCAGGCGATTTCCTTTTTTCTCCCAAGCAGGTCATGTTTAAATAACCTGATCCATCCCAATACAGCTCCCTGTTTTGCTACTTTTTGAAGCCATGACCAAAGGATACTTCTGAAGGCAAAATAGCATGTTTTTTCAGTGCTGGGGCAAGGAAATTCCGTTACCCTGAATGTAACTTTTCTGGGCTTTGAAGATTAGAGGTTGGCAGTTTTTGGATTTGCTGTTGCTTTTGCCATTGATGGAGTGCAGCACTGCTAATTCCTTAAGCTGGGTAACAGCCATACAGTAGATCACATCAGGTCTTTGAATGAGAAGGGATACAATGGGACCAACAAAAGATGACTTTCCCTTTGCATAGGACCTCAGTAGCACTTTTTATATAAAAGATTTGATTATGTAAAATTGCATAACAATTTAATGACTTGAATGTAATGAGTCAAAGCAGACAGGTTGTGGGGTTCAGCAGCTTCTGCTGAGAGCTCTTCCATTTCCCTGACAAAAGCTTGGCTTGCAGAGCAGAGAGCCGACAGAAAGTACAAATTCCCCCCTGGAGTCCTTGGAGTCCTACTGCCGGGTTTCTGCGCGAGCTGTAAAAACCTATTTTCCCTACCACATTGTTCAACGGCACGGCACATATCTCAGAGAAAGGAGTCTTTGGGGGCCATTCAGCAATGTAACAGAAAACAAGGACAAAGGACAAAGTTAACACGTGATTCCTGTATAGACAATCATTTCCTGTTTTCACATATTCCAGTATTCACATTTGTCCTTGTGTGAGATGTAGAATATACTGTATGTGTTATGTGCTTTTTATAAGGCTTTTTAGGAGAAGTCCTGTACTCTCCACACCCACCCCGCTTGCATGCACACACATGCACAAGTTGCACAGCACTTGAATAATTCACGGTTATAAGAGTCACTCTGTGCTGTACATGTCCCATGCAATCAGAGCCATCGGTGCAGGATGATGCAGAGATCAGAGATCTTGGTCGACACGTACAAGCTTGAGCGATGAGAAATTATCAACTCAAGGCTAGGACTAGGGTGTGGAGCTCTGACCTCACTGTCTGTGGCGCCTTGAGGAGTTTGCCATCTAAGACACACAAGTGGGCTGATCTCTGCCAGACGATAAAAGTGTGAAGGAGGGAGTGGGGGAGTTTAAGAGGATGGTGAAAAAATGTCTCAAGTGGGTGTCATTCAGCAAGAAGTGAAGAAGAGCGAGTGGCTTACAAAGGTCAGTCAGAGACACAGGGGTTAGCAGGGGACAGAATAGCAATGTACAGAAATGGATATCAGGCAATGATGTGAAATTGTAGTTCCATTGAACGGGTCTCTTATCCACCAGTAACTGCCACTCCAGTCTCTCGCCAATCTTTATCACCCAATGTACTCTGCTCCAAGATGGATTACCCTATATGGGCCATTAGGTCTCTGACTTGCCAGGTATTTGTGGACCACCTCTGCCCCTCTGATAACCTCAGTCAGTAGGAGAGAGTAGGGTGTGCACTCTGAACCTAGCATCTGTTCCAGTAGAGGGGGAGGGCCACACTTGTTAACTGCCCCAGTAAATAGCAAGTGGACCCATTGGTTGACAACAATCAACTGCGTCACCAAAATTGAGGAGTACATAGCTTCAGCATAGGCTTCTGAGTGTTGCATATTTGTCCAGTACAGTGATACACCATAGTCTGTATTGAACCCAAACATTGTCATAACAGACTAGGGATGTCTTGGCCAACCAAAAACAAAACGATGGGAAAAACTTCTGAAATTAATATGAATATGCCAAAAATACTGCTCATGATAGAAAAACAAAGTGCATTAACGACTGAATTCCTTTATATAATGGCTAACTCACAGAGAGAAAAAATATATATTTTCAGTCATGCTTCCAATCACTGTGTTCTGGAAATAGCATTACACGGAAGTGAACACCCACAAGAAACAAGCTGGAATGATAGCACAAAATTACTAAGCCACAACCATAGCTAATTAGCTAGGTGAACCTTAATTGATGTTTTGAAAATCAAAATACCCTTGCACCATCAGGTATGAATAAGGAATGAAAATTGGGTATTTTTTTGGATACAGCAAAGCTAATTGGCCATTAGTCTGTGTTTGGATGGATCTTATGTCCACTCTGTGACACTTACTTACAATATATAATATAAAATACCATTAACTGACTTTGCATCAAACCCAGATTTGATGATCAATCATTGTTTTGTTGATTGGCCAATAGAGTTGTCTCCACCTACTACCATAAGCAAATGTAAGCCTAAAGCCCTTGTACAGGCCTTGACCAGGGTTTCTATGGAGTAAAGAATAATCGGCCATAGTGTTGCACTGGGAGGTTGAGTCCTGTCCAGCTCATCACTCAGTAGATTCTACTTGGACAAAACTCAGAGAACAACCAGCTATTTTTGTTTTAAACTGATATTTTTTTACTTGCTGACTTCTTTGAGGTATTGATTTGGCAATGTATTACTACAATGTATGATTTGTACTAGTATTTGTATTAAGTCTAAATTCATTTAAATATGTTAAATATGTAGCATTTATTTTTTTATGTATTATTTTATATATTTATGTTGATGTTGAGTTTCCAGGAACTCTAGTGTCGACATGAAAAAACAATTATATCAATCATTACTTTTTCCATTTGCAACTCTCATTCACACCTCTAAGGAATCTTTTATTAGCACAGGGATATGAATGCCAGCAGATTGTCATCATTTCACCACCGATTTCAAGGGGCTTAGTGCACAGTCTCTGCGTTGAGTAGAAGATAATAGAAATCTCTGTTTTGAATGAATGTTTATGGTGAGGCAGTCAGTCCAGTTTTTCAGCTGGTTTCAATTCACAGCTGTTCCTTGTGCGTAACATCGAGTGCGCTCCTGATGGGATAACCAGATTTGACCCGGACTATAAAAACATTCCCACAATGCACCGCTGAGACTGCGGCAGGAATATCATGCGTGTTTCACCCTGAGAGCATAGCTTGGCACGTGCGAAGAGTCATCTGCCTGCCATCCCCCACGCAGAAAAAAGAGAGGGAAGGGCAGGGAAAGAAGGAGAGTGATTCAGAATTCCAGAGAGAAAGCAAGGGACGACTGAGGGAGCTGGTAAGAGACGGAGAAAGAGTACTCCATACAATAACAACATATGGTTAAGACACAGAGAACCTCCATGGCTGTTTCTCACACACGTTCCTGTTTCCAGTTCTTGTTTTTCTGAACAGTGGGAGACTATGTAATCAGAGGAAAAACATCTGTGTGTTAGATTAGAAATGCTGGTGTAGGCTGAAATAGCTGGAATGTTTTTTGGTTTTAAGCTCTCTCACACCTAACTGGTGTAGTCCCTGCAGTGGGAATTCCAATCTCTGTGTCTGATAGATTGTACACTATACTGAGGACTCACGGGAGGGAAAGCACAGACCAGATATGAAATATTTCCCCAGAGACTGTGTGACCCACAAAGACACCATTTACCAGTATGCTGGTCAGTAGAAAGACAATACAATCATTGACGAATGAATCAATTACAGAATACTTACTTCGCACATTAATATTACGATGAAGCTTCTCCAGGAAGGACATTTGGCAGTTAAATCTGATCACCACTCAAAGCCTTCTGCATACCCTTCCCCCCGCCCTGACAGGATTAAACAGAGTTTTTAGTTCAACCACAGATGTGTGATATCTCTTCTGAGAGCACCATCGCTGTGGAAACAAAGACAAAGCAGGACAATCCCCTGAATTGTGCATATGTCCTTTCTCCTAATTTAATGAAGTTATTAATTTGATCTTGTTTATTATGGTACACATGTACAAATTCACAGAGACCTCATCTGGTTCCTAGATTCCTTTGAGGATCAAAGACTAAGCTACAATAAGTAATTGGCCCTGATTTTAAGAAATATTTATTTAATTTGACAAAATGACAGAAATATATTTGTATCTCTATACTTGATAGGTGGATGTTCTGTGTTTTGGGGATATGCCTGTGAATGCTCCCAGGTATAGCATTATGAGATAGCAGGAGCAAAAGGCAAATGTCCAATAAACATTTTAGATCCATGTATGTCATTTGTGACAGTCATACCTTACATTTTTGCTGTAGCATGTTGTTTGTCAGTGTGATGTTTTTGGAATGACAGAGAAATTGAGTGGGGCAGTAACATAGTGAAGGTCCCTCTTACAGAGTGAGTGAAGATGTTTCAATCAAGTTTTTGGAAGTGATTCTGTATAGATCAGTCTCAGTGGCACTGACTCAACACACAGGGAGGCTTTCAGTCTCTGCTTTGTCTTCCAGAAATAAGGGAAAGGAGAAGTAAGTGTTGTAAATACCATCACTATCACTCCGTCAGCAGGGACGTGCAAACAGTCACGATTTGACAAAATGTTCCTCACCAATGTGAACAACAGCTCTCACTGCCTTACACACGACTTAATTACACTGATGAAGAAGACAAACATACATACACTCTAAAGTGAGCACTTTATTAGGTATTTATTAGACTTATGCTTCTTGCTGCTGTAGCCTATCCACTTAGAGGTTTGATGCAGTGTGTGTTCAGAGATGCTCTTCTGCATACCACTGTTGTAATGGGTGGTTATTTGCGTTACTGTCACCTTCCTGTCAGCTTTGACCAGTCTGGCTCTTCTCCTCTGACCTCTCTCATTTACAATGCATTTTTGCCCGCAGAACTGCCAGGAGATCAGCAGTTTCAAAGATACTTGATTCTCCCTGTCTGGCACCAATTATCATTCTATGGCCAAATTCACTTAAATCACATTTCTTCCCCATTCTGACATTTGTTCTGAAAAACAGCTGAACCTCTTGACCACGTCTGCATGCGTTTATGCATTTACTTGCTGCCACATGATTGGCTGATTAAATATTTGCATTAACAAGCTGGTGTACAGGTCTGCCTAATAAAGTGGTCACTGAGTTTAATATGTGCAGACGTACATAGACACAGAAACGAACCTGGAAAACGAAAAAAATCAATTTTTTAAAACTGACCAAAAATATATCAAATCTCCCTTGTTACAAACCAATCGCAAATGAGCATCATTGCATAACTGTAATCAGTCAAGCTACTTTAGAGTTAGGACTTGTGTTATTGAACAGTAGCTCATATCACTATCTCAGTGTTATGTTGTTGTAGCCATCATCTGTGAATTCCCGTTGGAGCTGTAAGAAAATCTCTCATGTCCAGACCGTCATTCACTCCTCCGGCCCCTGTCAGAATGAGAAACGTGTGCTGCAGACAGTGAGGTCATCCTCAGGATCGATAGAGTGGATCTCTCAACACAATGCTGTCAGAATGACCTGCGCTGACCTGTGCACGTGTATACATACAACCACTATTGCAATGATGTACAGATACACACAGTGGGCTCCAGAATTATTGACACCCTTGATAAATATGCTATAAAAAAATGCTGTAAACTGGAAAATAATACAGTTATTGAAATGAGCTTTATTTTCCTACATGTGTAAATTCCAACATTTCATTGCAGAACATGGTCCTGCTGGACAATCTACCTATGACCAAGTCTCAGCTTCCTGGCAGAGGCAAGCAGATTTCCTGCCAAGATTTTCTGGTACTTTGTTGAATTAATTGTGCCATGTATCTTAAATAGAGCCCCAAAACCACTGGCAGCAAAATATCTCCAGATCATCAATGACCCATTGCCATATTTGACAGTAGGTATGAGGAGCTTCTCCTTGTATGAATTCCATTTTGTCACCAAACATGTTGATGGTGTGTATGGCCAAATGTTCAAATTTTGGTCTCATCTGGCCATAATTCAGATTAATTTTGACAAACTCAAGATGCTTGGTTTTGTTGGTTGTGCTCAGTAAGAGCTTTCCAAATAATTTGTTGGTATGGAGGTGCAATTTTATGACAACCAATCTGGTTACTTATGGCCTCCCACATCATCTTCCTTACCCTCCATGAGGATAATATTTGCGCCCTCCTCCTTGCAACCATTCCATCTGTTTCATGGCTTTTTATTATCACCCTTACAGTATGTAACTGGTTTGTTTTACCGTTTATGTATTTTTTTGTACCCATTACCTGACTTTTGATGGTCAGTTACCATCTGTGTCTTCTGAATTGAACGTTCTTTGGTTTTTCCTCAGGCTGATGGTTCCTCTAGTGAAAGAGGAAGTGGTGGAATGACAAAATATAGTTGTTAGGGGTGCCAATAAATTAGGCACCTGTAGTTTTCTGAAAAAAATTAGATTACTAACTAAAAAACATTGAAACATGATAGTAAATATAATGTACTCTTTTGTCAGTGTAGAGGTGTTCAGATGTGCCATATTTGACATTCAGTTTTTGAGGTTTCTAAAGGGTAGGATCTTAATATGTATTGCTAATACTTAGTACCTGGTTGAGCAGAACAACAAAATGGAACTTAATTATGACACAAAGGCTCACAATGGCCTGCAGACTGAGTGATGGAGACAGGATGCTGGTGCCAGTGTCGAGCACTGCGGTGTTGCGAGACATTTCACAGCGAAAGGAGTTTAGATGACAGAGGTCAGTCCAGTTCAGGTTATTGCGGCGAGCTGCAGCCATCAAGATCGGTGTGATTCATGAGTTTACACCATCGTGAGCTGGGCAGACGCCAGCATCAGGGAACACGCTGCCCTGAGAAATGTACCCTCACACATGCCATGCCAAGACTAATGCTAGCGGGCATCTCAGGACAGGGCGGAAAACTGATCACTCACATTTACTCAAATAGAGGCTCCTCAGTCACCGTCAAACTTTTCTTATCATTTCCAGTTAAACATTTCAGTCAGGGCTGTTGGTCCTTAATGTGTTCTGTACACAAGGTCAAATTACCTTTTTTTTTTTTTTTTTTAAAGAGAGAGGGCTTGATTGTTTTGTCAAGTGCTTGAAAAGTGTTTTAAATAATAGAAGAAAACTGCACAATCTCAAAAACAATTTGAAATTACATTGTGAGTATAAAATTGTAATATGAAGTTGAGAAAAGATATATTGCACAAGAGTGCAAGACATCATCGCTAAAAAAAAGTACCAAGTAAGGAAGTAAAACTGTTGCACCAACTGCCATGAAATAAAACTGTTGGCTGAGAGTTTGTCTTGTGACAGGTGTGTCGTCTGGTCTGCCAACAACTGATATTTCACACAAATTCATGTTTTGTCAAAGCAACAGAGGCTGCAATGCAGGATATGGCTTTCACAACAAAGAAACTGATTTAACATCGTTAGTATCTGATAGAGCAATCTGCGACTGCTTCTGAATTGCACAAAATCCTTTTGCTTTAAGCTTGAAGGCCAGAGCATGAATACGTATATAGCAGTGTGGTGCAAGTGTAGCAGCTCCATTGGAAAGGGCGATTGAGAGGCCGAATGTTGTTGTTATTGCCGCTACGGCTTATTTTTTTCCAGTGGCGAGAGAGATCAATGGGCCTTTGTTTTTGTGCTACCGAGCTGCCCGCTCCATGACTCCTGCAGACAGACAACCCCCCCCCCCCATCCCCCCTTCCTGACCCCCAAAGGACTGATGTCACTCTCGTAAGAGGTGGGGTTACCCAGGCCTGAATGCAGGGGAGACCAGCAGTCCATTAATCCCGGCTCCAAGGCGGGACACAATGCCTGACTGTGACCATCCGCCTCCACCACCACATCTGTACTCCCAGTGTCCTCTCTGCTTGCTGAATGGCTCCATTTTCCCTCTCACAGACGGCCCATCACAGCAGTGCACTGTGCTGGAAGAATGGCACGTACACATGGGAGTCTGCTGGCTGATTACACACTGTAGGGCAGATGTGTAACCTACTTTCAGCGTGTGTGTGTGTGTGTGTGTGTGTGTATGTGTGAGAGAGAGAAAGAGAGAGTGTGTGTGAATGTGTGTGTTTGTGTGGGAGAGAGAGAGGGACAGCAAAATAAGAGAAGTTATATGGCTTGTTGTTTTGTAAATCACAGTAAATTCAGCAGAAGCCCAGCAATGTGTTTTCTTGTATGAAATACAGATTTCAACAGTCCACAAGAGGGACTGATGAAAATGAAAAATTATGTGTAACCCAGTGAAGTATTTCGGTTTACAGAATGAATGGTTAAAGATAATATATTAACCATAATCTTTATTTAATATATTTTCATATGGTTTATGAGTGATTAAATTTCCTATTATGCCAGTTGCAGTATAGCTGAGCTAACCGTTGATTTCAGACGTTTTTACCTTCATAGATAATGAAGTACTTTTATTTTAAAAAAGCAGGAAGTACGTTTTCTAGCCAGACATGCATGAACCAGTTTGAGCCGGTTGAATCAGAGTGTTGCTTGTAGGTGAAAAAACGTGAATACAGAGAGTTGAGCAGAACGATCGAGAAGCTATTTAAAAAGTGTTGTATTGAATAGTTAAGTGAAGAAAATGGTGGGCGTGCAGGTTAACTGTCTTTTCTAAATGCTGCAAACGCATTGAATCCCTGTAGCCTTATTACCGGCTTCCATATTCGCTCTGTTGCACTTTATATTCACAAGAGAATTGGAGGCTAACAGTATTATAGCCACCAAAGAAGCCGAAGAGAAGCTAAACAGAACGCAAGGACACTGCAGTGGAAATTCTGGTTTCATCTTTTCTTTTGTATGTGCCTTGCTGAGACTTGGTCAGGTCTTTTGACCGCGTCTTTTGATTACGTCGAGAACCACATCTTTTGATTCCATCCAGAACTACCACAGGGACGATCCCGATCTCAATAGATGGCGAGCCACCCAACTTGGATTTCCAGGATTGCGGATCAACCTACTAAAACAGGAGTTTGACCACCATCGGCCTTGTGGTAGGACTGTGCCAGTCAGAGTGGCACAGTGACACACATACGTGCACGTCATCCTGAGACATTCTCAGATTCAAAGAGCTCTTAGACAGAACTGACTTGACGAGATCTGACCCCAACGGATCAGATTCGGATTCCACCTTCGACTCAAGACATTGGACACTTGAAAATTCATACGGAGAGACATTCACAACATTTTATTTTTTTGGGCCATTTATTATTTTATATTTTATATTGTATATTGTACATGTATATATGCTGTTGCATAATTTACATACAAGGTTGCAAAGTAACCTTGAAATCACGTGTGGTCGTGGTTATTGTACTTACTTCATACCTTACTCCTTACAAACCTAGCTTATATTTAGAGCACCAACGTCATCCAGGGGTGGGTTACATATGCAAACAGCTCACTTTGAGTATTTGACTGACTATAGTAGTCTGGTGTTCATATTAAGTTTCATGTTTTCGTTTTCTCTTACAATAGCAGCAAGGAGACGGCACCAGGAATATTAACTTTATGACCCATTGTTTCTTAGCAACTGATGTCATTAGAATTGTACAGATTTTCACAACAGGCCTCCATGAAGAAGATCAAAAGTTTCACTTCCTTTTTCACTTTAAACCACACAGTTAAAAACAGAGGACAAACCCCGCAAGATGCTTTGCGTGCTACCAAAACCTCACCAAGAAAAGCACCAGAGGACCAGGAAAAACATGCCTATTGTTTTTATGTGTATTAACTACCAGTGTCACCACCATTATATCTGTTTACTATATCATTCTCTCAGATCAGATTATATTATAGACGTTCATATTTGCCACAGATTGAATCTACAGACCACAGGCATGCTCTGTAAGCAGTCACACAGACACAACCAAGCATTGATCAATTATGTATATCAGATTAAAATGTTGAAATGTATTACATTTTGTCTAAAATTAACAGAAATAATTTTCTATTGCAAATGTCAGCAGTGCTCATAGTCGTTATTGAATGGAACAAGGAGTGCTCTTTTTTCTGTAGTCAATTTACATGAAAAACCAAAACATGCATGAAATGCGGCCTTTCGACATTTGGTCCGTTTTGCATGCAAATACTTGTGTTGCAGTGTCATCATTTCCATCAAAGATATAATCTTGCATGTTTGCATGTCCTGGAGGATAGACCAGCCCAGTTTACTCAGCAACACCCCCACAATCTGTAGGCAAAACACCAGCCTGGTGCCTGCCTGTGGCTTGCCTGAACTCTCAACTTCGTTAGATTTAATTCCATACTTTAGTCAAGCATAAAATTACTAAACCAAAATATGTTATGGTTTGATCTTTCAATCACCAAGTGCTCCCAGGTATGGGTAAAGAATGTGGATTAAGTGCAATGAAAGTCTATTCCAATGCTGACTGTGTCTACTGAAACACCTGTGTGTGTGTGCTTTGTTCCTTTGTTGTTGTTGTTTTTTTTTTTGTGGTTTTTCCCAAAGTCAGCACCAATTGAGGTTACTGAAATATCCTCTTTACAGCAAGATTGACCAGTCTTGCTGAATTTCTGAGAATATGAAATAAATCCTGTGCTTTCAATGCTAAAACTAAACCCATGAAAACAACAACCTTTCGAGTTTCCTTCCCCTTTTAGCCTTCAGCTGCTCAGACTTCCTCTTTCCCTCTCCTGACATCACAGTTGTTTCAACCAGACCCCTGATCAGTGGGCACAGCCAACACAATACTGAAGCAGAAAGTACAATTCCAGCCCTCCCCCAAACCTTTTCCCCCTCTGCTGTTAGGCAACAGAGCTGGAGAGTATTTCCCAAAGCAGGGAACTGAGTTTAGCTGGAGAACTGAAACTGAGTAAAACCTGGAGCCACTAATTTTTACTCCAGTCCATGTTCCAGATTTGAGAGGGTTCCGGTTGTTACTTGGCACAGTTATCCAGCTACCTCAGTAATTCTGCTTTGTGAAGCAGGGATCTGCTCTGTGTTTACACCAGAGGACTGTTATTTGTATACAGCTGGTGCAGGCTGCCAGCAGGTGCCAAACTGACTATAGCAATGACTAACTACTGCATTATGACAAGGGGGAAAACCTATGACACTATGGAAAGTTATGTTTTATCCCTCTGGACTCTTAAGGCACGTTTTTCACTGAAGTGATCTGGATTTTACCACGGACAGGGGATCCATTCTGAGTCAGTGTATAGTTTTTAATGATGGATCTTGTAAATTTTTTGGCTTTATCTGGACTTATCTAGACTGCAGGTCTGCCCATGTCTCTCACCCACTCTCCCCTCTCTGTTCACGCATCTTACAGACATACAAAAAAACACACATGCACACACACAAATGCTCAAACAGACATCCGCACTGAGACAAGCAAATGTTCTCATTTGGATCCCCCTTGTCGCCCCTTTCCCTGCGTCAAAAAACCCAACCCAAGCCTGCGGGGTATCATAAATACCTGTTACTGTCAGAGCAAATAGAGTAGTTTTGACTCTTAGGGTATACAGAGACCTATATTCATGGCCTGGAAAGTTCCAGAGATCTGTGAGCTGCCCTTTGACCCCATCTCCCCCCACGCAGTAATGGGCTCTCTGGCTTCTGTTTCGCTGAATGGCTTTACTGGCCGCTTCTGAGTGTCTCAAATTCTTTCCATGAGTTTTGTGATTTCAGGCTCTTCAGAAAGTCATCCTCACACAGAGGTCAGCTCTGTTTATGTGCCCCTTCCCTCTCTACCCCTCTTCCCCCTGCCACAACTTCTCTTGTTTTCTTCGCCACACAAAAGATGTCTCTTCTGGTACTCTGCAGCAGAGGAACTATGACTGTGTGACTTTATGAGAACTGCTGAAGTCAGCAGGTTTTCTTTGTGTTTGCTCTCTCTGTGTGCATGTGTGTGTGTGTGTGTGTGTATGCGTGCGTGCACGCATGCCTGCTTACACATGCATGTGTTTGAACATCATCACATGGTCTTGAGTGCTGTTATTTTATAACCCAGAGTCAGTGCATTTGTGTTATCGGGCTTTGAAATCTGTCCAAGATAAATATCAAATATTAAGTTGAATTTCATCATCAGTTCCAAGGCATACAGTATTACGAGTTTATGACCATAATCAAACATGAATAGAACTAGATGGGAGCATCAGATCACACCACAGAGCTGCCATTGTACTTTTCTGTACTGCTTATATCTTCATGCTATGTGAAGTGCTTCTTCCATTTGAAGCCTTTTAAAGGATGCCAGAATGTTCTGCAGGATGCCTGGCTTTTACAGGCTCTTGGCCAGCTGTACATCAGTTATTAATATATGCTGATATTCAGACCATAAACTGTGACTTGCTAGCACCACTACAGTATGAGTATGATCATTAGCACTGGCAGAACTGTTCAGGGTAAACACCTAACAGTTGATTAGACTAAGCAGGGGACAACCCTCCCCCCTGGAGCAGGGTTAAGGGCTTTGCTTAAGGCCCCGACAGCTGTGTGGATTGTATTATGGCTACACTGGGGCTTGAACCACCAACCTTCTGGGTCCCGGTCATGTACCTTTGCCACTTGGCTGCAGGCTGCCACAAAATGTTACGCCTTGAGCCCTGGTCTCCAGCATCAGTGACCGTCACACTATCACACACGTCACACTGGCGTATCTCACGTGAGTATCACACCTCTTCGCCGGTCAGAAAGATGCAGATGCTTACAAAGGCCCCACAGCCTTAGGACGTGGGGTGTCCATGGAACTCTCCTTCCTAATAAACCCCCTGTCTCATTTTTGGCGTTTGAAATGTATGGTGTTTTGCCGAGGGGGGATTTTGAACACAAACATGACACCAAGACTTCACTTTGTAACTGTGACTGGTCTGACTCGTCAGACTAGACCATGGCCCAAGACTTACCAACAAACCACAGGGCGCATACCAGTCCATGTACTTGCCCTGGGTCCATCCATCACCGCCTCAGTTCAGTGTGCTTTTCCCTCTTCCTCTCTATGGGTCTTTATTTTCTTATTCTCTGGTTCCATTCTCCTTGTCTCTGGCACATTCTGTACCTCCTGACAATATGTCTTAATCACAGTCTCTCATGACAGCTTAATGGAAAGAGGAACTGAATGATTGGGTGCAACAGAGATTCTTTACTGAGTGTCTGTCAAATACAGAACATCAGTAAAAACACAGTTTAAGTAGTCATTCGAGTTCTCCAAGTAATCAAATTCCTTTCAGTACCATAAAGGTTTCTTCTTCCTGGTGCAAACTATAATTATAGCTATTGTGTGCTTTAACTTTCAGGATAGTGCAGCAGTCCCTTTGTTTTTCAGAAAGGGGCGATTATAGGAGCAGATACATTTAGGAGCAGAACATATTTTCATTATCTGTAAAGCCACTATAAAGTCTCGGTGCTTGTCATGGTAGGGGCTGCGCTGTGCTCTGGCATGTCAATACCCCTATATCTCCCATATTGTTTATGTGCTCACTGACGTTGTCCTGGGAGAATGGGAGAGGTTAAACTATGCACCCACCACAAATGTAAACCAGTCATGGAAGGGGAGTCAGGAAGCCATTGTTTCCAGAGGGATAACAAAGAGCCACACCAGACCAGTGCTGCCATCTGTGCCCAGCCAGCTGAGGGGTACCACACACAAATCTTTCTGTGGCTGTTGCCAGTACAGGCAATTTAGGAAACGGAGTGGAAAGAGCTGATTATAGAGCTGGTTTTCATTAGAGTGCAATGGGTGTGGCCTCTTCCCAGAGGCACCCAGACACTCAGACATAATAAACATGGAACCGTAAACAATTGTGTGCATTTGCAGTTTAGGGCAGGGCACGTTTTATAATCAGCTAATGACAGAGTGAGCTTCTGGGCAAGCCCATGTTCTTGAAATTTCCGTCTCCTAACCTCCTAGGGAGCATGGTGTGAAAGATTCAAACCTGCCAAAAAGTACATTTGCACAATATTATAATTCTCCTGGGATACGTTTTGCTTTTACACATTGTTAATGCACAAGCATCATTATACATAAGAATTACAGTAGCCTGCAGAAATTAACTCTTCCTTTTGTAAGTTAATGGTTTTGGCCCAGCACAGTTTAGACGTGCAGGCGATTTTGCTATGAAAAGGATTCCAGCCATAGGTGCTGGAGTTATATGGAAATTCAAATGTAAAACAAATGAAACCCCAAGACACTACTCTTCGATGCTCCTATTTATTGAACGACATTCACGACATAGGTATTAGACTTATTTTATAGACTTATTGAGTCTTCTACTGCTGGAGCCTATCCACTTAAAGGTTTGACACGTTGTGTGTTCAGAGATGCTCTCCTGCATGTAGTGTGTGGTTAGTTTCATTACTGTCACTTTCCTGTCAGCTTCGATGAGTCAGGCCCTTCTCCTCTGACCTCTCTCATTAAGAACAGGTTTTTGCCTGCAGAACTGGATGTTTTTTGTTTACCACACCATTCTGTGCAAACTCTAGAGACTGTTTTGTGTGAAAATCCCAGGAGCAATTTCTGAGATACTCAAACCACCCTGTCTAGCACCAGCAATCAAGGTCCAAGTCGATCACATTTCTTCCCTATTCTGACATTTGAACAGCTGAACCTCTTGACCACGTCTAATATGCTTTTATCCATTTTGTTGCTGCCACATGATTGGCGGATTAAATATTTGCATTAACAAGCTAGTGTACAGGTCTACCTAAGCCAGGACATCAGGTCCGTGTGAAGAGGCTGTATCAGTCATTCAACACCTACAGCCAGTGGTCACTGTTCAATGTCAAGTGGTCAATTATAATCCCATTTTTAGCATCTCCCCGTTACAAACACACAATGCAGTGCAAGAACACTTGGCAAACGTACATGCAACTTACATCACACTACACAGCCTTGTGTTGTGTGCTTCCCAGGATAGATTTAGAGTGCTAAAATATATTTTTATATACTTTTATATATATTTTCATGAATAACAAAGCCCTGAAATCCAGCTTGTAGATAATAGCATTTAATAAAAAATTTAAATGTGACTTGCAGCAATTATATACCAGTCAAATGCATGATTACTCCATAGATCTTTGTTCAAATGATCCAGTTGTTCAGTATTGACCCATAACATCCATACTCCTAAATCCCGGCCATTAACACACCACTGTGTAGGCAAGCAAGATCAGAGAGGGAGCCTTGTGATGCGTGCTGCCACCTACAGGACTTTAAAAGCCCTACAATTTTTCTATTGCCTTAATGCCTCCTGTGGCAGATTCATGTTCCCATAATAATAGGGCCATCTTATAACTATAAATACACACATTGTGTTCAACCACTGCTGCTAGAGAACCATATATTATTCTTCCAATGGTTTTTCTGTAATTGTAACTAATGTAATTACATT
This sequence comes from Conger conger, assembly GCF_963514075.1. Lineage (NCBI taxonomy): Eukaryota > Metazoa > Chordata > Actinopteri > Anguilliformes > Congridae > Conger > Conger conger. The sequence goes on from NC_083767.1 coordinate 45,648,923, forward strand.
GCAACAATATGACATCTGTGAAAATGATACCGTAGATGTTTGTTCAGCTCCTCGGGTGTCATGCTTCTTCAGTGGGATGTCTCTTAACATTTCAAACTGCCTTTCTGCACTGTTCTCATGTGTTTCTCTCCCCCACAAGAAAATGCATCTTTAAGCAGCTGTCTTGAGGAGACAGAATGACCAAGACGGCCTGAATGCTAGGCATGAGGGCCTGTTTGGAGCTTGTGTTTCTCACACGGGAATATTAAGTAACCAGTGCCAGTATCACCACACAAAGGGGCCAGACCATCTGAGAACAGAACTCTCTCTCTCTGGTGGGGGTGATTCAGTCAGCCAATCACACGGGTCAGTTCACATTAACCTCTGGGTTCCAAGAATATGATCTTTGACCTTTGAAGCCGTCTCTGTTGGAGTCTTGATACTTCATTATAGGCATCCATGTTGCCATTTATGGCTAATCAAAAAATCCTACAAATATCTTGTAATTCAATTTTTCTGTGTGTTCTCATCGCAATCTCCCTTTCTTCCTCTCTATCAACTGAAAAGTTATGGTTACATTAATATATAATTAATATCTTTAATCTTTGGAAGTTTATAGAGGAGCTTTACTGAGACGGAAGGGAATCTGATATAAATGGTTCTTATATTAGGCAATATTGCTTCCAAAAATTTGGTTTGTAAGACTCAAAACATGTAAAAAGTTTTGGAAAGCAACAAAAACATGGAAAATTAAAGAACATAATAAGACTCAAAGAAATAAACTAATGAAACAACCCAAAAATAACTTTTTCATCTCTCAGAGAGACTGCAAACGTCAAAGGAGACTTGTTTCAGAAAGAAATGCTTCATCTTTATGATGAGAAACAAAGACTTGAAGCTGAGCCTCTCGGTTTTGTGTGGGACTGCAGAACAAGAAAAGATGCTACTGAAACTGAGAATAGAACTATTGATTAGAACACTTCTAAATTAATTAGCATTTCTAAAGGTATCTTGGGCAGGGCTAGATGTTCACATAGCTCATCTTTCCTCTTCAGAAGTAAGAAAAAAAGACTACTGAAAGGGATTGATTATCACAATAATGAATATTCAAAACAACAGGAGAGTCATATTTTCAGTGTTATAATTATGAATATTCATGGCCCCCCAGAGAGGATGAAGGTGTGTGACACTCCAGCAGCGAAGGACGGACCGCGTGTGAGTGAGGTGTTTGAACCCGAGGTGCCCCCTGGGAGATAAAGGGATACACAGCAAGGGGGTGGAGGAGTCCCCCTGTGAACCCTAGGACCTTACAGGGAAACGGGGAGAAGTCAAACACTGAATGTGATAATTGTGATCGGGGGAGGGGGGGGGGGGGCTGATATGGTGATACGGTATGTATGTAGAGCTTTGACTGAGCTGCATAATGCAATGGAGGTTGGGTAGTGGCTGGGGGGAGGGGAGGTCAAGTTGAAGACAGACCGCAGGAAGTCTGGTAGCGAGGCGTGGGGGGCGGGACCCCTGGTGAGAGCAGGTCTGCGCAGTATGGTCAGGCGATGGGGGCAGGAAAGCACAGCATGGCGAATGATGGATGTGGTTAAAAATAAACAGCGGCACAGGGGTATGAGATAGCACCAGCAGCCCCCATCTGTGTGGCTGTCTGCTCATTTGGATCAGTCACCGCCTTGGTATCAGATGTACATTAAATGCCCTGTGAAGGACGATGCACATCCTTCCTCTGCTATCCTCTCAGCAAAGGCTAATTCGTTCTCACACTTCCTTCTTCACAGCTGTCAGTTGAAGGGTGTATAATATAATGCTGTATAATTAACAGGAAAAAGTGACTAATTAGGTGCATAGTGGTTAGGGTACGTAACTGGGACCTGCAAGGTCGGTGGTTCAATCCCCGATGTAGCCACAATAAAATCTGCACAGCTGTTGGGCCGTTGACCAAGGCCCTTAACTCCACATTGCTCCTGCTTAATCTAATCCACTGTAGGTTTCTTTGGATAAAAGCATCAGCCAAATAACATGTAATTAGGTATTCTCATTTACAAAGACTACCTCAGAAAAATCCAAACTGTCCAGGTTGAACATCCTTCAATCATAAACTCATGAACTCATACTTTACATACAACTTTTTTTATGTCGTAAGAATGCTGTAATGTACAATGGTGGTTAGAAGTCATACACTGAGAATAGTGCATAACAGTTACTGTTTTCCAGTCAGAATTAGATTGCATAAATGGGTGATCATATCAATTGTGCTGTACGTGAGCGTGGATGACGCTCATGATCATTGTTATGTAAAGTGTCTGGGTCTGTCTAAACTCATATGAAAGATGGAGAGCCACATCTAAAGAGCATGTTGTGAAAATATCTCTGCCCTTCCTCTCTGGTTCCTGTGGGCCAAAACATTAGCTAATGAATAAGGTTTATGCATGGTTTATTAGTTTATTGATGATTAAACAGGGTCAACTGGCTCTGGCAGCTGCTTCATAATTTCATCCATGGTTTATGCAGTTTATAAGTTTATTAATGATCAAACTGGGTCAATTGCCTCTGGCAGCTGCTTCATAATTCCATCCATCCATGCATAAACAGCCATTTTGTCCAGGTCATAGGAGCAGTATGATTAGTAAGGTGAACCAGACAATATTTTCTTTGATCTCATCTCCTCTGCTTTTGCCAACTTAAACCCATTCCCATGCTAGTCGGCATATTTGATCATCTGAGTGTGCCATGGGTCGAACACTGGGTCTCTGCCCCAATGCCCTTGTCCAGTAATGCTCTCTACTGTGTTCCTGAAACACCGAAAGAAACCTGATTTGTCAGAGCACTGGGTAGAGAGGGTAAGCAGGGTTGTACTCCTACTCTGTGTCTATGAAATAGCAGGAGATGAGATAAGCAAGCTCACTCAACTTCTTGAAAATCCATCCATCCATCCATCCATCCATCCATCCATTATCTTAACCCGCTTATCCTGAACAGGGTCGCAGGGGGGCTGGAGCCTATCCCAGCATACATTGGGCGAAAGGCAGGAATACACCCTGGACAGGTCGCCAGTCCATCACAGGGCACACACATCATCATTCATTCACACACTCATACCTATGGGCAATTTAGACTCTCCAATCAGCCTAACCTGCATATCTTTGGACTGTGGCAGGAAACCGGAGTTCCCGGAGGAAACCCACGCAGACACGGGGAGAACATGCAAACTCCGCACAGAGAGGCCCCGGTCGACCGGGATTCAAACCCAGGACCTCCTTGCTGTGAGGCGGCAGTGCTACCCACTGCACCATCCGTGCCGCCCTTCTTGAAAATCCAGTTGTGAAAAATAACTAGTCTCTTGAGCCACAGAATAGGGATTGGGTTGATCCTTCTGATTCCAAAGCTCTGACCTTAATTCCACCGACCTGTCTCTGGCCTAATTAAATCTAGTGTCTCACAAGGGTCAGTTCTGGGTCCTTTGCTTTTAAGCATCTATTTAAGAATATTTTTATATAGTTTGATAATTGTATTACATTTGTTCCCAGTCTGTCTTTTTTTTTTTTGTCTGTCATTTAACACTCATATCAGAGTTAATCAAAACTACCTTTTTCCACCCGAGAAACGCAAGGATTCTAACAATTCCTAATGATGAAATACTTATTCACACCGTTGTTTCCTCTTGCTCAATTACTGTAATGTCTTGTTTTCTGGCTTCCCATCTGCTACTGCAAAAGGCTTCAGCTTGTGCAAAATGCGACATGCGAATTCTGCCCAAAACTAAAATAATCAACCATATAACACATGTCCTACCATTTGCTCCCAATTCAAGTAAGAACCAAGTTCAAGTACTTTTGTTTACATATAAAATCGTGCATGGGCTTGTGCCAGTCAACATGTCAGAACTCATAGTACCATTACAGGCTTTGCCATCACAGAACATTGGCCTCATATCTGTGCCAAAAAGACTGCAGCAGAAAATAAGTTTTGCATACTGTGCCCCCTTTCTTTGAGCACTCTCCCAAATGAAGTTAAGGAGGCAAATTCTTTGTATGCATTTAATTCAAAACATTCAAAGCATTCTGTCACCCCATGTATAGGGGGTATGATCGTACAGTTTATGTGTGTTGCTCCAATGTTTTGCATTTTTTCATTATTTCTTTCTTTCTAAATAAAATTGAACTTTACTTTGTCATTTTTGGAATTTCTTTTGAATTCAAAAGACTGGTGCTAGTTCACCACATTTAGCCTTTTTTCACAAACCTTGTTTTGTTGTGCTTTTTGTTTTTCACATTTTTTGCTAAAAGGGTAACACCTGAGAGGTCACACTCACATATGGATTGAAAGTCGACAGCCCCCCAGACTGTGTCACACGTCTCGCCAGTTTCACTAACCTTGCTGAAAACATGGATGGCCATCACCCTGCCAGCCCTTCCTGAGGTGTTAAATGATTTACCCCAATGCTTTGGAGCCCATCCAAAGTTACTTTCCATAGCCACTCCCGAAACCGCTTACATGCAGACGTTGGTCAAAAATGGCAGCTGGTGTCGCCCTCTCTTTGACTCAAACTAAACAGGGAAGTGTTTTTGGGAGCACTGGATAGAAGCCTTCCGCATTTGACATAAGATATTTTCTCACTAGTGGTGTTTACCAGTGTGTCAACATTTTAATTTTGATTAAATGTGTTAATTTCATAAAGCTTGAAAAGGAAAGTTTTAAGATCACATATTGAAGAGATCTTGCATGAATCCAGGCTGGAGTCTCCAACATCATCACTAGGACCTCATCAACTATACCAAATAATTGGATCCAGAGAGGATGAGACCAAGAAAATCCTCAACCAGGCAGTGCCAGGTCTAGAATGTGTGGCTCTGGTGCCACCACTATAAATGAACCTGCTGAAGCTGTTGTGATGCTAAGTACACACATGTTTTGTTTCCTTGCACACATTGTTTCATTTAGATTGCTGAACACAAAATGTTACTTGTGAAAAACAAAACTACCTCTTGCATTTAATTGGGAGTTAAGTTAAGAACAAAATGTTGATTGAATCCAGGCTTTGCTTCTTGAATTACAATCCCCCTTGTAGGACTAACACTCTCAGTTAGAGATACTCTCTGGATCACTAAACCAGCCATTTCTGCAAAGGCTAAGTAATCTGAGCTACTGCTGTAACAGTTGAACCCAAAGGCCTACTGGGGCAATTTCCTTGTCCACTGTAACAAGCTCCAAGCCAAGATTGTATTACCCAGCTAAGAACTCCCCACATCCGTCGGAGGCCACCCAAATGACACCACTCAGATGCAGTATCCGTGTTAGAGAGAGACTACCCTGGATCAAGAGGCTTTTCTATATCAGAAAAGAGACATTATTTTTCTTGAACTATTTCTGTCACATTCAATACCCCAATGGCCAGTTCCCATTGAAATCTATAGTTCATGGGATCTTGATTATTGATAATACATAATACATAAGAGCAATATCTATTCATAACCTATCATCTATTCAAGGGTTATGAGCACTCAATATTACCGACCACAGTCCATGGACGTCTGAGCACCATCAAACAAACTCCAGAAGAAAAAATGGGCTCACCACAATGCTATCAAAATGTAGACATAACCCTAACCCTAACCCTAACCCATTGTCATTGTGGTCACATACATGATGTACAAGGTATACCATGTATGTGAATAGATTCCCCAATTATCAGTGGAAGTATACAAATTTAAATAATAAAATAAATGAAACGTGTAAAGAATATTGTATCTCTGCACTGGCTTGGTGCATTTCAGATGGAGCACATTTCACAGCAGGTATCCTTTCAATCAGGACTCTGGAAGTGTCATTCCACCCTCCCAAAGTGACCTTCATATGCCATTACTACTGTCTCCTGCATGAAGGGCAAGGGAAACCAGATCGGGACTGTAGAGATCTGCCTCCCCCCCCCCCCCCCCCCAAAAAAAACCCCAGTTACCACACTCTACAGTGAATCAGTCATTAATGCCAGATGACAAGGAAGCTTTCACAGTGAGGCTTTATACTGTGTACCCCTTTGGCAGGGTGAAAGAGAGCCAGGCAGAGTAGGGGGAGGGGAAGAGAGAACGGGGATGGAGTGAGAGGGATGTATGGAGGGAGCACGAGACGAGAGAAGCAAATGAAAACAGAGGGATGAAGTTTTACTGGGTCTCGACCTCCCAGCTTCCAGCAGCCCGTATCCTGTTGTTGTTCAGTAAAGCGGTGTAGCATGCGGGGAAAATCCCTAAGAACCTGTTTCAGCTTCTCAGACACTTTGCACGCCATCATTACCAGCCTGCTTTAATTATGTGTGCACTATAAAAATAAAAAAAACATTAATTCCAAAAAAAAAATGTCAAACTAGCTCTTGGTTGTGCAACAAGTGGGGAGATCACATGATTGATAGCCCTGGCTTGAATGAAAAACCAACCTGAGTAGATTTGAATAACAAGCTGAGTTTCAATATCAACAAAAAATACATTAGTAATTTATATTAGCGCCAGGATGGGGCATTGTGTATTTCAAAATTATTATTTGCTCTGCAAGAGCCAGCCATCAGGGATGAAGAAGAAATATCAAAAGCAGTGTTTCAGACAATACAATTGACTTCATTACAGGACATAAAAGCAGCTTTTGATTATAGTTCATAACAGTTGAGACAAAATGAATAATTATTCAAAGTTTCATATATTGGTGGGGATTTTATTCCACTCAGACTCATCTGGTTGCACATAATAGAATATTAGCGAGAGAGAGAGAGAGAGAGAGAGAGAGAGAGAGAGAGAGAGAGAGAGAGAGAGAGAGAGAGAGAGAGAGAGAGAGAGAGAGAGAGAGAGAGAGAGAGAGAGAGAGAGAGAGAGAGAGAGAGAGAGAGAGAGAGAGCTTCTGGCTTCAGCCTCTAGGGAGATGGGCCCAGTGAACAGTTTGGAGTAAACAGTTCAGTGCTTAACACCCTGGATCCCCTCTTTAATAAAAGTAGAAATCACCATTGACAGCACAAGGTTTCAGTTTACGCAGGCATCATGCAAAAGAGCAGTGTCCTTGAGCTATGGAAATGTTCAATTTAAACATTTAAACACATCTATAGTGTTGAGAAGTAGAGCAACAGAGTATTTGCTGATGTCTTTGACTTAACTAAAAGTATCTAAATAATACATCTTAGGTATTTTCTTTAGTGGAAAGCTTTGTAGATGTAATATACTGCATGGAGAGTACAAAAAAATGCATAGTAAAATGTGGGTAAAAATTTAAATATTAGGATGATTTGAGAAGGTGTAGATATTTTGTTGTGACTGGAAAAGGGAACCAGGCATGGGAGAGGGTCATTTTTATGAACCTGCACCTTGTCTGCCTGCGGCAAGGAGGAAATCTTGGTCGGGGGTGAGGGGCGCATGACCAGGTTACACTAGCACACCTGCACCTTTCATGAGAAGGTTTTTAAAAAAGCATACAGCGGTACCTTTGTGAACCTTGGGCTCTATCCACCACAGTGTTGTGCCTCTGTCAAAATGCTTATACCTGCACATGTCAGAATCGCACAGCTCATCTGCAGCAGCCACATTCATCCAAGGTGACTTCTACCCTACGCCATTTCTCTACACTTTCACATTTGGCACACATTTTTTCTCAAAGAGATGAGCATTTTCAGGCGATGTACAATGGCATAACCTTCCTATTCTGTGTTGATGATTTTCACATCTACTTTGACTGACTGACTTCTAGGTTGCAGCATGCTACTCTGAAATATTGCAACGTCTAGCCCCACTGGCAGAGTTCTGCTGTCGTGTAATTGAACTGGTGTCACAGAGCCTTGAGTGATTGTCATAGTTTCTCTTAACTCTTATCACTGTGAACCAGGTAAACATGTTACATAAGCACCACGTAATCTTTCATAATCTAAAAGGGGGTTTTAGGATGCATTAAAACACTGAGAGCTCTTGTTTAAGATTACCCACAATTCCCTGAACCTCCGATCATAAAGCTAGATAGGAGCTGGTTGTTTATCTGCCGGATTATGTTTTTGCAACATGAGCATAAACAAATAATATCTGGAAATCCTTATCACTCATCAATTCAAATTACACCCATATTTCCCGGAGTCCAAAAAACAACCCATCCTCTACCCACACAAGTAGGTCATCTAGTGGATATAAAACATACTGTACTTGTTTGCTGTTAAATGTATGATAGACTAATTAAATATTCCAGTCCAGGATTTGTTTTAGTTTCCAGAGAGTACTTCTACACTGGTCTCTCTCCTCTTTGACAGGACCAACTGTCAGGTCAGAATTCAGCACACTGATTCATACAGCCACCCTGCAGACAGAGCATGCTCATCTATTTTTTCCCATTTTGCTCACTCGCAGGAGGTGGTAGTTCCCTGGTACTGTATTTGTCCAAATGTTGCCTTTAGGAGAGTTTCTGGAAAGATGGGTCAGAGGAGTTTTTGAAAACCAACCACCATCCCAGCAGATATTTTATGATATATCATATTATTTGATGGCAAGAAACAGCTATATACTTCAAAGTCCTATAACCATGTTAATGGTAATTCTGGACATATTTAAATATAATTTACAAGATTTTTTATAGTTATTATGCTATATCCATATCCCTGATTTGTGACTGATTTGAGTCATTATCTAACCATTCTTGTACAACTCTTTCTAATAAATGTTACAATAATGCCATTTGACAAAACATTTGTACCATTTAAAATGACACCTGGACAGGCAGGATTCAAGAAAGCTTTTTGAAACTCGAAAAGCTTTTCATCACTGGTGTATGAATTTGAAATGTAAACTGCCACAATCTGGAAAGGTTTCAAGATTGGGCTGGTATGCTTATTTTTGTATATGGTCTCAGTTTTGCTCTGCTAAGCATAAGCATCACCCTGAAGCAGTGTTTACGCTTCATCTTAATCACATTTGCATGTTACTTATACTATATACACAGTACGTTTGAATGTCTGAATTTAGCTCTGTGTTTAGGGTTCCCAAGGAGCATTGCAAAGGAATGTTAACAACTGATATTTTCCGGTCAGTATTTTCATAAAGCTTTTTTGCTCTCTCTCACTGAGAGGCATTTACGATGTCTTCCAGTTTTCAAAACAAACGTTCCATCAACAGCCATTTTGGAGTAGCAGAGACTAAAGAAATAATATTTAAATCCCTGAGCCTCACAATATAGAGCCTAGACTCACAAAGCACAGAACATTCTCACAATGTTACCTCAAGGCTCAAGTTCAGCAGAACTTTTGCCATTTTGTGGTGAGATCCACCCAGAGTATTCCCCCACACCCACCCACTACGATTCCCACAACCGCCTGGCTTTCACTTTGGGATACATCGTGTGATGACATGAACATAATATGCAAAAGACCACACAGTGGTAGAATACTGCATTTTTCTCATTACCTCAGGAAAGGTATTAAACGTGACTGGAAATGTGTGAGTTTTTTCTAATATATCAACAGAATTTAATAAGAAGTAACTCCCAAGAGAAGTTTTGTACATATATTGTATTTCATGTTCCGAAACTTTTTAATTTCTTAATCAAGGACAGCTTCTCTGAGCCAAAATTGAAAGGTTAGAAGTTATTATACATAATACAAAAAAACTCATAAAGGGCCAGGTTTAAGTGCATATGCATATAAGTAACAATTTTAAACCTTGCATGCAGTACCTCATTTACCCATAGCATTCATCTGAATTACTGAGCATCACAAAAAAGGTCTTGCAACAAAGGTAGCTACAGACGTGTCAAAGAACCCCTGCAATAAGCTGAAGAAACCTCAAGGCCAACAGGAAGATTACTAGGGGCCTAAATGTAACACTGTGCGGCTCTTGCCTTCACTGGGGGTTTTTTTGTTTGCAGATGGATGGCTTCCTGGAATTGTGCAACGGTCAGTGCTCGGCAGTTCTCAGAGTGAGGTAACCCACTGCTCCTCCGCTCTTCCTGCTGCTTTGTGTATCTTCGTTTGGTTTCTCCTGTTTCTCTTACTCAGTGCATTCTCTTTCCTCTTGCTTTCTCGTCCGCTGAAAAAAAAAAACTGCTCAAGCTAGGTTTCGAAACAGCTGGTAGGTGGTCGACCAGTTCAGACCAGCTCCACACTCAACATGGTTTTACCAGCTCAAGCTATGTTTTGAAACAGCTGGTAGCTGGTAATTTCAAGATGGTCCTTTCAGCTTATCTTCCACTGGTGAGGCTTATGAACTGTGAGAGGGAAGACAGTGAGTGTATATTGAGAATGCATGTACTGTATGTGATCATGCAAAGCTCTCCATCAGCAGGTAAATGCTATAAAATGATCTTGTGCAGATCCCTCTATTTACTGAAACTGGGGGAGGGGAGGACCGTGTGATTACTCAAGTTTTGTTTTTCTCTTCCACTCTACTCTTCCCCCAACCCCAAGCACAGAGCTGACGCCTGGGGCTCTGGCACTCAACTCCAAACACTGAAAAAGAGTTCCTGACTCGAGGTGTGTGTGAGAGTCACCAGCGCAGGGCTGGTGAGGCAGAGCAGAAGACAAGCTGAGGTCAGCAGGTTCTCCTGGGAAACATATATTGTAAACACAGCTGGGCTTCTCAGCTGCCCCTGCCCAGTGTTAGGGCCTGGGGAGTGTACGTGGGGTCAGGGGGGGCAGGGGCTCTGAAGCAGGGCAAGGCTGAGGGGAGGGGGGGGGGGGTAGTAGAGACATTTGTTTTCTTTCTGAGAAGAGTCTCTTTGTGTGCTGTGAGGGATTTATTTTGGGAAACTACTCAAGGTTGTCACCACTTCAGGCCATACAACAACCCACTTGGCTATCGATAAATAAAATGACTACAACAGGGGGCTTATGTTATAAGCATTTGTCTTTTAAATGTGTTTGATTTCAGTCAAAGATAAAAATCTAAATCAGTTTTTTTTTGCATTTAAGATGAAGAAAAACTTCCAACCAAAGGGTTTTGTTATGAAAGAGGTTCTTTGAATTTAATGCACATACAATTGTGCATTTTGTTCTACTTACATAAGACACAAGACCAGCAATTAACTCCCACACAATTAACAACTTCTTCTGTCTGTAGAACACGGGCAGTCACGAAGGGCAGACAGCCATGAAACACACTGAAGTCACAGAGGACACAAAAAAAAAAACATGAACGTGTCAGTCTCGCAGCCGAGATCAAAATGCAAATCTAGGAGGCTCCTTTCTTTACCGGGAACAAGGAACCATTTGGTGCCACAGGGGTAATATAAAGGTCAGATCTCTGGCACTGAAACTGTGGTAATCGGAGGCTGAGAAACCCACGGTGGGTGGAATCAGATGAGGGAATTATTTTCCCAGTTTACAGTTGATGTGTGGGCAGCGTGTGGGTGAAGGATCTTGCTGCTCACCACGCCATCGCTCAGCTTCTCGTACACAAACACTCTGGTAAACACATTAAGGTGTCCTTATTTCACGGCGGACATAAAGAACTATATTATTCTCTGTCCTTTCCGTTCCAGGTTTCTCCCACCATTCAGTCCAATAAAGAGCAGTTACTCAGCCAATTCAGTACAATGCTGGGATCACGTAGGGTTGATTTTCTATACTTCCCTGGCTAGTACTGTCCTATCTAGAATGCTCAGAGCAGCCCCATACCTGTTTGATTAAGACAGACAGGATCAGGCCTAAGACTGTGGCTTTCACTCTCGTCTGTGTGAAGCAGCTCCGTTCAGCCACACAAACAGCGTGGAATCCTGGGCTCGAGACGAGTTTGAGCAGCAGTGGTGCAAACCCAGAGTTTTAACAGGGTTTTCCTCATCCGATCCTCCTGCCTGATCCACAAGGCAACTCATGTAGGGCAATGGCGCCTCCTGCTGTCAGAAAGTCACTGCAATTGCAGGAAACAGGATGCAGAAGCCAATCAGCAGTTGACCCGTTTCTCAGACAACACATTGGCCAAATTTTTTTCCACTGTGTCTCTGTGTGGCCATGGGTGAAGTCCAGTGGTCTAAACCTGTTTTGGTCAGACTGTAAGGCAATTCTTGGATCTGAAGTGAGCTCCATAATTTTGCCAACAAAGACATCATTATCATTTCATGGTTCTGTACTCCACAATTTTAGATTTGTAATCAATGCACATGTGCTTAAAGTGCAGATTATTATATATTTGTTGATAAACATATATTTGTATATTTTTTGGTTTCATGGCTCACCGTATACAGGTAACTCAGGCCTTTGAACAGAGGAGTTAATTGATGTTTCTGCTAGAGAAGGGGTGACATGGCACAGGCAGTAAGAGCAGTTGTCTGGCAGTCGGAGGGTTGCTGGTTCGATCCCCTGCCCAGGCTGAGTTGAAGTGTCCCTCAGCAAGACACCTAACCCCAAAATGCTCCTGACAAGCTGGTCGGTGCCATGCCTTGCATGGCAGCCAATCGCAGTCTGTCTGTGTGTGCGTGAGTGCGCGAGTGCGTGAGTATGCGAGTGTGCGTGCGTGCGAGTGTGCGTGCGAGCGTGCGTGCGAGTGTGCGAGTGTGCGTGCGTGCGAGCGAGCGTGCGTGCGTGCGTGCGAGCGTGCGTGCGTGCGAGCGAGCGTGCGTGCGAGTGTGCGTGCGTGCGAGTGTGCGTGCGTGCGAGTGTGCGTGCGTGCGTGTGCGTGCGTGTGTATGAATGGGTGAATGAGAAGCATCAATTGTACAGCGCTTTGGATAAAGGCGCTATATAAATGCCAACCATTTACCAATTAGAGAAGTTATTCAGGTCCGAAAATAGTTATGTAATGTAATAAACCTCGTAGGCGTTTCCCAGCATTTTACTGATTTTTCAAAGAAACTGGCAAAAACTCTCCATTACTCATGCAAGTCAATCATTATCATTATATATACTTTAATAGGATCACAAACATTACTTGAGAAAGGTATGTTTTCAGTTTCCGTGTCATCTTTAGCCAGTAGTTACAGCCCACCATCACGTGTAGAGGGGGTTTGGGTTGTATAGCACCTTGAGAAACCCATCTCCATGTTGTACTGGTACATCTTCATCTGAAGCCAGTGTCAGATTACTTGCAAAAATAAGCAGCTGGCAACAGTGCCCACTATCATCAGTGTCCCAGCTAGAAATCTGCTCAACTCCCCCTCCATTAGAGCATCACACTCCTACATGCTGTTCCTACAAGCACGTTCAGGTGTGCCAGAAGCAAAGTGACCGAGTCTTCGTACATTTCAAGGTCATATTTTAGAAACTGGCTACCAACCATAGGCAACACATTTCTAGAAGCAATTCTAAAACAGATAATTCACCCCAGACCCAAACCTTTCCTCCCAAAGTCTGTCGAGAACCCTTCAGCAGCCTGTTAGCCTGCTCAGACAGGAGTGGGTACACACACAGTGGATTAGAACTTTCTTTATTTCAGAAAAGATAGGAGCTCTTCATTGCCATTGTAAAGCTTGTTAATGGTTTACAACATAGCAACAGTGCAACAGACAAATGTGAAAAGTCCACAATAAAATGGATGACCAGAACAAGAGGAAAGAAATATATATACTTTCATTGTTAGCCCAGTATCATGTAGCCTAGATATGTAGCACAGAATTCCAACACTTCATTAAAGGTTTGTTTAATTCAACACCTTAACAGCATTTAAGGTCAACGCATTCCTCTATACCTTCCTCTCAATTTAAAACTGAATTTCGCACAGCTGTCTTTTTCCTACACAGAAATGGAATTTATTTCTGTTTGTCTTGAGAAGGGCATTAATTTAAACTGAACAAGATACCCATCCAACACACAACCAAGTACAGGAACATCCGCACACAAACGTACACAAATCATAGACATTTGAAAACCATCATCACCCACAGAACACCAAAAAAAAACAAAAAAACAAGGAGCTCAATTTAAGTTTCAAGGCCAGTTTTACCAATACCCCCTATTCACAAAAAACATGTATAAATACCAAAAACACTTCATATCCAGCAAATACCATACTTCTCCAGTTTGGCAGGCAAACCGATGGCCAGCATACAGTAATTCCACGGCGATAAACCTGACATTCTTCAAACTCGAAAAACAATGGTGCTCGAAACACGGCCCACAATGCATAGAGGCATGACCTGTCTGTCACGTTACAAAACACAGCAGGTGATTATGGGAGTTAAAAAATCCCTTTCAAACAGACTCTGGAGATGACACATTTTCCGGTTACATTACACAACAAATCACAACAGTATTGTTAGGTGGAAATATTTAGGTTTGTTCACGGCCCAAATACAAAAATCTAAAATTGGTGGAGAACCACTCTGGTTTACAATGTACAGTTTAGCCTGAAACATGTCCAAACACAGAGACCTCCGAAGGCAACGTGGCGTTTTCACTAGTCTGAGTTGACGATAAGGCTTTTAAGAACAGCAAATTGGGTAAAAGGTGTCTGGCAGCCTTACAATTGACAGAACAAGAACTGTACACATGCAAACACTACTTAAACATGACGCCAACCCAAGTACAGCAATTCGTGCCATAGTTCTCTTTTCCCATGCTGAGGTAGAACACTAGCAAACATCCTTCTCGCAACACGTGAAGCTCGGACAAGCTGGTTGCTACAGCAACACGCTCAGAGAAGTGTTGGCAAAGTGGCTTTGTTAAAAGGTGGGGACAGGCAGCCTGTGCAGATGTTCCATGTAGAAATGTGTTTTGGGACACGAACGGGCTCAGTCAACTCTAGTGCAAGCTTGAGCGGTTTCTCGCATTGCCCTGGCTGAATCCACATTAAATTTCCCTTTTGGCAAGTGAAAACTAAATAGTGCAGAACAGGATCGGTCATGAGTAAAGTGATTCTCAGCTCCATCAATCCACTTCCTTACAGACATGGTTAGAACAAACACGGATGTGTGTCATTTGCTGAAATCGGGTAATTACATTCTGGAGTGTAAGAAAAAAGTGCAGGGAATACTCAACCACACCCTGCTAATGGGGTTCAGAACGTGCAGTCCTGAAACTGTGCTTCCATCGGACATGCCATCCCAAAGACACGAGCTGTAATGCCACGGGATCTGGACGGCAGGAAAGGCCACGACTCACCAAATAAAAAGAAATGAAAATATGACATTCAGTGAACTAACTGCACAAGCGCTTTTTACCTGTCGCTTAGCAACATTATGCAAGCACATTATCCGTAATAAATGCCATGAAAGTTCATATGGAGGCTGAATGTCAATTTTCATTTCAAAAGAATCGTTTGAGCAGAGGCCCATACCTGAATGTGCAACATCCCTTTACCGTAAACAGCGCTTTACCTTAACAAATGACAAAAGACGGTTGGCATGAGCAGTGGGCTGAATGGCCAAGGACAGGCATAATGGACCCACCATTACGTGTTCTACATTAAACAGGTATGATCAAATCACAAAATTGTATGAAAAGTCCAGCTGAAAAACATTTTAGTTTCCTATATAAAAGGTCGGTGACCTGCAGGATTTTACTGCGGCCTAAGGGTTTAAAGTATTTAAAACAATTATGATTTTTTACAAAAATCTGAACTATTCCGCTAAATCTGAGTCTCTCCCAGAGAGGAGAGGAGAGGAGAATGAACCCTGCATTCCATGGCTCCCAACCCAATATAGAAAACGAGTGGCACCATCTTAAAACATTTTGTTAAGCTTAAAGTCGTGTTGCCATTGTTAAGATTGTTGAAATGTACTCCTTACATGTTGTTGCTACCGCATAAAAACTTCTGAACTTTCAGTAAACAGACCAGGTCCAATTTCCCAATATTCTCTGCTGCTCTTCCATTGAACAGGTAGACCACACTAATACCTGTGAATCCATGACCATATCAGTTACTCTCACACACAGATAAAGACAGAGCAATGTTAAAAGTAAAAATTATCCCTAACATATTTAAAACCTCTAGATTACAACCTCAAGACTGTAGGTCTCATAGACTGAGCAATTGTAATACAAATATCCGTGACAAAAGAAAAACAAAAAAACCTATATTCTCTAAAACTACGATTATATAAGACTCTTCAGTTAAGTTAACAATTATTTTTGGTCACATTTACAAATTTAAAAGACATGTTGACAACAGTTTCACAGTGTTCCATTTCTTCCGTCTGTAAAAATAACTTTCCTTCAACCTTCTGTACGAGAAAACTACGAAGGGTCCAAAAGCACGCTGCCGCCGACTTCGTTCCAGAAGAGTAAAGTGTGGAAAACAGCGATTGGCCCTTCCTGGGAATCTGACAGGGAGGACATTGATCATCTCCCAGTGTTGAGATGAACAGAAATCCGTGTTCAGGGGTTGGGGCAGCAGGGCGGTTGGGAGGTTGGCCGTAGGGACACCAGGTCACTCCCGTCTCGCGGGGATGCAACCCTCCATTTCCAGCACCTCTGGCCAGCCCTCATATTTATTGGTCTCAGCATTGTTCTTTATGTGCTGGAAACACAAAAAAAAAAAAATGAAACTATGCATGCTGGTATATTTTAATCCGCCTAGTGGCCAGGTTTCTGTACTGAAATGTAGAGATTCACAGTGCAGGACAAGGATCGTTGAGTGTAGAATTCACTTTTCAAAATTCATGGCCAACGGCCGAAATCATAAGAAGGTGCGTCAATAAACATCATCTTGTACATTTTACACAAGAGCAAACTTTGCTGTACACTGCACGGTAAACTAGCTCAGAAGAAAACATTGTTTGTTTTACTAACAGGTACGGTCTTTTTTCAGTGTAGTTTTTCTACTGTGTATTCAGGAGCTGGCTGCCGAGTGATATTCACCTGCTCGAAAGGACTCTTTGCTTTGATCCCTTTTCCACCCACAAAGATCCAGTTATCTCTGAAGCCCAGAGTGCTGATGCTGGAGCTGCCCAGGTCAGAAATCATCTTCTTCGCCTCAGGATTGAGCCTGGGAACCAAACAATCAGCCAATAAGCCAATACAATAGCCATACACCAGCACCTCAGCTCCCCAGGGTATGAGTCAGAACATCCTCCTCAGTACTCGACCTGGGAACCACCCAGTTCAATAAGTTGCATGAAAATTTCTTCTGCTTCTTAAGCAGGATTAAGGAGTTAGCTGTATAAGTGCACTAAAACCCAGAACATAGAGGTAAAAAGAGCTACTCTGGGTTTTACTCAGTGCAGTTATCCAGCTCAGGAATCCAGCTTTGTGATACAGGTGCCTGGACTACTGAACTGTGATGCTTTAAAGTCTGGGGGGAAACCAGTAAAATTTCCATTCACTGGACCAATACAGTTTAGAAAAAGAACTGCAAGCAGAATACTGGTCATTTCAGTAGCATGAGCAGGTGTTCCGAACTGAGCAAAACACCAATTAGTACTGTGATGGGAATTACTGTCATTTACTTCTGTACAAGCTGAAGCCTGCCATAACATGTTGCTACCAGTGAAGTCCAGCAAGTTTAGTGAGATTCTAAAGGCATGATCAAGTTACATTTAGATGATTCGTATTAATACAATTTAGCATTTTTTTTAAAAAGTCTGGAAAACGAAAGAGCAAACGGTTTGTGAAGCAGAAATTTCTTAGATATTTTCTCCATAAAGTGAAAAGCTGACATTCCTTTGAACTCATCAGAGTTTTATGATCTTGGATACCCACTGCACATTTCTCTATCAATACAATGCTCAGAAAATAAGACATATAATAAAGGATGTGGCATGCATTTAAGGATCATTTTCAGACATGCACATGAATACAAATGTAGACAAACCCAAGTATATGCCAGAACACCAGTATGTATCCAGGTAACCAAAAAGATTAGCTCTTGCCAATGGAGCGCCACATGGATTTAGGATTTGTCCACCCCTATAATGACCTCAGTGTTTTTCTTTTTTATTGCATAGCAACAGTAGAACACTCTGGAATATTTAAATGTTCCCCTACTTGCTGGCTGAGTCATCAAACGTAGCCATCATCACAACAGTCCCCTCCTCGATGGTCTTCAGAAACTTTATCAGAGTATTGACGTCTGGAGGGAGAAGATGTCCAAACTTTTGTACGGCATATCAATAATTAACTTTAAATGGCATATTTCAACTAAACATTATGTTTCCAAAATGAAATAATTATATATTTGTATATTTTGGTTATGAAAATATATCTTGATTTAAAAAAATATCTCACCTCCTGCCCACATGTCAAAGAAATCTGTCTTTAGGAGCTCCCCAGTTTTTCCTGTGAAGTTAATGTCAGTCAGATGTCAAGCTGCACAAGGGTGGGCCCGAATACCAAAATACTTCTAATCAGTTAAAGCACACACAACTTCAAAGATATCACACGTATTGCAATGTGTTCAAATCAGGAATCTGAAATGCTGGCAGCATTAGCATAGTTGTACTTGCACACACTAGGGATGGCTCTTGTTTAACACCATGTTTGACAATCTGAATGTACAAATACCCAGATGACTGACATTGTATTGTAACGGAAACCACACGAACAAGAGACTGATATTCACCGTTGATCAGGGCGATGTTGATTCCTCTTCCCACGTTGTTCTTCACTCCGCTCATCAATCTGAAAAACAGGGCCGCCGGAAGGCATGGGACAAGATAGAAAGATGAAGCAAGACATGGGGCTGCATGTTAGAGAGGTGTGTGTGTGTGTGTGTGTGAGTGTGTGTGTGTGTGTGTGTGAGTGTGTGTGTGTGTGTGTGCATGTGTGTGGGTGTGTGTATGTGTGTGTGTGTGTGTGCGTGTGTGTGTGTGTGTGTGTGTGTGTGGGTGTGGGTGTGGGTGTGGGTGTGGGTGTTAGGGACGACTGTCTTACATGTTGTCATCCAGGCACATTTTGGGCCCCACCACACTGGCTGCCCCACTGGTCATCTTAAAGGCGAAGTGCCCATCGGGACAGGGCTTGGACAGGCCACACTTGTACCGTGAGGGTCTGGTAGCTGAACCAACTTTAAAATACACAAAGTTACATAAGCATACAGTTTAGGCCCAAGAGCACTCATACAACTGTCCATATGTCCACACATGTACAACTCGCATCAATAAACCATGCAGAAACAGAAAAAACACACGCACGCTCACACGCACGCACGCACGCACGCACGCACGCACGCACGCACGCACGCACGCACGCACGCACACACACAAAGCTCACAGTGCAAAATGCAGCCTGTCAAAGGTATGTGGTTGCAAGTGCAGTCATCCTGCAATTAACGTCTTATTTACGAATGCTACAATGCATTACGCAATCGGGCATGGTACTGCCTACAAACCACAATTTGTGAATGAGGCAGATCTTATGCACGTTTAGTGCATTGAATAAGTTCACTGCACATGGGGATATCTATACATATGGTACCACGTAAAAGCGTATTCAGCTCAGGAGAAACTCTGAATATATTCCAGCCGTGGTGGCTATTGTCGTTTGAATAATCAAAATGCAAGATGTAACGTTGCAATGAGCTATTTTGCCGGGATATAATGAGAACTTTGTGTGAGAGGTTCCATGACATATTTTATTCATCCTAGAAGCGCAATTATTTGTATGGCTGGTTGTTTGTCACACAACCCTGTTTTTATTATTTTAGCAATGCCGTTGAACATGCTCGGTTTCTAACTATTTTCTGTTAAAGGCGAGAAGCATGTCTTTCAGCATAACAATGCATTCAGCCTACTCATTTCTTACTAGCGGCAAGATTATTTCAGGGCTTCTCTGAATGGAATTCATAATCAGCCATAATTATAATATCTTTGATTGAGATCATTATTAGTATCTCCACCTTGCGATGACTCGCCTAGATGGCACGCACACTGCGGTTCTAGCCCTGGGCTCCGGCTTCATGAGTAAGAAGCATTTTTCCTGGGCAGAATGAGTCCTACGTGCACCTGAAAACCGTCGCAAAAGGCCCATTACAACCGGCCCATAATCACAACTCACACTGTCTTCAAAAGACTTGAGCACATATTACGGTTTTATTGCATGGTAAGGTACGGTTATTAATTTGAGATGCGCTCTTACATCAGTGAGAACCTGACAGGATGCGACGAAGCAGGACAGGGCAGTGAACCACACAATCGCACACACATCCTTCACCCGTGTTCATGCAGAGTAAACTGACAACAAAGCAGCCAAGGTTTTACACAGGCCGAAAAATGTTTAAAAGGAGTACTTACAGCCATCCCCAAAGTTTGGATTCTTTACTGGAAGGAGGGAGAAAACAAGAGCATTTAAAAAATACAAATATCCACATTCAAAAAGCACTTTCAAACATGGCAACCATCTCCACCCACAATCAATCAATTTATTCAGCTGGATATTGTTACTGAAGGAATTAAGGGCAACTCCCATGCTTTAGGGCAGCTCAGGCGTGCCGTGCGTGCCACCTCCACATGCACCTTCCCTTGCTACACATGTGTACGAGATGGGAGAGGGCCTTCAACATGGAGTCTCTTTAGAACACTCAAGTGCTGAATCTGCCTTTGATCTAGAGTTTATTTTGAGGGGACAAGAATCTATCCTCTGGCAACATCATCTTGAATGTGGTGACAATGGTCTACGCATTATTTCCAGCAACAAGTTAGTAAGGCTGTCTGTATCCTGAATGTGAAGCCTAGCGGTATGTTGATTGTGTGAGGGAGTGTGGATACAGAGCCTTATTTCATGAGGCAGGTCTACATCAACCCGCTACATTTATGTTGATCTGAACGAATTGGTTACAAAGGTCTGCCAAGTTAAAACATTTAAAACGTTAGCTACACACGTGTATACTGTCCTAGTAGGTTATATTATTTCCAGCATCTAGTTGGCAAAGCTATATCCCGACTGTGATATGCAACTTTATGTTGATCAAATTCTTCATGGACCTAGCCTCATAATTTTCCTCCCAAAGAACACTCCCACTCCAGCAAAGTATTGTCATTTAAATATTTTTTTCAGCATTAAAATTGAAAGTTAGTCAAGTCATGTTATCCTTTATAATGCCTTCTAGTTGTTGGAAAATGTTAGTTTGTAGTGTTAGTTCTGCTGTGTTTTTGAGCATTTTAACGGGGCAAGTAGAATTATTTAAGGTTTCTATACTACTTACCAAATATATTCCCAAGGTTAAAATCTATATTTATTTCCAGGAGTTGGAAGACAAGGAACACAGTAAAGAAAAAGATGGAAACCACCAAAACCAGCTTTAGGACTCCTGCCAAGAAGAAGAATGTGGGTTTTAGTCATGAAACGGTCTGATGCACCTAGACAATGTCCACGCACAATGGCAACACATGTAAACAGGGAGTTTAATTCCTACCTCCAAATCGCATCATTCCTGAACAGAGATGTACTCTGCTACGTCAACACTGAGAAAGAAAGAATATGAATAACATGCGCGAATGTGAATAACATGCCAGATAAGATTCGGATTGGATATTATCTGAAGACAGATTGTAGAGCTAGGAAAGCAAGTGGCTCGTGAAAAAACCCATCACTTCCTGATTCTCAGTATTCTCACAATACATGACGAAAAATTAGCTACGAAAACATAAGCTTATGAGGATTTGTTTATTGAAGCTTGTAACTATTGCCTTTTTTTGGTCCACTGACTTGAAGACAACCATTTAATCTCTTTGGACTGCGCAGTATTAATGTTAGCAATACGTATACAAACAAAAACAGTTCTAAAGTGGACTTCTTGGCTAACTATTAATCCATAACTAACGTTAGCTGACTGGCTTGGCATTTACAAGGTTGTTCTTCCATCAGAAAAAAAGATGGTATATGCATAACATCATTAGATAGCTGGCTTACTAGCAATAGCCTAGTTTGGTAGGTTAAGCATGGAAGTGTAACCTTACACAGCGTTTTGTCAACGTTAAATATTATGTATTATTAAGTTAAGACGGATTCAATGTAAATCAGACTGCGAAGTTAGCTAGTTAGGAGTAAAATAGGCTTAACCGTCCAACTATCGAACTAACTTACTGTAACGCTAACATAGCTAGCTAACTTTTCAGAGGCCACACACTCGTCACCTGACAAAAGCATATGGTAACGTTACTTTAGTCCATCAAATTTGAAGGGCTGGAACAGAAATGCAGTTTCATATGTTGGCCCATAAATAAAAGCTAGAAAGCATGCCACTTTCAATAATTACCTGGCCAATGCCTCTGGGAATGGTATCGTCAGCTAGCTATTCCTTTCAGCGGGCACCACCACTCACTTCCTATTCAAAACCGACATTAGCTGGCTTTTACGCTGCATAATGTCGTGTTCCGCCAGTCGTGCTATCCAGAGCTCCGTGAAGTTGGCAAATGTTGCTGGCCACAATTGGAGACTTCCGGTTCACATTTATCAAAATAAAAGTTCGGTGAATAAAATTATATATGAACTGTAATTTTGTCAATTTTCATTGTTAAATTAATACAGTTGGATATAATTGTGATGTCTTTGCAGAGAATATAAAATTGTGCACTCATTTCTATAAAAACTGAAAACTGAAAATTATGGATCTGATGAGCTGGTCTCTCAATGGAATTGATCTAATTTTCTCGACGAGAAAACTGGGTAAGGGAGAACCCGCCTGCCCCGACGGAACGCATGCATGATGGACTCGTATGAGGTACCGAGGGTCGTGTGTCTGTGCATCCTTTCCGTGGAGGATATTGAAGACGTCTACATAATTGGGATTATGATAACAGGTTAATTTGGTGGGTTCCTGGTTTATCGCAAAGTTCGAAAGGCGTTGGCAGCAGTTTTGGCAATTGAGAAGCTGCCCGTCTTTGAGGGAATGTGTCGGATCATGAACACTCAGACTCACGCGATAGGCGAACTGCATCGCCTCACTCGCGAGATGGATAACGACTTGGAGAAGTGGATTGGAACGACTCGGAATGGGCCATCACATTCGGCTAATTTGGACCGAGAGAACCAGTGAGACTTTAAAGGCCCGGACACACCAAACCGACGGCCGGCCGCGGAGCGCCGACAAAGATCGCCTCGCGTCGATACGTGTCGTTAATGTTGGCTGTGCCGAACACACCGCAACGACGGTCCGCCGACGGCCGAGTTGCACGTACGTTCTGCGCCTGCGTGAGAGGTAATAACTCTCCACACCAGCAGGTGGCGGTAGTCTGTATTTGTCTTTCAAAAAATGGAAACCGGAAGACCGGGGAATGCGTTTGCATTGCGTTGGACCTAGAAGCAGCCATTGTCTCGCTCACAACAAACAGTTTGCAGCAATTTCCTTGTTCTCTTGCTATTTAGTAATACTAATCGAAAATTATGTCTGGTAGTGATAGTAACTTTGGAATGGCTTGCTTTCGTCGCTTCCGTTTCTCTTCTCGTGCACTGATTCGCTAGCTGGACAGCCAATCAGAGAGCTCTCTCATCGACAGCTCCGGGGGCTCAAACACGCCGACGGAGTGTCGGCGTGCGGGACACACCGGAAAGACTCGGCCGACAGGGCGCCACCGACGTCCGACGGCCGACCGTCGGTTTGGTGTGTCCGGGCCTTAAGGCAGGCAGAAAACTGCAGAGTCGGCCTAACCCAAACAAGCTTATCTTCATTGGCTCCCCCGCTTCGGCCTTGGACAGCCGATTTCTACTCTCCTGGATGGTATGCAGACAGCTGCTCAGCCCATCCCCCAAACCCCACCCCTCTCCTCCCTACTCCTCCTGTGGACTTCACCTCTTGGGACTCAAGGTTGTCTCCAATCCTCACCACCGATTGAGAACACTGTTGGCCTGGGCGGTGACGAAGTACAGAGGCTCACACATACACATACACAAAGACACACGCACACACACCCTTGGATTCAACACCTTAGTCGGCCCCCTCAAGTCTTTCCCTATCATAGAGCAGTATGCTGGGGAGTTGAGCGTTGCGCCATGTGGCTGCGCACTCCCCCTAGTGTCTGAGCTGTGACACCTCCCCTCCCTGAGACCTTTCCCAATACCAAAATGTGCATGTCTTGAGTTTTCTTGTTGTGATGTTTAATTGTTTGCTTATGTGCCAAGGTTTTTTTTCCTAATCCCACACTGGGCCCCCCTAAAGGAGCCCAGTTTGGGGAGTTGTATTTTTTTCCCTCATCTACCCCCATTGTTTCTTTCTTATCTAATGATAGTTCTCCTGCTCCTGTCTCCCTCCCCATGTTGGCCACGAAATGGCTTCTGTATGTTTCTTGGACGGGATGAAACTGTCAACTGTAATTTCGTTGCTCTGTGCTGTGCAATGACAATAAAGCTATTCTATTCTATTCTATTCTATTCTATTCTATTCTATTCTATTCTATTCTAAAAACTGTTTGCCACGAGTTGTTGCTGTCTGTCAGGTGTGGTATGGGCATGCATTGCCATAGACTGTCAATTGGCAACCAGCTCATTTGCATAGCTGATAACTCAAAAACTATAAATTGTTACCAAAGGAAAGGTATACATTTGTTAGCTGGACCCATATCTTTAATATTCTAATGTATTTTTGGTGAAATCATGTTCCCAGCAATTGTTGCTGTGTTTCCAGTGTGGGAACGACTCGGAATGGGCCATCACATTCGGCTAATTTGGACCGAGAGAACCAGTGAGACTTTAAAGGCCCGGACACACCAAACCGACGGCCGGCCGCGGAGCGCCGACAAAGATCGCCTCGCGTCGATACGTGTCGTTAATGTTGGCTGTGCCGAACACACCGCAACGACGGTCCGCCGACGGCCGAGTTGCACGTACGTTCTGCGCCTGCGTGAGAGGTAATAACTCTCCACACCAGCAGGTGGCGGTAGTCTGTATTTGTCTTTCAAAAAATGGAAACCGGAAGACCGGGGAATGCGTTTGCATTGCGTTGGACCTAGAAGCAGCCATTGTCTCGCTCACAACAAACAGTTTGCAGCAATTTCCTTGTTCTCATGCTATTTAGTAATACTAATCGAAAATTATGTCTGGTAGTGATAGTAACTTTGGAATGGCTTGCTTTCGTCACTTCCGTTTCTCTTCTCGTGCACTGATTCGCTAGCTGGACAGCCAATCAGAGAGCTCTCTCTCATCGACAGCTCCGGGGGCTCAAACACGCCGACAGAGTGTCGGCGTGCGGGACACACCGGAAAGACTCGGCCGACAGGGCGCCACCGACGTCCGACGGCCGACCGTCGGTTTGGTGTGTCCGGGCCTTAAGGCAGGCAGAAAACTGCAGAGTCGGCCTAACCCAAACAAGCTTATCTTCATTGGCTCCCCCGCTTCGGCCTTGGACAGCCGATTTCTACTCTCCTGGATGGTATGCAGACAGCAGATAGTGTCTGAGCTGTGACACCTCCCCTCCCTGAGACCTTTCCCAATACCAAAATGTGCATGTCTTGAGTTTTCTTGTTGTGATGTTTAATTGTTTGCTTATGTGCCAAGGTTTTTTTTCCTAATCCCACACTGGGCCCCCCTAAAGGAGCCCAGTTTGGGGAGTTGTATTTTTTTCCCTCATCTACCCCCATTGTTTCTTTCTTATCTAATGATAGTTCTCCTGCTCCTGTCTCCCTCCCCATGTTGGCCACGAAATGGCTTCTGTATGTTTCTTGGACGGGATGAAACTGTCAACTGTAATTTCGTTGCTCTGTGCTGTGCAATGACAATAAAGCTATTCTATTCTATTCTATTCTATTCTATTCTATTCTAAAAACTGTTTGCCACGAGTTGTTGCTGTCTGTCAGGTGTGGTATGGGCATGCATTGCCATAGACTGTCAATTGGCAACCAGCTCATTTGCATAGCTGATAACTCAAAAACTATAAATTGTTACCAAAGGAAAGGTATACATTTGTTAGCTGGACCCATATCTTTAATATTCTAATGTATTTTTGGTGAAATCATGTTCCCAGCAATTGTTGCTGTGTTTCCAGTGTGGGGTGGCCATACGTTGCTATTGACTGTCAGTTGGCACCCAGCTCATTTGCATAGCTGATAACTCAAAAACTATAAATTGTTACCAAATTAAAGGGGGTATACATTTACTCTATAGACCCATATCTTTAATATTGTGCAGTCCTTTCTGTGAAATCATGTTCCCAGCAATCCCAGCTGTGTTTCTAGTGTGGGGTGGCCAAGCATTGCTATTGACTGTCAGTTTCATGTTTGATTTCACCAGAAATACATTAGAATATTAAAGATATGGGTCTATAGAATAAATGTATACCCACTTTCACCCTGTACCTGGCATGTGTCGCATAGACCTGTAGCATGCTTGCCGACAATAATTAAGCCGTGTACGTCCAAGCTGAAGTGGAGTCACAGTAACTGTATCTTCCCTATTCACATCAGGCATGACTGCTCTGCTTGACTGCTCTGCTTGACTGATGCTTGTATCCTGTGGAGATGCCGCCCTGTTCAGCAAGCACCCCAGTGTTCCTGCCATCTCTTATTGCAAGCATTCAAAATGTGTGATTTCCCTTCCATTCTGCCCAATGGAACAATTAAATTAGCCCGTGTAAGGGATTGTTTAGCCATCAGATCTGCTTTCTCATTCCCTGTCACCCCAACATGTGCGGGTACCCTGTAACTACTGTCAGTTTGTATAACAATATGAAATTGCATATGAGTTTCCATACTGTGGAAAACATAATTTACACATAAATCCAAGATAAATATATGATTCACTATTGCATATACAACCTAAGTATATGAATCTGGACATAATCTTTGTAATGAATGCAACTGTAAAAAATAAATACATGAAATATGGCTCAGTTTTATTTATCAGTCAGAACAAGAGCTTTAAATCACTGAAAATTAGCATAACAAAATCCATATAACAGAGATTATGTTAAAATAAATAAATAAAGTCTAACAGCAAACATGAATTGCTTTAAAAATATGACTCGGACAGAAAAAATGCATTTCATTGAATAGTTTGTTTATAAAACCTTACTTCCTAATATGTAGGGACTCCAGTTTCTAGTACGACATTATACAGTTAGTGACCAACTGTGACCCTCATCCTATGGTGGAATGGCCGGTGATGTGTCGTTGGGGGGGGGGGGGGGGGCAGAAGGCTCCATCGACCACAATTCTGGGATGTCTGAATTTTTAAGGTGAGAATGCTTCCCAAGATAAACTGGGGTCCCTATTCTGATCAGGCAAGCTTCATACCAAGAATCTCAATGTGTAACAACAGACTCCTGTTACAACAACACTAACAGTTCTCCACTTGATTTTTATAGCAGTGCAATTATTTCTTTATGTTTCGAGATGCTTTTGATCACTCCATTTTACATTGTGAATTTCTCAGAGTACAAACATGTCATGAGAGTACAGTGTGAAGCTGTAATCCACAAATGACTCCTTCACACAATATACCCTGAGATGCATACTGGAAGAGAAAAATATTTTACTTCAAAAGTAAGGCATTAACACTACCTTTGTAATACAGTAAATAAATGTCTTTGATTGAGCTGTCCTCTCTTATACTTCCACTGGTAACCAGAGAACATCAGAAAGCCAATACAAACAAGGAAACAGTCAATTAACGCCACACAACCAAACAGGTTCCAGCTGGCGTATGTTCACGTAGGCATGTAGATCACATTTCTTCCCCAAAGTGATCTTGTTTCAGGCATAGTTACACAATCAGATCCTAAAGAGAAATAGAAGAATACATCATCATGGCTGCCTAGTTTTCAGATGTAGACATACTTCACACATTAATAATGAGTCACACAAAGTTTAATCAGTATACCTTGAAGAGGATTCTGAAAATGACCTTGCATGAAGGCTTCAGCACAAGTAGTTACAATCGGAAATGTAAACGGCATATATGACATTCTCCCATCGAACATAGTGAATGCAACATGCAGTAATGTTTACCTCATCTGAATCATTATGGTCACTTCCTGCATTGCTGAGGGGAACTGTCTGTGGGCCAATGGGAATGCAACGGTCTTCCTCCTGCACCTGCAGAGCAGAGAAGCGGTATGATGGAATCCTGTAGGGGGCAGTAGACGACAGTCAGGACTACAAATACAGTGTTAAAAAAAACAAGAATGATGAGTGTCCATATGTTGTAGATATCTTATTTAATAATTAGCATAAACAAATTTTCCTATGTGAGTAACTGAGGTAGAATGATTAAATAAGCTACAATAATACATGTTAAGAATGCCAAACAGGGGCATTGCAGGTACAGAAGACATTACTTTTTAGTTCAGATCACTGTTGCAGTTTACCCAACATGCTCTACCATACCTTTCTGTATGCAGCATCCTCCTGACCATGAAAAGGCCAGCAACAGCCAAAGCTACCACCACGACTGACACAGACGCCACCATCACCAGGACTGTGGTCTGTGGGACATTCTGGAAACAAGGTAATAACAAATATATCACCACTGTCCAGTCAGACCTCCCTCTCGGTTATACTCATTGCGTGCTTTGCAGGGCGAATATAGCTGCAGGTAAATTAGTGATTTTGTCCTCCTCACAGGGCAAACTCACTGGCTTTGAAGCAGACACCTGACTGGGGCCCCCACAGCCCTTGCTGACAGTCCTCTCTCTGCGCAAAGGAGCGAATCCTCCTTCACACCTGTCGCTGGGCACTTTACGGTACCTGCACCAGGGACGACAGCATTGCAGCACTGACTTATATACAAAACATTTAATGACAGCAACAGTGTTGTGTGTGTAGGGACTACAACTTCCACATTCCCACAGGAAAATTCCGCGACGTCCACCACGAATGACGTCTAACTTGGTTCAGCCAATCCCGTCATGGCGGGAGCAATAAACGGTCCCGTATAAGAGCAAGACACGTTCTTGGGATCTCTCTTCTGTTTCTTCTGCTTCTTCTGCCTCTTCTGCTTCTTCTCTTGGACGCACCCTTTTTGGCCATTCGCTTCAGCTCATCTGCTCCGAGACTCGGACAGAGGCTGAATGCTGCACAGCGCACTACCAGGCCTACGGACACACCCAGTTACCTCGCGGTAACTTCGTGGCCTATAGCGAGTGGAAACTGGTGTACGCGGAACGCAACATCAGTTTACTCCTGCAAAACTCACCAGCGAACAACAGCAACAAACTTTTACACCTGGAAAAGGACCAGCGGATCAGACGACAACGCGCTGCTAAGACGGGAACACCCCAGCCTGCGCATCTCTCCCGGACACCATTCACAGCACCATCGCCGCTTCTACAAGGACAGCATGTCTTTTGGATCCAGCAATGCGTATGGACTCAGTAAGAAAACAAACATTCAGGCATAGCCAGTGTTTAGTTTAGTCTTAACTGTTTTTGTGAATCTGTGTTTCAATATTTACCATCCAACCATTGTAATGTGTTTGGTTAGCTACATATATATGTACGTGAATTGATTCGCCGTCTTTTGCGCATACATAGAGTAAAACTACGCAAGTAGTCCCTTCTCACAGCTAACTCTAACTCATTACCACACCCAGAACTCTAGCTTACTCAAGCTAGCTACTCCCACTTTTACCTTACCTTTCCTTCAAGCGACACGCGCGCTCGCGCGCGCCCACACACACATACACGCCCTAACTTAACCTACTAAATTTCCTTACTAACTTCCCGTTAGTTTATCTGTTATGTGTTTGTATGTTTGTTTAATAAATATATTTTATTAAACCCGGTGTCCGTTTTGGAATCGCATAGACATGAGAGCCGAGTTAAAGCAGTCTTTCGAAGAACTTCCAACCTTCAGGTTATCGGTATGTTCAATCATTAATATTGGTTATTTTAATTAATTAAAATACTATATTTGTGGTTGGATATTTCTGATAACAGTAATTTTATGAGACTGATTACTTTTCGCAGTTATACTGCAACACAACGTTTAACTGGCGCCCCGGTTTCGTAGAGAGTAAAATCCCTGCGTTATTTGGCGGCCCGTGCAAGGACCCTACATAATTTGGAGTCCCGTGCGAGGACCCCTACATGTGCGTGTGTGTGTGTGTGTGTGTACCATTATGATAAGCGACATTACCCTGAAGTCTGAAGCTCCTCCTCTTCTCCATTTAAACACACCTCCAGGATGTGGTCCCTGAGGTCTGTCTGTTCCACACACTCTGAGGTGTTCTCGTGCCGATAGTACCCGTAATCACTGTTAGGGAGGAGAAAAGGCCCCGCATGAATGACTGTCAATGGCCCTTTTCTGATTCAGAGGTCTGGTGGTTCAGCTGCTGCGGAGAGAGAGCTCACCCCACACCCAACACACACCTAATATTATTCAATCAAAAACACAAAGCTACACACCGTCTTTCTCTGACAAGTTAATTGGGGCATTACTTTCTTTCGTGATTGTACGGCCAAATAATACCCTGGAATGTCGCTAGGACAGAATTACTGGTAATGTAAGGAACAGAAACATCAAGGCAAATGTAATACTGTAAGTTCAATACAATGTCGTAAGAATTGTCGGAAGAGTCTGTCAGCCAGGTAGCCCCTTTTTGCATAATAAACACAGGTCACATTAAGTAGCACTTCAGATACAGGCACAGAACATTCACAAAACATCCCTGTAAGGTTGTAGTGACATGACAAATAAATGGCTAAGTCGCACCATAAATAGTCCTCCCTGGTGCAAAGGCAGGGCATCTGCTGTCTGCGAACGACATAGTCCCTCCCATTTCTGCAGACAGCCTGCTTCTTCAACCTCCTGAAGGTCTCTCTGTACCCCAGGACACACCCGTCAGTGTCAGAGTCCCGACTGGCGGTGGAATGCGCCAACCACTCGACATAATCCCGCTCTTCGCCTGGGGAAACGCAGTGATAGTGGTTAAGGTACATGACTGGGACCCGCAAGGTCGGTGGTTCGATCCCCCGTGTAGCCACAATAAGATCCGCATAGCCGTTGGCCGCTTGAGCAAAGCTCTTAACCCTGCATTGCTCCACGGGAGGATTGTCTCCTGCTTAGTCTAATCAGCGTCTGCCAAATGCCTTTAATGTAATGTAATGTAATGTCAGCGGGTATGTTCTATTCCTGACATGCTATGAAGCTCATTTTCTGCCACAGCATTTAAACTTTTAGACATTTCTGAAACAGGGAAAACACTTCTGTCAGCAGCCTAGAAACACAAGCCATTTTAGTAAGCAGACAGCAGTTAGTGTCAGTGTTTAAACCATTTACTACACCTCCCAAAATTCTCACACCACAAATACTCACACCACTGCTCCAAATATAGATTAAAAAAAGATATTCTTAACATTTTTTTTAAAAAATGACATCAACAGCGAATGCGTTTGAGAGAAAGAAAATGTCCCTCACATTCTCTAACGAGCAGGGGCTGGAAGTCGATGGTGACTGCCACCCATGTGGCCCTGTACTGCTCCTCTGGCCGGTACCCCCAGATGGTGAGGTTCATGGTCTTTGTGCCAGGCTCAGAGGCAAGGCCAGCGAAGAAGATGGGATGGTCAGTGAAGTTGTACAGCTTCCAGCACTGCCCCTCGTCTGTGGAGAACCTGGAGTCACCACAGCCATGAGGTCAAAACAGAGAGCGCTATTTCTGTCAAGCTCTTACACAACATATACATCTACCACATAAAATTTGAAATAAGCATGATTTAAGGAGCACACTTACACAACTGCACAGATATAAAAAATGAATGAACAGACAGAGGGATATTCTCACTTGATAGTGCTTATGAGGCGATCCGTATGGGACTCCACTGCCACCAGGAGACCTCCGGAGTCCAGGATGGCGTAGTGATGGGGTCCCATCAGCGACCGTGCCCAGGTGTACCCCCCGTCGTCTGACACGTACACGTCAGGCCGAGCTGAGGTGACAGAGTCTCCCACACTGCCTGGGGGGCGCACAGTCACAGGGAGAGGGATAAAAGACCCCTCATTGGCATAATGAGTGCTATTATACAAAAAATACCTATAGGTTGTAGTATTCTGGACAATGATTTGACAATCTGGCAATCTAATCCCCTGTGTTTAATTGGCTGAAGAAATCTCCACCTCCATTGAGTTGCCTGCTACAAATTGCTAACATATTAAACATAGGTGGTGGTTAAGCTGAGTTACCCCTCCTAAATCAAACTGTTTTAGCATTCATTTGCTAGTCATATCACTGCGTTGCATTTGTTTTGGAAAGAATCAGGGTGATGACTGACAGATCTGTTACCATGAGCAATGACAAGGCCGATAGCACTGGGGTCGGAGAGTGGCAGCAGTGGCGCCAGGCCGTTATAGCGGCTGTACTCTCCATGGATATGCAGGTTGCACTGGAGGGCCAAAACAAACAGCGTATTGTACATGACTGTCATCATGTAGATGTATATCACACATGTTTTTCACCCAGACTTAGAAAATATGTACAGATACAGGCACAGTAATCATAAACACACTATCATGTATGTCATACATACAGTACACATCACTAACCTGCACCTAAATATATAAAAGCACAATATGAAAACCACAAATAAGGAAAAAAAACAATTTCACACAAAGCATTAATCTCACATACGTACAAAAAACACAGAGAAAAAGAGAGACGTAACAAACATTTTTGGTGTTCACTCCGCACTCTGCATTCTGCGGCTTGCTGAGTAACCTCCACTCGCCTCCTCTGTCAAAGGAGATGACTGTCCGAATACGATCATCTGGGACGCACAATGAGGACAATTACGTATTCCACTTTAGTCCAACTGCAATGCACTTAAAATTACATGCAGGTGCAAGAATAAAGCTATTCAATGCGAGTGTGTTGTTAAGACTCGTCAGGCCGTACCCTCCTCCAGGACATTGGTGAGGTAGACTCCCCTCAGAGACGTGACGTTGGTGAAGTCGCTCTTCCCCTCCCCGCCAAACAGATGGCGCTCTAACGACTTAGAGTAGAGAATTCCGCGGTCATCTGACGTGTAAACCGTGCCGAAATACGTGTCCGCTGTGACAGTGGAGACAGAGCACAGCTGACACAGCCCAAGAAAGAGCACTGTTAACAGAACACACACACGAGCGGGATCTGATGATTCAGGTCCCCAAAGGGAGGTGCAAGCCTCAGTTTTGCTTATGTTCCACTTGATGACATGGTACATCTTGCAAATCTTATATGTATGTTTACAAAGCATGTTCTATATAAAAATCCATAAACATGGCTTCTGACAAATGAGCTGTGAAGATTGAAATCAAGAAAATAAATGTTCTCCTTTGAACACACACCCTGATATTTACAGTAGACCTTCACATCAGCTAATCCAGACTGGCATAGCCAAGAGAACGTAACAGGTTTCACCAGAAAAATGAAGCCATTCTCACTCTTTATCTGCATGTACATCATAATGCTGAAGTGGATTTCAGTGAGCACAGATATACGCTGACCGAAGCAATTAAGTGACAGCCACGAGACGGCGGTGAGATGGATTATTCACAATCTATTTGTGGCAGCAAAGAAAAACTTGTAAAACGAGTCTGCTATTCTCCAGCCTGACCATCTGATGACAGAACAGGACAGTGTCAATGCCATGACTCAACCTTCACCTGTGAAACTTTCAAACTCAATTCAGAATCTAACAGTCCCCTACAAACCAACTGCACATTCCAAAACCTTATTTTATACTAACACATGTCTACTGAACAAGTACCCTGTGATCTGAAAGCTTATTGAAATTGACATCACTGACATTAAACATCTGTGGAATGGTGGAATATCAGGGTTGTGGATATTAATGGACATTAACAGAGCAGAACATAAGTGGCAATAATTGATATTAGGCTAAGACTGAAACTTTTCTAGTTTATGAAGTTACCGTTTCAATTTTCAATACATGTAAATGAATGAACCAAGTTAACTTGTTAATCATGTATAGCTATTGCTGAAAATCTCTGGGTGGTGGATACTAAGAGTCATCAAGATTGGTGGCAAAATCTTCAGGGTGGTGGCAATAGAATATGACAGTTAAGCTCCCGATTAAATTTCAGACAGATGACAGAGCTTTAGGGTTGAGAACAATAATTGTTTGTGAGACAGCAGCGAATGAAACATTTTGCTTGCCTACCTGCTGGGTCATCCACATGCATGAAGATCATATCCTCATCTCCATCGAGAACAGAGTAGAACTGACAACAGACAGGGATACAGGCAAGTTCACAATAGCAGCAGCACAGTAGAGACCTGTGTAAATACTGTCCCCAGAATGCTTGAAAATCAACCAAATCTAACAGGCTTTAATTTTTAGTTGTTGAGCTTGAGATCGTAAAGCAAGAGGATGTTTAAAAGTCAAAGACAGGGCTTGGGTGTGCGCATACGTGTTTGTGTGCATGCGTGTGTTTCCACTCAGCCCTGCATTTTAGGTCAGTTAATTACCCTGGGAGAGAGTATCCCTTTCTGCCTCATCAGCAGTTGGGGGTGGAGAAATAGTCGAGCCACCAGCATCTCAAACACCTGACAAGTACACCCATGCACACCACCCCAGCCCCTCCCTCCCCTTTACAACACGCTGGCAAGTCTCTGGGTCAGCACCTTTGCATTGTATTGGTCTTTTATTGTAGTACTCTGCTTTTCTTTTTTTCTTTTTGTTCGTTTTTTTGTGCATGTGGGTGAGAGACTGTGTTGGATAAGTTGAATGGATCCTTCACTGATAAATGACAACAGAGGGAGGAGAGGAAAAGAGAGGGAGAGTCTTACCTGCTCAATAGTGGCAGAGGGCAGCTGAGCTTTATTGAAGATGTCACCCTGGTTTGAGGACACATAGATGACACGGGGCTCCCCCTGTAACAGTAATTTCAAGAAAATTAAAACTGAGACTACCTGCCTGCCAGGTGCACAGTTGCATTTGCACTGTTTTCTGAAATGCCACTTGTCCTCTGTTGCTGAGTGTATGTGTGTGCGCCGTGTCTCTGCTCTGTGTGTGTGTGTGGTTTGCCATGTGTGTTAGCATGGTGTGTTCAGCCGGTTTGCGTGTTTCACCTGCTTCTCCAAGACAGAGGTGAACAGGAAACCCCCAATGTAGCCGAAAGAGAAGATATTGTGAGTGAGGTCGGTGAAAGTCTTGCCCAGGTCCTCAGTCCTCCTCAGGAACAGTTCCCCCCTCGTGTCAGCGTCCACTGTGCAAGAAAAGAATACAATCACACAGGTCTCACAATGCCAGCCAAGGCACTGCTACTAGGGAGCTGCTGCATTTGCATCATTACCCAGGCCTGGACTTGAAAGCCTGGAGATTTTCCCCAGTATGTAGTGACCTCCATTATCACTCCATTATCCGCTATCACTAAAATGGAGCATATTTATTTTGTAGCATTTCAATATAATTGCAGGACTGGGAGTTCTAAAACTCTACATACAGTATATACATCAACAGTTACACTTTTTCATATTTCATACACCTTTCAGCCCTCTCCATGTTGAAAGGTGTTGAGGTGGTGCCTCCAGCCAACTCTGGGTAAAGTGCTAACCCCTCACCTGTCCCGTTGGGGCTGCAGCTAAAGAAAAGAGTGATGCCTGATCCCCTGAGAGTGAAAGAGAAGCCACAGTCAACACTGGTCACGATTATGGCCACACTCAACCCTGTCATGGTGGAACTGCTTTCTTGGTTTAACCTGTGGTTCACAGTGCCAGCAAAACCAACCCCATAAGAGGCCATGTAATTTATAACGGTGGTATTGTGCGACTGTTGTTTACCTCAAAAGAGAGACATTATTCTTCTGTGTTAATGGGCTGTAGAAATGAACCTCCTGTTACCCCATAAAGCACATGTGGAGGACAATATTTGAGCACTATTCATCAAACTTCATTTACGTTTCAAAGACATTCAAACACTTGCTACATTCAAAACTCTGCTGCAGCGGAAAGGTCATGTTTGCTCTTACCACATGAAAGAGTGAACGCCGTCCTGGAGCTTGTTCCACATGTTCCCAAAGTCTACAGACAACCAAAGGCCACCCTGAAAAATATGCATAGAAGCATAAGTCATGTTGAAACATCAGTCAATATGAACAAATAATACTTTGTCTCACATGGGCTGCATAGCATAGTAAATATCCACACACCTGAAAATGTGATAGAACCTGTCTGTTCGTGTTGTTACACACCAGTTAGTATTAGTGTCTTTACAGCAGAATGCCAGTTATAATGTCCCTGTAGTTAGAATATGTCAGTAAGAGGAACACTTATAATAATATATTCACACAGTTTCAAATGTGTATGAACTGTTAAAATGTACCTGCATTCCTGAATACCCGATCAAATTAAACAAATACCTGATTAAGTATTTGTCACTCACATCGTTGCTAATAGTGACCAGGTAGTTGGGGTTCTGGAAATGGAAGCTGATTGCCTGGCGTTGGTGGAAGGGCAGCTGGACTGGTTTGAAGGACACGCCTGCATCAGTGGAGGTGAATATGACGCCTCCATTCGATTCTAGGGCAGGGATGTCCCCTGTGAGAATTACCTGTGAGATCAATCAGTCATTAATTCTGCATCTCTGGTAGTTTAATGATACATTTAGATTAGCTTGTATTTCCCCAATCCTTACCACATCCAAGCTCATCTAAGGTCACCTGTCTTCTCTGTGCAAGTGCAAATGGCAGTTTGACTACATACCTGCCATATGTTAAACAAACTATTCAAAGAGACGGTAATGGCATTGTTTCATAGTTATTTATTAACATCTACATTCAATAAGGTCAACAGTGACCTCATTTCTCACTTAAATGGACCATACTGACAGGGAATGCAAAGGATTTAGCTCATTAAATGTAAGAGTGCTTATCAGATTGCTAACTAGGCCAACAGTGATAAAACCACTAATTTTTCATTTAATGTCCAGGGTGCTTTAATTACCACAGTCGGTGTCAGGACATCTTTAAAATCTGGGCTCCTACTATTATCCTACAACACACAGGGAACTACAACAAGGAACTACATTTCTAGTGCAGTCACCACTTCCAGCAGCAATCCTGTTATAAATTAAATAAGCAATTGTGAGTAGCATGCTAATTAAATGGCAATCCCAGTAATTTTGCATAGAATTTCCACAGCAAAACCTAATATATTTACTGATTGATCTCCATTCTGTTCAATATCTAAATTCTGTTGAAAGCCTGACTAAATGTCAAACACCAAAGAGTCTGTGGCATCTTGTGGGAAGTGGCATCTTTCCGGTGTTCCTGACAGAGTGGGGGAGTTGTTCTGAGGCTGCTTCTGTAGCTAAAATATGATGAGTTTTGACACTATGGCCTCAACAACTTAACTGCTGAGGGGTGATGAAGCACAGAAGACAGGCTGTGCTGATTGGCCAAAGTATCTCAAATAGGATGATATGTGCGGTTCTGCCAGAGTGTATACCCACGCATCATCCTGCACAGATTGTGCAAAGTGTTGTTTTTAATTGTACAGAAAACAAGGTAAACCTAATAGCAAATTAATAATGATCTTTTTCCATGCTTATACATGTATAATATCTGTTGCAGTGTATTTTTTACAATAGAAAAAGCTCTGAACAATGTTTTATTTTCAAAGCAAATTAAATGTAAAGTTATAACCTGACCACAAAAGAAAAGTTGAGAAGCACCCGTGAAAGCAGTGGCCAATAGAAAAATGTCAAAATAGAAATAAATGAAAGGATATACCCTTATACATTCCGTGTGACTGATGGTGTTTCTTACCTTTTCCGAGTTCCCAGGGCCAGTGCTAATGCCAAATTCTTTCCGTATTAAGGTGTTGTTGATGACATGGGTGATATCATGAAAGGTTTTCCCATAGTCCTGACTGTCAGGGGTGAATTCACAGGAAAATAGTTACAGCTTCTGTGGATGTTGGCAGTATTGAAACTAAAATCTTAGAGCAATGAGAAGTACTCCAGAAAAACAAATCTATTGATCCAGGCAATGTAAAGCACCCTAGGTGTAGGGTCCTCTATCATGGTCCTGTATCACGAAGCAGGATTGCAGATTTAGCTAGATAACTGCACTGAGGACAACCCGGAACCTTCCCAAATCTGGAACATGAATTGAAGTAAAAAGAGCTGTTCTGTGTTTTACTCAGTGCAGTCATCCTGCTATGGCTGTAATCCTGCTTTTAGATACAGGCACCAGGGTTTGTTTCAGACTGAGGCCATGCTAAGTGTGGACTGTATGGAGAACCACTTACCTTCTATAAAGTCGGGACGATCCTCCTCCTACAACCACACCCATGGGAGGACTGATCGTTGACAGCACGAGAATCACCTTACAGGCACAAAATAATAATGGAAACACTCATCATCATCATCATTGCTGACCTCTGTAATCAAACACAGCAAACATGAAGCTACTTACATAAGCTACTTGTAGTTGGTTATGCACTCTGTAATAATAACACACAGCAATGTAAAGCCTGTGGAATATGCAAAGATGCAAACATTAGTTTATCTCATGGAACTGGGTAGTGCCTTGGTTTTTGTAGTTTTCTCTGACAAAAATGAATTTCAGACATTAACATTGGGCCGGACCATCATGAACAAAGAGACTGCTTAACTTGCTGATGGTGTGCAATAGTGGCTTGGATACTGCTGGCACGATTCTCCTCATTAACTATGGGAATTTGTGGCTGGAAGTGCATGCTCCTCGGCCGTGATGTCCATGCATTGGTTCCAGATTCAAAGCAAAACGAACAAGCAGCTCTGAATCAGTTGAGTATGTATATCAATCAATCAATCAATCATGCAATCTCATCAAACTTCACAGAGAGGGATACTATGTTCTGTGCATGAACTCCTTATTAGAGCTAAAAATACACGTTAGTGTGAAAAGTGGTGCAAAGAACACAGGTAGTTGTCTTAAGTGTGGAAAACATCATACGGTCTGATTATTCATCCTTTACTATACATGTGAAGCACGCCAAAAGAAGCTACCCCCACTATGAAGGGATCTTGTGGCTCTGTCATTGTGCAGGGTGCACTTGCAGGTGTGGTTTATGTCCACAAAACCCCATAGAAGGCAAGGTGAACAGCAATTAACAAATGCATTTACAATCTGATGAGTAGTGGTCTCTTCCAGAAGGACAGTGCCCCCATCCACTGATGATTTTATAAGCATTAAAACAATGTAAACCATTATGCCATGTTGATCTCTAGTCATCAGCTCTCAAGTGGACTGTACGCTAAAGGGAGAATCTGGAGCAGTGCCTGAGGCAGCGTTTTCCACCACCATCAACAAAAGACCAAATGGTGGAATTTCTCATGGAAGAATGGTGTTACATCCCCCTCAGTACAGGTGCAGATATTGTAGAATCTATGCCAAGACACAGTCAAGCTGTTCTGGTATCTTGTGTTGTGCCCTTAACACTGCATTGTTCCAGGGGGGATTATCCCCTACTTAGTCAACTGTAAGTCACTTTGGATAAAAGCATCAGCTACATAACAAATGAGTTTATATGCAGGAAAAATATGACCAGCAGTAAGTCTGGATGTTGGTGTGAGATCAAATTGATCTCTCCCCCTCAACCGGTGAGCAATCTGACACAAAATGGCTGCTGTGCATCACCCGGGTAGGTGCTACGCATTGGTGGTGGTTGAGGCGAGTTTCTCCCTCATCACGGTAAAGTGCTTTGAGTGTGAGAAAACCGTTATATAAATGCAAAAAAAACAAAAAAAAAACAACTGAGATCGCAGTTGTTTGCAGTGACCAAATCCAACTGAAAGACAATCCATTTTTGTTACTGCCGTAGGAACATGATGAACATGATGAACTTCATTAAATCCATTACAATTCCAATCACCATTCATGAAATTGCAGTGTACACTTACCCCGGTCCCATCACCAACCCATGTGAGTGTAAAACTAGAGCCATCATCTCCATGGAATGCAGTCTGCAGAGAACACCAACACAACTTTCAATAAATTACTAGAGCACCAAGACACATAAAACACCAAAAATGCATCTTTATACTGTATACTGTAATGCCATATACATAAAAAAGACACATTGACACAGATATCATTCTGAATGAAACAGTGCCTAACAAGTGGAAGCAAACCTGCAATGGCTATTATCAGAACTGAATCAGGGCTACGAGTGTTCTAGACCTTAGCTATAAGGGCAGTATGCCTTATCAGGCAGACAGAGCATGGTCAGTGAAGGTCCAACTGTCTCTGCCACCTCATCACACTTTTTGACAATTGAGCTAACTAAGGTGAAGCCACTTGAGATAAGCATTATTTGGTTTATTTGACATGCATACACATTCATATCCCTTCATATTTAATGATACCATAACTTCTCAGGGCACATTTCACAGCAGAGTATATAAATTAATACTCTGAATTTTGTTTTCCATAAAATAGTTATACTGTATTTGTTCTTGTTTAATTATGTCCCGTAAATGTTGCAGCCTAGCCATTCTTCCATTCTTCTTTATTGAAAGTGCTTTCACACACACACACACACACACACACACACACACACACACACACACACACATTCACCTCATGGGTGTTCTGATCCAACTTCTTCCAATCCGAAGCAGGGAGTTTTAATATGCATGAATTGAAGCTGGGACCCCTGGTCCTGGTATCCCTTTTATCCCGCGACCGCGTCTCTTCTTTCACAGTCCTAGAAAAAAATATGGTGCGCTTACTCCCCTTCTCTTGCTTAAGCCCCTGTGAACTCACCACCGCGACAAGTACCAAGACTCCAAAAAGTACCAAGAGTCTTTCTGTCATCTTGTCTTAAGCGAACTAACCTCCGCACCCCTGGCGTGTGTGAGAGACAGACATAAGTCACGTCGCACTTGAATGCAAAGAGGTGGAGGCGATGCAACTGGGTAATTTACATACACTTCTTACGGGTCTTCACAGGAGCTGGCAACCAAGTATCTCGTTTGACCGAGTCAACTTCACTGAAAATGTCTTTCCAGTATTGCTTGACATATTTACATCTCGTCCAGAAAATGTTCTATAACATATTTGTATGGGGGGGGGGGTACGTATTTCATTTTAGTCATACTGCTTTCTTGATCATGTTATATATACACGAGCAAATAAACTATATGATTTCTGATAATCAAAAGAATTAAATTATGTTCTTCGTAATTATTGAATTATTCAAGTGATGGTGTCACAATTGGATGTCAATGTGCCTACCCGCTGAACACTGCTCCAGTCCTTTGCTTGATTCTTTCTGAAACCGTCACAAAAGGATATTAAGTGAAAGGAAAAAATGAGAGGAGGAAACGAAAACAGAAGAAAGTTTTCAGAACTCCTCAGTTAATATTGTATGGTTGCTAATTTGGTAGCGATCACTGATTGTCAGGTTATGCCACTTGAGGGCACCATCTCTCTTTCCAGCAGATATTTCGCAGACTTCCTGAGAAAGACGCGCCCCCATGAATGTAAGTTCCGCTTTCATTGGGCACTGCAGCTCCGAATCATGGACCAGAGTGGTAAGGAGGGAATAACCATTTTGTTGATATTCTGAAAGAGAATGATAAATATGTTGAATGTCATATCAGTAATTTCTACGGTGCAGGATATATATGTTTTATATAACGCCAAACGTTCCTTCATGATGTTGATTCCTTGGTAATGAACTTAATTCCCACTTCTAAGAAGCTTTTGAGTTGCGGCCTGTTAGCGTCTCAAAGCTAACACAATTAGCTATCTGGCTCTTGCACATTAGGGTATTTTACTGTTTTATCTGCATATTATTATTAGCTAAGTTAGCTAGATACTAAATCTTGACTAACGTCTTGAAATCACAAATAATATAGTTCTAACGATAATCTGTTAAACGTTAGTATGTTGCTAGCAAGTCTAATAAACGCATATAGGAAGCGGTTAGCTAGTCAACGTTATAACACTTTGCGGGAGTCGCTGCGAATGGCAGTTAGCTCGTCTAGCTAACAAGTTGGTTGCGGTAATTCGCCTAGTTGGCTAACGTTAGCTACCCAATGTTTGATGGTTAGCTAGTAACTATGCTAACCAGCCTTGATAATTGACGGCGTTACCTGGGATAAATACTCGTGCACGTCAAAGAAACTGAGAAGGACACAAAACACGATGCCTAGCTAGCTAGAGCTATATTGCGAAGCTAATTTAATCTTAGCAACAAGTTAGCTAACAATTCCAGTTTTCCGGCTAAGATTCAAAACAAGAGCTGTATAGGCGTGAAATGGTTTTGTAACACTGTCCGGAAATGTTTGCTACGGAGTTAGTCTTTTTCTAGTTTCAGTGTAAAATATCGTAAACAACCTATGTAATCTATCCTGACCTGTGGAATCCATTACAAAACCCCGAAAAATCTCAGCGAACACCCAACTTGTCAGCACTAACCAATAGTTCCTGAAGGACAAGTACTGGTATATTATATAGCTATGAGACATGCCATAAAACAATTCTCATAATATAGAAGTCACCTAACTTATTGTATGAATGATACATCACAAAGCAATGGTCTTCCCTGTTTGCAGATAATGATTTGCAGGGCACGGACGGCTCGGGGAGTTTGGGGGGTCCTGATGTCCGTAGAAGGATCCCCATCAAGCTCATCTCCAAACAGGTCATCCGGAGCAAGCCTGTCGTTCGGCCGCAGCGAGCAATGAACCGGCTGCCTTCCAAATCACAGACTGGGGATGAAGGTCTGCTGAATTTGTTTGCGGTCATAACAAGTCATAATTTCTATGATTCTCTACACAAAATGCATATTCCTGACAACGTTTCTAAGTGACAATTAATAGAACTTGGTAAATAATTGTATATAAACTTCATCTCCGTTTAAACATGAAAAATAAGATGGTATAAACTATTATTTCTCAAACCATGCTTCTGACTCCTGTCAGTTGTATCAGAGAGTTACCATGGAAACATTGCAGTAATTCTCAGGCCGGGATCAGCTTGTAGTGACTTTTGTACTACAGTTTATAATTGGACCACTTCCTGTGTTCCAGAGAATTTTGGTTTCAAACAGGAGGAGAGGTTTGAGTGCAAGTCTGGGGATGCTTTTGGCAGTCAACGGAGATTTCCTCAGCAGATGTTCTGGGATTATAAGGTTTGATTTATTTGAACTCCCCTTAGCCCTTCCCAAGGGTAATGATAATTAAAGTGCCTAGCTTGGCTTTTATTATGGCATTACTTCATATTGAGAGTTTGAAATTATGTAGTTGAATGTATAAGCATTATTTCCTCAGCTGAACTTGCTTGGAGAAAAGGATGACACTCCGGTGCATTTCTGTGACAAGTGCGGACTGCCTATAAAGATATATGGGCGAATGGTATGACAAAGCTTTCTTCAATATGTATGTGTTGTCCTCCTCGTTCTGTGTTAAGTTTATGTTCCCAGAGGAGTTTGCCCAGTCAATCAGAAACTGTGTGTTATGAACCTGGCAATATGCTTAATTCTTCAAAGGCATACTGTAGTCAAATTGGCCAGAACGGCATATATATGTCTGGAAACCAGCACCAATTTTTGATTCCGTCATTATGACCTCAAACTTTATATTTGCAGTGGGAGCAACATGTATTCTT
Organism: Conger conger; assembly: GCF_963514075.1. Classification (NCBI taxonomy): domain Eukaryota; kingdom Metazoa; phylum Chordata; class Actinopteri; order Anguilliformes; family Congridae; genus Conger; species Conger conger. The sequence goes on from NC_083767.1 coordinate 45,692,246, forward strand.
TATTGTAGACCAACTGCAAATATGAAGATTGCTCTCTTACCTTCCTCTTACATTTTTGTGGGGTTTTTTTTTTGCACAAACTACAGCTTCACATTGTCATCATGTTGATTATTACTTTATTGCTACAGATGGCTCAAGGTGGTGACCATGCTCTGTTCTCTCCACAGATCCCCTGCAAACATGTGTTCTGCTACGATTGTGCTGTTCTGTACGAGAAAAAATGTGACAAGATGTGCCCTGGGTAAGGATTATTTTCCTCTTCTCCTGTATATAGCTCCTGTATTATCATTATCCTGTTGGTCTGTAGCTCCTCTCTCTTCTATGCATGTAGGCCTTCCTGGCCAGTTTTTCACCTTTTTAAATTTGTTCAAGGTTACTGTGTAGTAGGTTGACATATTGCACCAAAGTTGAAATCATTTACCATTGTCAGCTAGCCTGTTCTTCACTATTGACATCAGGCAGGCCTACATGGGATGGCTCCTCCCTGGATTTTTTTTTTAAACCTCATTAGCTGGTTTTGGTGGGTTCTGGCTCTATCATTTTGTGTTGTATTTGTTACAGTGTCTGCAAATGCACTATATGTCAAATTGATTGTTATTCACATTGTTGCTGTCGCCGTTATGTTTGAAGGTATCTAAAATCTTAAGAAAATAAGCTTATTATCTTCTGAGTGAAATGAATGCTTAAGAGAGTGTTTTACACTTTGGCTGTGCATGCAGTTAGCATATTCCATACCGTGAACTGTGATGGTGCCATTGTATTGAAGAAGAGGCGTATAGGATTAACAGTATAGGGCATACTAAATGTCCAGCAAAACTTTGAAAGGGATGGTACCTTTTCAAATGTATGATTATGTAGTTCAGACAGTTTCATTTTTCACTCGCTCAAATTACTGTACAATTTAATGTTAGGCTGTTTTTATAAATGAAATTGTATTTTGTACCAGGGAAGGGCGTTTAAGTACTCCAAGAATTATCTCTTTATAACTGCTCTGACTGAAACATACTCTTGATATGGGAAGTTTCAGTGCTCAGGGTCCTTGATTTAATTAAAATAGAATTACATAATTTTTATTGCTGTGCAGCCTGCAAATTATTTTTGATGTTTCTATGCACAATAAGCTTTAATATAGGGTAGAACAGGTTTGGTCTTAAACTTCAGTATAATAGTGAAATAGCTAGTGGTATCGCGCCTTACTGACTAATTCTAGTCTGTTTGCTGTTGCCGAGTACCACACTAGTGCGCCTAGTATCCCGTCACTGAAGCCCTGGTGTATGGGCTGTTAATGAAGTGAGTGTTTGCTGTCGCTGGCTCCATTTCTCTTACTAAATCTCAAGCACAGTGTGTCCCTGTACAGCTGCACTGACCCGGTCCAGCGCATCGAGCAGTGCCTACGTGGCTCCCTCTTCATGTGCAGCATGGTGCAGGGCTGCAAGCGCACCTACCTGTCCCAGAGAGACCTGCAGGCCCACATCAACCACCGCCACATGCGCGCGGGCAAGCCCGCGGCCAGCCGGCCTGACGGCCTGCACCTGCCCCCCGCCCCCGACCTGCCCGAGCGCTTCCTCCTGCCCCCGGACAAGCACCGCCTGCCCCCCCCTCCGCACCTGCCCAAATCGCACATCCTGCTGCCTCCCCCGCTGCAGCATGCGGGTCACGACCCCTACGGCCAGCCGCCCCCGCACGATGACCTCCGCCCCGCCCAGGCCCCGCCCTCGTCCTCCTCCGACCTGGGGCCGTCCCGCTCCCTCGCACAGGAGACCTTCCGCATCGCCACGGTGACCACGCGCAAGCACAGCAACCTCATCACCGTGCCCATCCAGGACGACTCCAGCTCCGCCTCCTCCAGGGAGCCCCTCCCTCAGCCGGGCCCCGGCCCTGCCCCTCCCCACCACCACCCGGGGGACTACCCCGGCCAGCCTGTCGTGACCCACCCACACCACATGATGGCGCCACAACAGCACTATGGCCCGCCCCCTCCCCCTCCTCCCCCAATCAACCACCCCATGCAGCACCCCCCCCAGGGCTCAGGGACCCCCCATATGGTGTATAACCAGGCCCCTCCCCCTATGTCCTCTGCCCCGCCCCCCATTACTCCACCCCCTGGACACATCATTAACCAGATGCCCCCCTATATGAACCACCCCCCACCTGGGCCCCCACCCCAGCATGGAGGCCCTCCTGTCAATGCCCCCCCACCGCACCACTACAACCCCAACTCCATGCAGCAGTTCTCCGAGGACCAAGGAACGCTCAGCCCCCCCTTCAACCAACCGGGGGGCCTGAGCCCTGGGATATGGCCGGCCCCCCGGGGGCCCCCTCCCCCCCGAATGCAGGGCCCCCCTCCGCAGGGCCAGATGCCTGGACCCCACCACCCTGATCAGTCCCGGTATAGACCATATTACCAGTAGATATTACCTTATCAGAGTGAATGGTGTGAAACTGCCCCACCGCTTACTGGATTGAATAATGTACAGCATTTTGTTTTTTGAGTGTCGGATTGAAGTCTTTGTATGAAGTGCCAGGCTTCTGCCCTCTCTCTGTAATGCGTAAGACTAAGGTGAACTTAACATGGAAAAGGACACGGGATTGCTTTTAGGGGTTTCCCCTCCCTTTCACGGGGTAGATTATGGTTCAAACATTGGTGTTCATTCCTAGAAGAGTCTGTTTCTGTCAGACAAGCATTTATCACCTTCAGTGTTAGGTTTTCTCTCCATCCTGTGCTCAGGATAGAATTCCACCAGTTTTGTTCCCCCTCCCCTGCCTCAATAAATTTTTAAAAAGTTTAAAAATGAAAATGTTCTCATTCCATTTTTGTAACAGTGGTGATTATGGTTGTCTCTTAACATGAATGGACAAATGTGAGGTTCATTGTGAACTGTGTGCGAGTGCAATTGTGGACCCAGGAAGTGCTCCCTCCCAAGGTCTTCCGTTAGCTCTGTAAATTCATTGTTCCATACAAGGTGATGGCAGCACAAATGACCTTTGGACATTTTTAACATTACAGCTTTGGACATGTATTCCAGACATCAGGATTATAATTAAAACATAAAAGGCAAGAAAGCCATTTTATGTAATCGTGTCAGGGTGAAGACTGTCAATGATTCATCGACACACAAGGACACTTCTTTTTTTTTTCTTTTACACGAACCGCGGGTTATTGAAGCATGCCACCTTTATGAGATGTATTATCACCATTGCCCATCTCTTGCCAGTCTCATCATATGATCATGTCAGTTTGATTGTGCAATCCTGGCTTGAGATCCCCATTTATATCTAACTCAGCTGGTGGTTGTTAGAGCGCTGAACGACTGATGTTTCCCTTGGTGGTTGGGATCTCGGTCGACAGATTTGTTTTTATTTTTATACCATGTATGTCACTTTGTAAACCTGATCATGAACACCTACATTGTCTGCAACCAATCTTGGTATAGTAAATTACTTAAATTCAGATTTTTATAATGTACTAAATGTTTATTTTGAAACATTTAGAAAAGCAAACTTTTTACAAAATTAAAAGCAATATTTATTCAGTAACATTGTGCAAAAGGTTTTCTTTTGACAGTTTTGTAAAGTAAATATAAACATTTTGAGTCCAAGCACATAAACAAGAAGAAAAAAAAGGGAAAGAAAATCAATAAAATAGGAAAAATGTGTTAAGTACGTATTTTGTACTTAATCTTCTGTTTAACATGTAATTAACATTAAGAACCATCTCCGTATGTGTTCACTGTTCAAAAAAAAGTGGTAGTGCAACATGGCACGTGGCCACTGGGGATGAAATACCCAGAAACCTGCTCATCTTCTGGATCCTCATTCCTCTTCCAAACCCTTTCGTTGCAACCACAGCCACAGGAAGTTGGTCCTGCCCGTACAGGATGTGGACAGCGGCCGTCCTTTCTACAATCTGCTCTCTGTGTCCTGTGGACAACAGGAAATGCCTCCATTTTGCTTTAAGCCTGTCGGGCGATTCTGAATCTTTGGTATGAACTGCATAAGATAGTGACTCAGCAGAGATCTACAGCCCTGATGTGCAATGGCCTTCAATGGACCACGTGTGATATGAATCCTGTATGTAAGCACATGGACTAGTGTTTGATTTGGCCCCAGGGGTGGGAAAGGAGGACCATATGTTTCTAGATTTCATTTACTTCATTCTGTTCATAGTTTAAAAAATAAGCTCTATTCCTGCTACATTTCTTGATAAACTCAGCCTTGACAGCTATAGATGACTTGCATCTGAACGAAAAATGTTTGGCCTACGCTGTAAGTAACTTCCCGTTGCTGCATACATCTGCTTGAGCCAGGGTAGAAAATGAAAACCTGCATACACACTGTCCCTCCTGTTACCCACCTCTGGATTATGCTGGGTTTTTTTGTTGTTTTTTGGCGCTGGAACTTACCCCTTTGTCCCTGCTCCTCAAGCAGGGCATACTGTTCCTGTAGAGGTGATTCTGGAAAAAATCCTGAAAGACATCAAGCTTATGGTCAAGAGAGGACCTAAAATATGTCCCAGGGTTCTCAAGTCTTTACTTAGCCTTGACCTTTGTTGAACAAAACTAATCTGTTAAGGATATACAATAATCTTGATAATCGATCAAATTTTTTTGGTTTTGAGAGATCATTCGCATAGTTGCATAGGGTCACCATGAACACTATGTTAGGTGTGGTTTTACGTCCTTTAAGATTTCCATGGAATGTAGTTTGGCAGTCTTTTCTACAGTTTTTTTTTTTTTTTTTTTTTGCCTGCTGTTCAAAAATTTGGGGAATGCCAGTTTGACCTGTCAAGTCACCAGTGTGTCACCCATATACATTGCAGTTGATGTGAGTGAACTTCTCCAGTGCTGTAGTCATCACAATGCAGGCTGCACAAGCTGCCACTGATTGGAGGGCAGCCACATCTGAAGTACTCGAGCAGGTAGACTGTTGAAGCCTGTCGCATTGACGGAACTATTGCAGTGGTAACCAGAGGAACCCTGGCTTAAATTCACACTACCCCAGGTTGGATAAAGCCAACGGTGTTGCTAGGTTAGCACAGTTTCCTGCAGGTTAGGATTTTATCCTTACCATAAATTTTGGTGCTTGTTTAGAGTGAAAATAAACATCTTCACAAAGAATGAACAAGTCAGTTGACGACCAATAATAAAGGAGGCAATAAGAGCAGACCTTTGCATGTGAAAGAAGATGTTGGTGGTTCCTGTGTTACCTTGTCATATATCAGCCTTCCCTCTGATTGGTCTGGGTGTTTCTCTAGAATATGCAGCACGGCATCATGGAGAGTGAGGAAGAAGATGGACGTCTTGATCTCGTCGTCAAAGAACTTGCAGCTGTGCAGCTTCTCCAGGATGTACACTGTAGTTAGTTGTGATGGTTCAGAGAAACTAACGTCATGCACTCAGTCATAATGAATGACTGCATTTAGGAACATTTATCAAAGTACTGCAGGGCCATTGAGCTCTTACTGCCTGTAACATTTGGTATAAAAGGAATGCCTATGGAAAAATCTTATGTTAAATTGTGTCCTCAAGCACTCAAACCACCTCTTAAATATAGTGATGCTGCTTTGGAAAATTGAGTTGAGTTGAGCAAATTTCATGCAAGGATACAATTTTTGAATCCCTGGTGCTCAGTGACGTCAACTAAATAAATAAACAACATTTTTATACAGCTGAATTCTCTATATTTGGATCATACACCAGGAACTTTTATTGTATTACTTGTATGAGAGATTACTCATAAATTGTTATTACTAAGTCCATCCCCTATTTCAGACACACTTGACAGCATTGGCAAACTTACCATCACATGCTACAATGTAGACCGCCACATCCACTCGGATGAACTCTTTCAATATCTACCAAAACAAAGGGTTCAGAGAGACAAAATACATTTTATTTAACCAGTGGCATGGTGAGGGACAGGCAGCAATGGAAGCAAATGGAGCTCTCGCAATTCGGTATCGCAATAGACAATATTCAAGATAAAATGTTAACAAATATACCATAGGATTCATCATTATATGAGCCAGTGGAGAATATAAGATTTACAAGATGCTCTCGGACAAAGTTGGTCAATACCGTTTTGAGGCCCTTCAGTGCAGAGATGTCAAGGAACGAGACTGCCGCAAAGTCCAGGATCACGCTGTGGATGTCAACCTTGGGGACGCAGATGTTGGCAGGAAGTTCAGCGTTCCAGTTGACCTGGATGGGAAGGTTCTTGAAGTCAATAGGCTGATCCAGTTCCTCCATGTTGCTCTCATCCTCCGACTCCTCTAAAGGAGCTGAGCCTGTGTGCAGCAGTCCTTTCTGTAGCAAGAGAATGCACAGGGTGGTGAGGAAGGAAGGTGTGGAATAACTTGGGGTAAGAACGTAAAAAAGGTCACAGTTGGGGTGGTGACAGCCACAGCACGAGACTCGCCTCCGTTATCTGCAGCTCCCCATTCTTCAGGAGCTTCTTGATCTTCCGCAGGGCCTTGTTCCTCTTCCGCAGTATTCGCAGGGGGTTAAATCCTACCTGAAACAAAGCCATCGAGTATTAAATCTCTGGAATAGACTAGAGAGCGAAAAGCTACCAATGAATCTTGGTCATCGACTTGATTGGTCATGGCAATGGCAATTGTCATCCACTACAGGTTGTTTGCTATTGCTGAGCTTTTTTGCACTTTTTTGTCTTTCTCCTAAAAATGTATTTAACAGTCGATTTTGGCACACCATGTTTTGGCTCTGATAAATTTATTCTGATATTTCAGCCTCACGATGGTCTGATTTACAAACTCCGACACTTATTTGGTAATACAGATTTGAGAGAGAGCAGCAACAGACACCAAATCCACACCACACCTAGAATCACCTTTTGACATTTTGATAGCTTTCTTGTGCATGATCTAATGATGCAAAGACACACAGCTGGCCAGGAAACAGCTAAACAGTTCCAATAACTTTTGCCCTAAAATGGGGATTACCCAATACGGATGTAAATACCCTCAAAAAGTTTGCTGGAGACAGAGCCAAAACAACAAAACTTGTGTCAGATGGTCCCAATACTTTTGAGAGTGACTATACTGTATTGGGGCAAAAGTAACTCCACCCCAAGAGTGGAGTGGAGTAATACCACCTGAAACAATTTTGAGTGTTAAACTCTGTTTGACAGTACTGCAACTATCTACTGACAAATGTTCTGGCAAACTGGATCAGATACAATACCACATTTGATCACTGCAATCAAAGTTTTTTTCTGTTCAGATACCTGACTAAAAGCCCACATAAATTGACCAGCACACAAGGAGACTAGAAATAAAACAACATTATGAGGGTGTGTGTTACTATAGCAGCGCAGTTAAAAGATAGGATGAGCATAAATGGTAATATAAAATGTTATATTGGCACCACCTCTTCATTTATGATATCCTTTGAAAACTTGGTAAACATTTACTGTACATGCTCATTCTCTAAAATCTAAATGCTACATTTTTATTTAATGTAAAGTCTATTGCCATGTACAGCTCTGAGTATATACATACAGATTCAATCAATTTTCCCTTGAAGAACTCAATGTTGGCAAAGAAGATTGGTGCAGGAATTCTGAAGATCTTCACTCCTTCTGGTTCATAAACCTGAAATTCAGAGAACAGGTTTTAGAGGGAGCAGTTTGGCCAGGTACGACTGGACAAGGAAGCACTAACATAAACATGAATATTAGAGTACTGTTGATTTGAATTCTAATTCACTCTCTGACCTTTCCTATTTTGTGAGATCTTTGGGTTTGTTTTTCAGTTTGACATACAGATAAATGTTGCATCCTTCTGAGGACCAAGGAGTTTCTTGGCAGACTTACATTAAGGTAATCCTTGCGGTCTTTATAGATATCCGTTCCCTTTATGTTGGCCAGGACACAACAGCGATTACTGAAAAATAATTGCAGCACAAATTATGTCACTGTAGGCATTCCCATTTACGTTTCTCAACTCAAAATGGAGTTCATGATTTTGGGATTTCGAAGGGTTTGGCTCAGTATTATGCTCAGCTTCTACTACTGTCAAATGGTTGAGTTGCCCAACTGTGAGCAAAGCCATGTACCCAGGGTCTAAGTCCATGCAAGCCACTGATACAAATTCATACTCACAACTGAGTCCTGATAACTACAGTGAGTAGCTCTACCCCCACACCTGCAGCCAGACCCAGGTCCAGCCCCAACAGGACGGCGAGGATACAGGTAGCAATCCACACCACCTGGGCAAACGTCAGAAAGGGGCACGCCACAGGGGCAACCATGGATGTTACCATCATGGCCAGCACTCTAGTTTTCCGCAAAATTAGACTCACTGAGTCTTGTGAAAAGATGAAGCATCTCAGACCAGCTCCAGTGGTCGGGAGTCTTGGCCTCAAAAAATTACCATGGTCAGGCCTACTCTTTCGTTTCATGGACAATTGAAAAGAAAAAAAATAGAACACCCACACAGTCAGGCCGGTCCTTCCGCCAAAGGTAAGGGATCTCTCGAAACTGCATCAGCATCCCCTTCAGATTGACAACGACCAGTGCCCCCAGCACTGACTGTCAACAAAGGTCAGAGGTCAACCATAGCTACCTTACTCAAGTCACAGTTCTGTTTAAAATTTTGCAACAGAAAAATCTATGAGGGTTAATTTAACATGATGTGAGAATTTTATTTCACCTTGGGCAGTGGCTCTAGTAAGAACCCAATCCACATGGTAACAATCATTGCCATCATCGCGGAGATTAATCCAGCAACCTGGAATTGTAAAATAAGTTAATGATTCACAGTCTTTTTTTGTTTGATAGGTTTTTTGGCTTCTGTATTGTAAGGAAATCAACTATCAGGTCAGACTTGATTTTTCTTTCTTCGTCACTAACACACATAAAATATGTATCTTTAAATCTTACGACACACTGTAAATTTCCAAGCAATGGTCCATGCCATCATTTATCCCTTTGCCTAGTTTGAATTCATCTCCATTTCCTTTTGTATTCAGTCCAGCTGATAGGTGAGATGAGATAGGTGACAATAATACACAAAAGAGGGTTGTATTACATCCACAGGCTGTGGCTGGGGACCCACTGATGTGTTGAAAGAGAGGTATGTAGGTCAGGAGATATACAGTATGTTAATAATTAAGGCAGTATAATACATGCTTTCCATTGACATCCACTGACATTCACATCAGGTTAAATAGTGAACAGCATGGGTACTCATATCTGGCCCTCAAATTTCACTCCTGACTCTTAGGTAAAGGGAGGGTGGAAAACCTGTTGTTCTCAGCCCTTGTGGAACGTGATTTGAGTACAGGATTCACTACACTAGTTACCATGCAGTTGTACTGACATAGTAGGTTATAATTATAATTATAATTTAGGTACACCTGAGCAGATAGGGAAGCTTCACCTGGGTTTTGCCTCCAGTGCTTTCCTGCACAGCACTCCTGGAGAGAGCTGTGCTCGCTGCAAACGACCTGAAGGAAGCTCCAAAGATATTGCTCACTCCGAAAGCAATAAGCTCCTGGGGGGAGTAAACCAGGCCAGTGAAATTATGATTTTGAATAATGATATGAGAAGGCCATGAAAGAATGCAGCCTTTTTAATAGGTTCCCTTTATTGTGGTTTTATATAAGTTAATCCCCTTGTTATATGACTCTATGGTATGAAAGTACAACTGTCATCACAAACATTTACTACTTGCATATCTGACTACATTTCAGATCTGAGAGCAACCTGTGAACCCTGAACTTTATAGTGACACAATTTTTAAAAATTGATTTCTCATATATTGTACTGAATAGGTTTTTCCTGCCACACAAGCAAATGGCATGTAGAAACTGTTTATATTAAACTTTATATTAAAATAATGGCATTAATAGCTGAGGTTGAGGCTTTCTAAATACATAAGCACTGAATCATTCAACATTCCTTGTACCCTTGTTTGGTTTCTATCATTCACCAAACATGGGGTCATATTTGTTTGTGACTCACCTGGTTTCCGTCAATGATGTAGTCGTGTTTGATAGAGTAGACCTTTGCTACAGAAAAAGCCACAGCAAAGCCAACAATCGCCATGGGAAAGGCCTCCACTGCGCTCATTTGTAGCACCTCACTATTGGGAGCCATTGGTGCCTCATAACTGCAAAATAATTCACCTAAGTCACAAATATACTGCTTACATGAGCACTGATGGTGCAAACACACATGTACCATTTGCTTACCCCGATTGCATTTGACCTAGAACCTCTACACCAAACTTTTCTTCAAAATTGAATCCGTAGGAAAGTCCGCAAACAACAATAGTCTGAAAAAGAGTTTACAAATATTTCCATTAAGTGTAAAGGTTTTCAGTCGGATATTGACTTCTTGTGACATCTCAAGCTAACTTGTTGCAGTCATCAATAATGATAGCAAATACAATAGGTTCTCTTCTCCGATAATTACTGAGAACAATGAGTTATGAGTCAACTGTAAAATAAGATACTAAATAACAGTCTTCTGTGGGGCTCAGTCATGTTCAGCTGAAGCTGAATACTTACCACAATGACCTCTATGGGGATGGGCACAGGGAGCTTGGCCTTGAACTTGTCATTGAGTTCCTTTACGACGAACACCACCAAAATTATGATGATGGAAATCACCAGGTCAGCAATGTTGGTGTCCGTGATTTGACTAAATATCTGCTCCAGGTTCTATAGATTAACATTGTGACATAGATCAGAAAAATAAACTGGCAAGTATTACATAAGGAGCAAAAGAGTAGAAATGACTCGTGTGACACATCCCAGTCACATTAGGTTGACATTCAAAGTTTTTAGATTGTTTGATCACATATAGTGAAAGGCTAAAAATGGTCATGGTGCAGCAACATAAAATGTGCTGTTGTTCTGAAACCAAACTCACACAGATGATGGCGAGAGGTCCATTTGGGCACTTCACTGGGAGCGCCAACACAAACTTCAGCTGTGACACCAGGATGTGGATTGCAGCTGCTGTGGTGAACCCAGAAATCAGTGTGTCCGACAGGTACATCACAATGAACCCCACCTGGAGCACCCCCATAGCCAACTGAGACAGACAGGGGAACATTATACATGTTACACTCAGTTGAGAGACAGACATGGGAACATTATTCATGTTACTCTCAGCTGCGAGATGGACAGAGAAACAATATTCATGTTACACTTGGCTGAGAGATGGACATGGGAACATTATTCATGTTACACTCAGCTGAGAAACAGGTAGGAGAACATTATTTATGTTACACTTGGCTGAGAGATGGAGAGAGGAGCATCATTACTATTACACTCAACCAAGCAATAGAAAGAAGAAGATTGCCCAGGTTACACCAAGCTAGGAGACCCAGGCACAGACTGTCAGATAGGGGACTACTGCCTTATTTTGTACTCTGAGTCAGTCATAATTCTGAACATAAGATCGGCTGTTGCCCGTCCAGCTGTGTTATACCTGAAATACTCCCATGAGGAAAGTGACAGAAGCTGCCACCACAACCCTCTGCTGCTCAAGGGACAGCCCCTCAAAGCCTGGGATGGTGATGGTGGTGGTGATGTTGGCCTCGGGACTCTCACCCGGTACTATTCGAGTCACTACTGTACCCACCATCAGACTTAGAACAGGGAAAGAACCTGCAAAGGAAGGCCTGTGTTACAAAAACAAAAACAAAATGCAAAACACGTTCTAATACCATTAGATTCTGTGGTCTGTTTTCAGGGGAGAGAGGCTTGCCACATAAAACATCTCACAGATTCACCACAAACAAACTGCCATTCCATTGCAGCATTTATAGAGATACCCCTCTATAACATTAACACATTTACATGCAAAATGCAAACTGATAATGAAGTAAATTGGTAATGTTCATATTTCATATTTGTTTATCTGTGGCTGTAAGACCTGTGCTTACCCACTGAGATGTGTCTGGAGGTGCCGAGGAAGAAGTAGACCAGCACTGGGAAGAAGGCTGTGAACAGCCCATAGGAAGCAGGAAGCTCGGCCAGCAGGGAGAATGCAAGGCCTTAGTATTTAAACAGACAATAATAACATTATAATTCAAACACTACAAAACTATTTCAGGTTCCCAGGAACACTCTACCTGTGCTTCACTAATGTTTAATAAGATTGTACATTTACTTGTTGACCCTTTCTGGGTTTTTTTGAAGCCAACTATGAAAAGCAAACCGAAGAATTCTCATGTAATCCTATGGTTTGGTTTTTAAAATAGGTTACATTAAGTTGGATTGAAAAAGACAGCCTTACTGTTTCTCTTATTCCACATCAATTTTATGTACACAGCTACATACCAATTCCATTTGGCCATGAATGGAATTGTGCTGCTTGTGCTTTTTGTGACAATAACTATTAAATATTCATTTATTTATTTACATATTATTTTATAGAAAATATTCCCATTCATTAACACTGATGAAACATTCAGAATCTGAACAACACACTTGCAGCTGATGTGACAATCAGCCACTTACCACCACAGATACAGACCATTTCTCTAGCAAAGCTTCTAACAGGCAAAATTTTGGCAAGGTGAGTAACGTGAGCAACATCAATATGGGTTTACCTAGTTTTCCTTTCTAGTCGAAAATATGTTTTTTGTGACATTTTATGATTAACATTTTTTTTTAATCTGGTTAAATACTCTACAAATATACAAGTACACTCAAATGTAACCTATTCCTAGTATTGTTCAGTTGGGTCCATGTGCCAGTTGTTTACCTTGAAGAACGGCAACGAGTCCAGTGCTGACTCCAGACAACATGTCACTCAGAAGCCACTCTTTGATGCGATAGATTCTCATCCATCCAATGAAAGGAAACAGGGAAAGAGCAGCATTCTTTGCTCGCTTAGAATCACAGCTGAAAGACAGAATACAGCCGAAATGCATCTTTACTCTTTGGGAATAATATCAACCGAAAGAGCAAACCATTAATTTCACACAATGAGGTACCAAGCTGCATACTACATAATTTTGTCATACAAAGTGGATGTCAAAGCAGAAAGACCACCTCGCAAACTACACATTGTCAAACCGTTTCATTTCCCTTATCTTTTATAGCAGTGGCCTGAAACGCATTGTCACGGAGGGCCGTATGTATGCAGGTTTTCATTCCAACCAATTAATGGTGCCTTAATTGAGTCCAATTACACATTCAGCTATATGCATTTAACTGCATTAAAACACCGAAAATAAGCAACAGTTGTTATTTAGCCAACACAGATAACACATTTACATCACTTTATATACATAATGTGAAAATATACAACCCTAAATCAGCAAATAACGTAACTAATTATATAATCAAGGTCTGAGGCTGGAATAAAAGCCAGCATACACACGCCACTCCATGGCACTTAGTTTGAGACCACTGTTTTAGAGGATTTGAGACAGTTCTTACGTAAGGTACTCCTTCACGTGATCCAGCTGGCTCTTATGGTGCCTGGCGATCTTTTGGTATTGGTTAACAAAAGCATCCTCGGAGTAAACTGGCCTACTGACAGCATACTGATTTGCTAAAGGTTGCATCATCGTAAGCCAGTCTTTCGCAGCTTGTGTTGAGGAAGATGTTCACTGGAGCTGAGCACAGATAGATAATGGGCAGAGTGTATCACTTGTTAGAGTTATTGCATGGGCATAGGGCAGGGCTGCCCAACCCTATTCCTGAAGATCTGCTATCCTGTAGCTTTTTCCCCCTATCCTAACAAAGCATACGTCATTCAACAGCTAGAGATCTCACTGAGATGCTAATTGGTAGAATCCAAATTAGGGTTGAAGTGTAAACCTGCAGGACGGTAGATTTCCAAGAACAGGGATGGGCAGCCTTTGCACAGGGCTTTTAGTCAGGTAACTGCAGTGTTTCACATAGAAAATTCATACAGTAAGACTTTCAATTTCACTCCTTTTGTTTTGCATGCAAGACTTCCTCTGGCCTAAGGCGAGCATTGCTGTGCCAAATGGCCATTATGTCATGTCATGTTATGCTGTTATGTTATGTTATGTTAACTCTGGTCTAGCAGTATATCAGTCCATACTGGTTTGCTGAAGGCTGCTGGTATTGTAATGTATTACAATGATTAATTAACTGGCTTTGTAACCTAAAGGTTGCAGGTTCAACTCCTAAACACTTAACCTCCATTGCTTCAGTATATCCAGCTGTTTAAGTGGATTCTATGCAAAAACTGTATACGTTGTTCTGGATGAGATTGTCTCCTTAATGTAATGCTTATTGTGGATTGATTCCTACATCCCATTTTCATATTTTAAAGCAGCTGTCAGTTTGTTTGCATTTTATTTTACCTGCATTGCATTTTTGGACATGTTACATCCACTTGCATGGTTCTGGCATTACCCTGAGCATGGTTTTTTTGAAGTGTGCGAGATTATTTAAAATATTTCAAATAGGCTATCGTTGAAATAGTTATTTAAACACAGGAGAAATGTATTACCTGGTGAGAATGAAGTTCTGATGCTTCCTTGTAGTAGCTACTCCATACTGAATTACCATCTGAGGACTGGGAATCTCCAAAATGTCTCCATCCATGACATTTATTCAGGAAAGTCACTTTTTGACAGTAGAAACCAAAGTGAAAAAAAAGAATAAAAAGAATATGCTTTTTTTTCCCAAGATTGACCCAGGGTGGCTGATAACAAGCAAGTCATGTAACCAGGTATATGGTCTTTCTCCAGGGTGCTATGTCGTGATTTATATTCATGTTTCTATTTGTATAAGCGTAGCCTATATATAGTATTTTACTTATTGCCACTTCGTCTGCCAGTCACCTCCTGCTTCACACTTTGTTTGGTCCACTCAACTGCTAGTGCTAATAATGTTAAATGACACGTAAGAGAATTGACTTCAAATCGTGCTGTTAATGTCCGTAGGCCTATAGACGATTTCTAAAAGTAGCCGACTGTATGATGACATAATAGTGCATTTTAGATTTGGTCTTTGGAAAAACAGTAACAAATCCGTTTTCAAATCTAAGGATAGATCCACACATGTGGACAGAACCGCAGTAAAAATAGTATTTTTATTTTTTTATTCCTTCAACCAAATATTTTGAAATTAAAATTAATTTATTTAATTTGCTTAATAACCGAGGTTATGTAGCAACGACATCGGTTTCTCCGTCGGTCCGTGACAGTATGTAGAAAAGTAATTGTGCGTACATCGATGGAATTTGGTGTCCACGTTCATTTCCAAAAGCAAAAAAACCTATTAATTTTAGTAACCGCATGAGCTTTTCTCTAGCGCCACCATCAGAAAAGAAATGACTGAATTACCAAAACAATTCTGCTCACATCCATGTAAGGAGATTGCCGTGCCTTAATTGCCAAAGCCTAATAATGAAATAATTCAGATACCTTGGCTATTGGTGTGGGATATTTGTAATTTACAATGCTTAATCATGCAGGCTAATGCAAAACAAATTCATATTCAAATATTGGTCGAAGGATTTATGTATTTAATTTATCAGAAGTTGTTTCTCGGACCAGATTACTATGTCCTAATGCAGCTAAGCTAACACCATTTTGATCAAGGGTAAGCACCACGTAATGACATCTCATTGATATTAGACCTATTATTTTTGATTGTAGAGGTTTTTCGTTAAATTACTCTGAAATTGTTGTTAGTATGGATAACAATTTGACTAAATGATCGCTGCTGACAGAAACACCAGAAGTCATGCCGTGAAATGATCTCTGGTGAGTCGTGTACACAAGCAGCTCTTTTTGTTGTAAATATGAGAGAAATGGACAGCATCGACATTTGATTCTTTATCAATGGACTGTATGAATTATCCAGATGATTGTGAAGACATTCCTATACTCAGCATTGCGCTCAATTGTGAAGACAGCGTCCCTATCATGTATAGGCTACGGCTAGCTGTAGGTTAGCTAGCTATAGTGAGTTTTTAAGGATAAGAGTAACTTGCATGCCTAGCTAGCTAGCTGTCTAGTTAGCTTCGCATCGGAGGGTATCACGAACCAGGGTTACTGAGTTAGCTGGATAAGTTCAAGTTCAATGTCCGTGACACACACAACATTGCATGTTTAGGCCAATTGTGCACTAGTGTGTCACTGTAACGCAAGTTGTTGCATTGAAACACAACACATCTTTGGGTTATTTTAACTAACATTACCTTCGGCGGTCACAGCGAACAATGCTAATTTCACAATGCTACAAAGCTAATAACAATATGACGTAGGTGCTCATTCCTAAGTCTGCTGAAAATGGAAGGCGGGTCGAAAACAGTAAGCGATTGCATCTTATGCCTTATTTAGTGCCTTTATGTCAATACAACTATGTTTTTGAATCATAAAATAGGACGACTTCTTCCATTTGTCGGGTATAGGCCTAGTTCAATATTTGGTGGTCTTCTTTTTAAAGTCTGACACTGCCTCATCTGTAATTGACAATGTCATACATTTGTTGGCTCTTTTGGGTAACTTCCACATACACAAGCCAAATATAAGATTATTTTGTATTGAGTTGAAAATATGACATGACTCCCTATGCTTCTCATAAGAAAGCTGTTAAAATATCTCTTCTGAGGAAAAAATAGAAAGTAATTTGAAAGTAAAGTATAGGCTACTAGGAATATTTGAGACTGTAGGCACTTTTATGAACCCCTTAAGTTTTGCCCCCTTAACACATGCTTGAAAATGATATAGTCAACATATAATTGTTATTCTTGAACCCTTTTATATCTTTTATAATAGTGCCCTGGTGCATTTGCCAAAAAGTTGAACCCAAGCCAGACAACATTTTTCTGAAGTACACAAATTTGTTCCAGATCCCTCACAGAGGCTGAGACCTATTGGATGATTGTCTAACCACTGTATAACTAAGTGGCTTATTTTTTAATAAAAACATACATTTTGTACTTACCTTAATATATTTGGGACTCAGGGCTACAGACTAATCAACAAGGTAAGCACTTTGACCAATTTACCTCATAATGTCATGCTCTTGAATTACAATGTGCACAGCTCTATACACTAACATGCCTCAGGAAGGCGCTATTACATTTCTTGCTCTGTTACAGACCCTGAAGATGAATGAAGTCATCACAGTCTTATTCCTAAACTGTGTAAATGTTACAGTGCCATAAGCTAAAATGCAATGAATACCTATGCAAATGCCTTAATTAAATGTAATAGTTTAACACCACACATGGAAAAGTATTGAGTATTATTTTTATCCTACATGATTTCCACTAACTAAATAAATTCTGGACTGAAATAGTAATGCATTGTGGCATTGTGTGTACCCTCAGACCTATATTTGAAAATGTGTTTGTATTCAGGAGCTGTTGCGTCCAGTAAACCTGATACAGTTTTTTGGGAGGTCAACTAAACTGGACTTTTAAATGCTGGACGCAGTGTGAGGATAGGTCATCATTGTCAGTTGAGTATTAAGACATTGAAATGCCTGACACTTAAAAATTTTGTTCAGGGATGTTTATTATAAACTCCATGAGTACATTTCCATATTACATATTCTGCAAAGCAAAGGTTCTGCAAAACTATTATGTACACTAAAAGCAGCATTTGCTTCAATTTACGGTTGATGTAAAAATATTTTGCTTGAATTTACAAAAATAAATAAATACACGAGTACTAATGTAATTACAAAATAAATACATTTGATTAATTAGTGTGACTCAAATATATATCAAATTTTATCATACAACATGTGATAATGAGAACGCTCTGTGAAATAAAGATGTATTACTTAAACAGCACTATTGAATGTGCCTTTTGTCCGGATGTCATCACGTGCAAATGTTTTCTTCAATTTCTCTTTTTCAGAAACATATTCAGTCCAGGGGGAACAGGAAGTGCCACCACTCCATTTCAGGGCCGCAGGAAGTTGTCTAGAACTTGGTTTCTGAGTCTGAGACCTGAGGACAGAACCACACAGTTTCAATCTTTGTTCCCCAGTCTTTTTTTCTATTCAGTCTGTATTAACTCCGCTTTATTAACTACAGGCCTGCCCCCTTCATCAAAAAAGAATCATTGTCCACAGAAGTAGCATGCACGTCTTCTGAAATGCATACAGCCAGCTGCTACTTTTTACTCTACACCAGCTGAGCTGCACAGCTGTCATCCCAGAGGACTGCCCATTTGAAGCAGCTGGTTGACTATTATGCACCCCATTTGACCAGAGAAGGTATGTAGTGAGACAGAGAATACCTTGCTGACCACAACCCTCCCTCCCCTTTGAGTGGCACTATTATTTTTGTCCACAGCGCATGGACAGTTTTGTAACACTAGGAGCATACACTTGCACTTAATGCAGGTTTGTCAGCTGGACACACTTCTCTGACTGACTTCTCGTGTGAATTATAATAAATTGTATTACAGAATCAGTAGTGATCCAGTCTCCACACAGAGAAGAATCCACACAATGTTTTTGACTCTGGGAAGGAAATGGGAAGCGAGATTGGGTTGGCCCTGATACTCACCAACTTGTCCCTGCTCCGCAATATTCCCCCACCGTTGCTTTGGGGGTCATGGAAATTGTAAGGAATAACCTTCAAGAGAACAAGATACACCAGTATAATCAACGCTTGCAAGAAGAAGACTGATCCAAAGGATCAGTTCATCCTAAATTTTTCTGTATATTATGTTATTGAATGTTCATGTTATATTATCATTATCATTCACTAGTTCTTACATCTTGAAGCAGCAGTGCTTTTGAAGCCTGCTGGTGTTATTGTACCGGTGCAGATATTGCCTTGGATTTGTGATCATGCTTTAAAGGTAATTCCCTGTAACTGTACCCTGTAATAAATGTGCTTCTTGTCTCTGTAGTCACTATACATTATACTATACACTAGTCAAAGCAATTAGCAGTAATTCATTACAAAGGCTGATTGTTATATTTATGTTACTGGTAAGTGACTTACATAAGTGCATACAGTAATCTGTCCCACAACGCATGGCAGTAGTTAATATGTAAACCTACAACATAAAGTTAAGTGCCCTAACAGGTGCAAGAGGGAGACTGAGAATGTAGTTTTTAACAAAATGGATTTGAGGGCATTGTGTTCAAGGTTGGATAGGTACGGTTAGTAAACCCGTGACAAATGCTCCGATTTCTTAGTTGAGCCAAGGTGCAGTGAACGAGTGGTTGACCACTGAGGCATCATCAATATGCAACTGAAATCAGACTAAGCATCCAATCAGATGAGGAAAGTGGTACCTTAATGTTTGTGTCATTGCCCTCTGGGTGTTTCTCTAGAATATGCAGCATGGCATCATGGAGCGTGAGGAAGAAAATGGACGTCTTGATCTCGTCGTCAAAGAACTTGCAGCTGTGCAGCTTCTCCAGAATGTACGCTATAGTTGGGAGATTTTGTTACTCTAAGGCAGTCTGTTAGTATTGCATCTTTCACCAAAAACTGTCATTAGCACTTTGACTGTTGGTAACAATTAAACCATGAGTTAATATCAGTCATTACAATACTACCTCTTATTGATTTAATCTGTATTGCTTGTGTACATTTTTTTCAAGGGTGCAAAAATATATAAATAAATATTAATAGTATTAAGTTAAATAATGTCCCATCGTAATGGGAAAATATGATTTCACATTTGTTGTTTAAGGTTCATTTGACTTTCATTCACATAGCACATAAAAATTATTTCATTTTTAACTTTGACAACTTACCATCACACGCAACAATGTAGATTTCCACGTCCACTCGGATAAACTCTTTCAATGCCTAACAAAAGGGAAAGGTTTGAGATACTGTGTATACTGCATGGTTGGGATATCACAGCACAGTAATGTGAAGGTCAGGCAAAAGTTTGTCTTCAGAATTGGCAACAGTCATAAACACTGTTTGTTCTGTATCTGGCAAGATTGGCACTAAGATGATTTACATGCAGTGAGTAGCTAATCAGAGCACATGGAACTCAACACACATTCCAAAGGTTCTCAACACAGGTGCCAAAGGGCCTCAGTCAGACGCTGCACTGAAGGATTTTTAAATTGTGCAAAGTGAACATTACCGCTTTGAGGCCCTTCAGTGCAGAGATGTCGAGGAAGGAGACAGCGGCAAAGTCCAGGATCACGCTGTGGACATCAACCTTGGGGACACAGATGTTGGCAGGAAGTTCAGAGTTCCAGTTGACCTGGATGGGAAGGTTCCGGAAATCCGTGGGCTGATCCAGGCCCTCCATGTTGCTCTCATCCTCCGACTCCTCGATAGGAGCTGAGCCTGTGTGCAGCAGTCCTTTCTGCAGCAAGAGAATGCACAGGGTGGTGAGGAGGACTGGAGTGAAATGATAGCTTTTAAAGTTATGAACATAAACATGGAGGTCACAGTTGGGGTGGTGACAAGCACAACGCGAGACTCACGTCTGTCATCTGCAGCTCCCCATTCTTCAGGAGCTTCTTGATCTTCCGCAGGGCCTTGTTCCTCTTCCGCAGTATTCGCAGGGGGTTAAAACCAACCTGAAACAACACCATCAAGTTCAATTCCACTTTAAATTCAGCTAACTGAGCACTAACTCTATATTAACTTCAAATCTCTTTCCCATCAATAAAAAGGCCTTTGTGGGCAGATAAAAGTTATTGTAGCACACAAGAAACGTATTTATCTGTAAGATTAAGTCATACCACATTGGCTGTGTGTTTATGATATCTATATGACCACATTTTAGATTAGACATTCTAAGAAAAGTGCCCTTTATGTCCCTAGACCTTTTATGTAAAAAATGTTTTTGCAACTATTAATCACCACTAGGCAATACAATGGTTAATAATAATAAAAATAAGCCAATTGTATACAATCCACATACAGATTCAACCAGCTTTCCTCGGAAGAACTCGATGTTGGCAAAGAAGATAGGTGAAGGTATTCTGAAGATCTTAACACCCTCAGGCTCATAGATCTGAAAGGTGACAAAGAGGTACATTTAGGAGACAAAACTTGACCCAGTATACAATATCAAGGTAAATTAAGAATAACAGCAAATCACACTAACAAAAGCAACATCCAGTTGATTTACAAACATGAATCTAATCATCCTGATATACACTCAGTGATCACTTTTTTGGGTAGACTTGTACACCAGCTTGTTAATGCAAATATTGAATCAGCCAATCATGTGGCAGCAACTAAATGCATAAAAGCATGTAGATGTGGTCAAGAGGTTCAGCTGTTTTTCAGACCGAATGTCAGAATGGGGAAGAAATGTGATCCAAGTGACTTTGTCAGTGGAATGATTGTTGGTGCCAGACAGGGTGGATTAAGAATCTCAGAAACTACTGATCTCTTGGGATTTTCATGCACAACAGACTCTAGAGTTTGCACAGAATGGTGCGCAAAACAAAAACATCCTGTGAGCAGAAGTTCTGCAGCAGAAACATATTGTTAATGAGAGGTCAGAGGAGAAGGGCCAGACTGGTTGAAGGTGACAGTAACGCAAATAACCATGCATTACAACAGTGTTACGCAGAAGAGCATCTCTGAACACACAACATATCAAACCTCTAAGTGGATAGCAGCAGAAGACTTAAAAAGTTGAATAAATTCCTAATAAAGTGCTCACCGAGTGTACTTTCAGATTTGAGATGAGGCAAAGACAGATTAATAGGCATGAAAAGAGCTCTGTGACAGACTTACACTGAGATAGTCCTTGCGGTCCTTATAGATATCTGTGCCTTTGATGTTGGCCAGTACAGAGCAGCGGGGGCTGGGGACCAATTTGAGGACAGATGTCACTATATTTATACCATGGGACTGGAATTATTGCAAATGCTAAGGCCAAAGATTTCAAAATAGTTCCGCGGTTTGTCCACTGTCGAAAGATAAGTAGTTCATACTTACAACTGAGTCCTGAAGACCACACTGATCAACTCAGCTCCCAGGCCCACAGCCAGACCCAGATCAAGCCCCAACAAGATGGAAGCAATGCAGGTCACAATCCACACCACCTGGGCGTGACAAGGAGAGGGACACCTTAAATGTGTGCTTCATAAACTTGACATGACGTGGCCTCCACTATACTGAGGGCCTGCTTGGGTGGCCACCAAGGAAGGCTACATAGTTAGTGTTGGGGATGTGCCAGTAGTGGGCAATCTTTCCCATACAAATCAAAATGAATCCAGTACTCCTTACAATGCAAGGCTTATATCATACAGAGCAGGGCTAATGAGAGGACAGTAGATAGCAGACACAAAAATACTGGAATTGAGATAAAGCACATGTTAAAAAATATATATTTAAAAGTAAAAAACAACCCATCCATTACATGAATGAAGGACATACAAATAACCTTAACGTTTTAGGAGTGGGCGACCTGTTAAAATGTGAATTTTACAGATAAGAGTGTTTCTAATATAAATTATTTCAGTTAGAAAGCCCCCTCAGTCTTGCATTATCATATCTTTTCACTATGAGATATTTTCAGACATATTAGTCCATTGCTACTGTTTGGATTTTGGAATAGAGATAACTCACACAGTCCGGCCTGTCCTTTCGCCACAGGTAGGGAATCTCTCTGAACTGCATCAGCATCCCCTTCAGATTGATAATCACAACTGCCCCCAGCACTGACTGACAACACACAGACCACAGGTCAAAGGTCAGAGATCATTGCACAGTCACTGTGTTACGTTTTTCCATTGAAACATTGACCAGGATTATTTCAGACAGCAGAAGGAGTTGAGCCTTACCTTTGGCAGTGGTTCTAGCAGGAATCCAATGGCCAAAATGACGACCATCACTATGATTGCAGAGAGCAGGCCAGCAATCTGTGGAGTTCATGTTTAACATTTTGGTTGGGTATATGCTTAGAAATTAAATAAGACATTAAGGAAATGAATGCATGCTTTAACTGCATTCAACTTTGATTTCATGCTATTTAAATGTTCATAACTTGTAAAAATGTTCTTGAGTCAAACAAAAATCTGCCCTTTCAGTTGTAATCTGCAGCATGAATATTATGATTTGCAAGATTGAGAAATATTGATCAGTGTGAAAATTAACAACAGTGTGAAAATGTCAAGTTATGCAGCCTGAGATCACGAAAAGCGCCACCACATTGAACTATAGCTGCACTAGAGATGCCTTTGAAGACCTGTAGGTTAAGAGCAAGCAGGTGTGAGCAGATTCTAAATCTGAACTCCTTGCAAATCGCCACGTTTTAGAAAGAAAATAAGGGGGATGGATTAACACGTAAAGCAGTCTGCATTTAAAGGTGCATCCTATGTCACGTAGAATGGTCTATGTAATGCTGACTTTGGTGCCATTTAAATGGTAAATGGTAGGCATTTATATAGCGCCTTTATCCAAAGCGCTGTACAATTGATGCTTCTCATTCCCCCATTCGTACACATACTCACACACCAACGGCGATTGGCTGCCATGCAAGGCACCAACCAGCTCATCGGGAGCATTTGGGGGGTTAGGTGTCTTGCTCGGGGACACTTGGCACTCAGCAACGACTGAACTCTTACCACCTGAGCCAATGTCGCCCCCACTGCACAGTTTGTCTTAATAGGAGTTGCTTCAGTCGAGGGGGGCTTTACCTGGGTTTTGCCTCCAGTGCTTTCCTGCACAGCACTCCTGGAGAGAGCTGTGCTCGCTGCAAACGACCTGAAGGAAGCTCCAAAGATATTGCTCACTCCGAAAGCAATAAGCTCCTGGAGGAACGAGAAACCCAACGCACATCAAGTAAACACTTATATGAAGTTTCATGCCAGTTTCGCAGAACTTGAAAGGTTACACTGACCCACAGTATATTCTTTCCAAGGGCTCCTGAATACAGAAGCACTGGTAGTGTTTAACAGACACAACTTTTTTATTAACTTACCTGATTGCCGTCAATGATGTAGTCATGTTTGATAGAGTAGACCTTTGCAACAGAGAAGGCTATTGCAAAGCCCACAATCGCCATGGGAAAGGCCTCCATTGCAGTGTACTGGAAGATCTCCACATTGGGGGCCAGGGGAGGCTCAAATCTGTCATGAATCAGAGTGTGAGTAGGCAATAGGAGCATATTTCTGTACCGCAGGGAAAAACATAAATATGTGTAAACACATGTGCCCCCTTATAAACAAATAAATGTGTAGCTTCTTACCCCTTTGGTATTTGTCCCACAACGTCCACTTTGTATTTCTCTTTGAAGTTGAATGCATAAGAGACACCGCAGACTATAATGGTCTAAAAAGTAGAAAATAAAATGCCAATGAAATGCCTCTGATAACTTCTGTATAATTTTTCCTCAGTTACATGTACTTGCTTGGGATGTCAGAGAGTAATAATCATGCTCAAATAATCAATTTATTAAAATCACTTATGCTAAAGTATAGAAATGATAAATATCAGAGTGATGCCCAATCGCGGAGCCTTCTATCTGATTACTAATAATATTAAAATGTGATGGGAAACTCACCATAATGACCTCTATGGGGATGGGCACAGGAAGCTTGGACTTGTACCTATCGTTGAGTTCCTTTACGATGAACACCACCACCATGACAACGATGGATATTACAAGGTCAGCAATGTTGGTGTCCGTGATTTGCACAAAAATCTTTTCAAGGGTCTGTGTAAAAACAGTGAATTCAAAAAGCAGAACGCCATTATGTTATGGACCTCAATGTGTTCTTTCTAACTATTTAAAAATGACCAGATGCAGTCATTTCAGCTCCCACCTAATAACAAAAATATTTAGTTTATTTCACAAAAACTTACTCACATAGAACATGGAAAGAGGTCCACTTAGGCCCGGTACTACGAGCCCCAGGACAAACTTCAGCTGTGACACCAGGATGTGAACCGCAGCTGCTGTAGTGAACCCAGAGACCAGTGTGTCCGACAGGTACATCACAATGAAGCCCACCTGGAACACCCCCATGGCCAGCTGAGACAGACAGGGGAACATTATTCATGTTACACTCAGCCGAAAGACAGACTGGGGAGCGTTATTCATGTTACACTCAGCTGAGAGACAGACTGGGGAGCGTTATTCATGTTACACTCAGCTGAGAGACAGACTGGGGAGCGTTATTCATGTTACACTCAGCTGAGAGACAGACTGGGGAGCATTATTCATGTTACACTCAGCTGAGAGACAGACTGGGGAGCGTTATTCATGTTACACTCAGCTGAGAGACAGACTGGGGAGTGTTATTCATGTTACACTCAGCTGAGAGACAGACTGGGGAGTGTTATTCATGTTACACTCAGCTGAGAGACATACAGACAGGGAAGCATACCTGGAATATTCCCATGAGGAATGTGGCAGAGGCGGCCACCACAACCCTCTGTTGGTCTGGGGAAAGCCCGTCTAAGCCTGTGATGTTGTACAGTGGGGGCCCTTCCTCCGGGATCAGCCGAGTCACCATTGCACCCACCATTAGACTAAGAACAGGGAAGGCACCTAAAAAGGAAAGGCTGGTGGTTTAATATTTACCCAAGACTCTCTCACACACACACACACACACACACATACAGTACAGACACACCCAGGCACACTGTAAGTCCCTGTAAATATTTTGATTAAGTGAATAGATATGAAATGGCACACACTTCTTCAGTTGATTTTTATTGTGACACACTAACTCACAGAACTTTGCTCTTCAGCTGATGCATAATAATTACTGACTTGAGAGTCGTGAGTCATGTTGCTTCTGCATCTGCAGTACCTTTGTTCTCTAGATTATATCACTTTCATAGTGGTTGTCTATGCTGTTGAGGTTAGTTATGGCCATTGGTTAATAGCTTGTGATATATGGGAGACAGCCCTCTGATTTGCTTACCCACTGAAATGTGCCTGGAGGTCCCAAGGAAGAAATAGCTGATGACAGGGAAGAAGGCAGCGAACAGTCCGTACCAAGCAGGAAGGGAGGCTAACAGGCTGTAGGCCAGACCTGAGTATGCAAAATAGTGAAAGATTGTGCATCACTCTCTTTTGAATCACATTAGCAATACTATGGCATCCAGTGCAAAACAGGCGGCCTGTAGCGTAGTAGTTAAGGTAACTGACTGGGACACGCAAGGTTGGTGGTTCTAATCCCGATGTAGCCATAATAAGATCTGCACAGCCATTGGGCCCTTGAGCAAGGCCCTTAACCCTGCATTGCTCCAGGGGAGGATTGTCTCCTGCTCCGTCTAATCAACCTGTACGCCGCTCTGGATAAGAGCGTCTGCCAAATGTCAATAATGTAATGTAAAAAAAAAGGTGCAATCTGCAAAATGACAACATACAATACACATACAAATGGAGAATCTCTGGAATTGGGACAAACATCTTGTACAGCTGTAGACAGTAATGTGTATTTGAAGTTTTTATTCATATTTTGCATCAGTGATTCAGTGAGCTTTCCTGGGGGTAACTGGATTACCTTACATTTAAAATGCCATTCAAGAATCTGTCTAGTGGCTCGTTCATTTACAGCGCTGTTCTTTTTCTGGTACATGGACCAAATCCAGACCACGCTGGTGCCAGCAGTGGCTGTTAGCCCCACAGGGCAAAGCATCCACTGCCACAGTGTTTATCATTATGCCTAACTATTACTTTATGTCTGTATTCACATCATCCTGGATTCACTCAATACTCATGATGTTCTCATGAAGGGCATGTAAACAGATTATGCAGGTTTAGCTGAGGGGGGAAACTAAGGATAATACTGTATGTGCTGCTATGTGGCAGTGTTTTCCCCTTTACAGAAACGATTTACAAAATGTGCCTCACTCTTGGCTGCATCACTAGAGACGAAAAATATATACTTTTATATAATATATAATCCAGTTCAAATTTTACAGGTGGACATACATTTATTTTAATTTTATATAATGTGTCAAGTGCCGATTTAGATGTACAGACATAAAAACTCCAGATTAATAAATGTAACAATTAATATTATAAAACAATTTATAGAATTAATGGACTTTTTCTCAGAACATGGCTGGGTAATATACAGTAGTTCAGTACAGTAGTCAAAATACTGATACTGATGTTTATATACAAACGCATGTGTTTAGTGCTGAGATGAGGCACTTTTGTCCATGTGCCAGGTGGCGTGTTTACCTTGCAGAACTGCGACCAGTCCAGTGCTGACTCCAGACACCACATCACTCAGAAGCCACTCTTTGATGCGGTAGATTCTCATCCATCCGATAATGGGAAACAGAGAAAGAGCAGCATTCTTTGCTCGCTTAGAATCACAGCTGAAACACAAAATGCAGACAAAATATACTTTTACTCTTCAGTTATCTTCACGATAGGATTTTTAAAAAAAGTATTAAAGTATCATTTTACATGAAAGTTAAATCTAATAGCTGTTATTGCTGATATACTGTATGGATATTATCATACCTCATGAAAAGGTCTATACTATACAGGATGAAAGAAGATGTGTTTACTGAGTGACAGAATAATTGTATATGCTATGGGCACACAACAGAATCTAAAAGCTGGATTATATATTCAGAAAATGTACACATAGTCAAACAGATTGTTTCAATAAATCACATTTGAGTGACTCAAACTGGATGTCAAAGCAGCAAGGATGACTTAAAATGCAGACGAGAACTTGAGACAGTTGGAGAACTCTTACGTGAAGTATGCTTTCACATGGTCCAACAGGGTCTTGTGGTGCCTATAGTTCTTCTCATGATCTTCGGCAAAATCATCTTCAGAGTACAGGGGCCTGTTGATGGTGTACTGTACCGCTGTCGGTCGCAACATGTTGGGTTGGTCTACAGGATGAACTCCAACAGATCCAACAGTGGAACTTATGGATGGGGAGTAAAGAGAAAGAGGGTGAATCAACTAGAAATGGAATGAAGAGCCAGGGCATAAAATCTAACAACAGAGTCATATTTTAAATGATGTGCGGCTGAGTATTCAACAAAAAGCCTCGGGGAGAATTTTTTTAAGTAATAACTCTCTGAAAACAATTGTAAAAAATGTTGAAATACCCATGTGTATTGCTTGGCCAAAGTTAAATATTAGACCATACAATATACAAAATGAAATGATATAATACTGCTTTATTTATGCCCATTCGTACTGGACAAATCAGCTATGCACATAATACTGAGTAACAGTTCATTTTCAACACATAGCATACATAAAATGAGAAAAGAGATATATTGTAGTATAGAGTATGTAGTTTGACTCTGATTTGGTCAGGAACACTTTGTAATCAACAGAGCATTGTTTGTGATTTTTTGTCTTTGTAAATTCCACTTGGTGAGTTATGAATCCACCAAAATGAATTTGCCTAACCGTCCCTGGGAGGAAAAACACAAGCACCTGCTCTTTTGTGTAAGTCAAGGTAATGCTCACTGATTTCAGCACATTTTAATACTGGTGTGTATTTATCAGTTTTATAAAGTCTTTAGATACCAGGTAACCAGTTGTTGCATTTGTTGGTGTACCTTTAAATTCATAGATCAAAGAAAATTGTACATGAACACAAAAATGGATTGTTATATATAATTCAAACTAATTACAATTAATTTCTCGCAGAGGTCTTACCTTGTCCTGAGAATGTCCAAGCAAAAATCTCAACAGTCCAAACTGTAAATCTCCTTCTTCCTGAAGCTCCACACCGAGGGTCGTCCTACAGCTCTTTATGCTTATGAGCCTTTCTGTCCACGAGTCCCGTCTTTGAAGCTATCATATCTATAATTATTAACAGCAGATATAATGCTCACCTTAGAGGAATGCATATGCTTTCTCATATCCTTGACCATTGTGCCCCCTTATAAACATCTGGCGTCATGCCTGACACTTAATAGTGACTTCTCAGATAGATTTTAAAGCAGTCTTACAGTAATACTAACACTACAGGGCACAGTACCTCAGCATCTAACATTTCATTGAATTTCTCTTATTGTAGAGATGACAAAAGATTTTATGAACATACTCACAAAACACAATGACCAACATAATACTTTTTTTAAATAGAAATGTTTTTTGCTCATGTTGCCATTGTAGATTTTTATTTATATTAGTTTTATCTATGTTTAGAAGACAATAATACAATAAGGGGATAACAAGATGGGCTTTATTGTAAGAAGAGGCTATGGGGTACTGGCATCAGATGGTAACATAAGCTCTGTGAGATGTTCTCTATAAGAACATCTAAATAAGTCATTCAGGAATAAGTCATTATTCATCCTCCTCTCTTTTGGAAATATATCAAACATAGGCAACTGTCTATGTCATATGAGTTCTTGCAAGATGTAAAAGTCAATATGGTTTGTTACCTCGCTGGAGTTCAAGTGTAAAATTGTTTGTTACCTCACTGGAGTTCAGTGCAGATCATGTGTAGATCTGATTTGTTTTTTGCTTTATCTGTTTATTTAGTTTTTTTATACTTCTGAAAGAATTTACACAGCTGATAAGAAGTTACAAAACTGGCTTATAAAAAAGTTATGAATAATGATTAAAGACATGTCATATTTTCTGGCTGGGAAAATGGAAAATATGGGCATTATGGGTAGTCCAATGCTGTTTTTTTCTCACAGGAATTTCAAAACAGTGATTCATGGAGCATCCAAGACCTGCCATGAGTGCTGGATACACTCTTGATAGCAAGCATAGCCTAATTATTCACATGTATATAATCCAATACATCATACAAAATACACATTAAAAGTTTAATAATTATTCCTTAGTTCTCGTAGATGATCAAACAGGTGGTATGTATGTATACTTGTAGGGAGAGTTGAAAACACGTACAATATTGCAACATTGGCAGATTATGAAATAAAGGTTTTAGCAGGGCTGAAACGTAGGGCTCCATAATCAGCCTGGTAGTACAAAAAAAAGTAAATATTAGTCACATTGCAAATGCTGGGATAAAGAAGTGTTTTGAGCAATCACTTCCAATTTTGTTATCAATTGGCCATGGGCACAGTACCAGTGTGGGCAGGAGTCATGTGCTACACTGGATTCTGTATGAATGAGACTGCTCCAGCGTGCCCAAGTGTGAAATCTATCGCTATTCTAATCTCCCCTTACTTGTCCTTGGCATTTATGGCCCGTAAGGGGAGCTTAGCGTATATCTTACAGTGATTGAAATCCCAAATGGCCAAATTTTCTATGTCATCGTGGGTATTGTGATCGCTATATCACTATATTAGTGATCATTTCCTTTAGGAGATTAGGTATTTTTAGGTATAAGGTATGTAGGTATGTTTCTTCACTTATCTGCCTGGTGAAAATTGTATTCTGTGAAGATGTGTAAATTCATCAGTCACAGTAGCTCACCGTGATTAGTATGTCTCCCACCTTGCTTTAGAGAGGGCCTTCGCCTTGACAGCTCAGGTGTAGAGAGAAATCTATTGGCCAGCTATCTTACATGTGAAAAATTTCTATCCATCAGCTTGATCATTTCTGTAACGTGAAGAGTTTCTTCAAAATATAATATGAATTGATTTTTGTGGCAAAGTTCCCTGAATAGTAGGATTCATTTTCTGGTCTACGGAGAGCTGAAGATAGTTTATATTTTTCCACTGAACAGTAGTTTATATTTCTCAACTGAACAAGCGTTATTGTCGGTATCTTTGATTTTGATTGGGTTCATAAATCAGGATTCATATTGGCTGATAGCGATTAGATTATTTAGATAATGGCAAGGACAACATGTTTCCATTTGCTGTTTTTCCATTTTACACTGGTAAAACCGAATGAAATATAAGTGGCCGTGTGAATATATTTGGACACATACCACCTGGATATATACTTGAAGTAAATAAGAAGTAGTTTTAAAAGTAATATCTTAATAAAATATTATTCATGACTAATTCATAATAATGTATTATTACAAATGTATTATTGGAGTTTGTGAAGGGAATTTATGTGGATGGATAACTTGCTGCAGAACTCGGTCTGGGGGCATAACTGTACATCCTGTAATGTTGAAATGATTGAGTGGGGGGTGAAATGTTGAACTATGGAGAAATAACTATTCCAAGGAAAATTAATGATCCCATGCATTTGCGTGTCCTACCAAGCCAAATACTGCCTCTTTTTTAGTTTTAGACAGAAATGGCCTTTCCAACTATCCATGCTACATTACAGCCATGTGCAGAATTGTAAGATAACTACTTTAAGTTGAAATAGATGAAAGTAAATAACATGGAGGAGAAACATGTGGAAGGCTATTTTTACAGCCTGGACTTCAAACTTCAGCAATAATTGTTTATTACCACTACCATTATAAGATAATGCTCGGACTGACACAAGCCAATAATGTAACACTTTTGTACACTATGTGAAGATTGTGTACAAGGAGAAATAGATGATATTTACAGAAGAGCAATAACAATACAGAAATCAGAACTTGGAGATCAGCCAGATATTAAAGCAATCACACCCTTGTAAATGCCCTTTTCTCTGCCATTTCTTAAGCTTAGAGTAAAGAAAGCTGATTAATGCCTAGTTTCATTTCACCCATATGGACAAAGGTTAAAGCTCTCAGACTCACCTGCATTTTGATCCACACTACAGGTGAGGCTGGGGTATTGGCTCCTTGACGGTGGTCCCTAAGGGTGTCCAAGAAGTTTAGCTTTCAGCTACATGAGGCAGAGTGGGCTTAGAGCTACGCAGAGGCTACCCACATGTTAAAGAATAAGATGCGATAAGTCCGATCATTATAAGGAGACACACGGGAATGTCAAGGAACTGGTCTGCGTCTGGAATGCTAGAGAGTAGCTAGAGGGTGTAATATGCATCTCTGGGGTGCCTGATGTTTCCTCAGCCTTGGATAAACATCCTGGATCTTTGTAGCACATTTATGGATGGAAACACTGTGCCTCCTGTACAGCATGGTACGTGAGCTCAAGATAAGTCCACAAAAACCGATACAAAGGCTAAAAAAGGATACAATCACAAATTGCGTATGTTTTGTTTTGTAACACGCTGCACAGACATTTCCCAACGTCATAAAAACGCTGAAGACAAAAACATAAAATAAGCCAATGTCCTAACCCGTGTAAGTGTAGCATATTTCTTACAAAATATTGAGTCATTACATTACATTATTGGCATTTGGCAGACGCTCTTATCCAGAGCGACGTACAACAAAGTGCATACCCATAACCAGGGATAAGTTCACTGAAAGACCCTAGAGGGAAGTACAATTTCAACTGTCATGTGACTACTTCAAAAGTGAGCACCTCTCCAAAAATTAGCAGAACATTTTCGGCATGTCCTGTACAAGTTTTTGTTTGGATACTCTCAAGGTCATGTAAAGAGGAGTGTGAGTTGCCATTGTTTTTCATGGTACATGTTAACAGCTTAATTTGAATATCATCATAACCAGTAGCAGGTGAGTGAGCAGGGTTAAACAGATACTTAAAAATAATACTGTATTTCAGGCAGCCCATAAATATTTATATTCCTTTTATAACAATAGCAAAGTACACATTCTTTATTTACAGTACCCAACAATAGCATTTAGTCATGCATTTTCCAAAATTCTCTTACCTCTATTTGTTGATGTATTTAAAATATCAAAAGCTAATTTCTGCAATATCTGCAGAATGACCACTGCAAATACAACTTCCTACTTCCCTACTCCTACTTCCTGGGGCCCAAGGACAGTGAATCCACCTTACATCACAAGAATCACATCACCACCAAGGACTACTGGGAGTCAGTCCCATGGGTTAAATAAGGTCTCTAAAGTAAATATCTGTTGATTATGCTCTGAACCGTGGTGTTGAATTTAAGAAAAAACAATAAGGTGAATCAGTTCATTTCAGATGAGAACAAGGAATTCATAAAATGTAATGGAAACAGGAAGGAAACAATATTTAACATTATGACCTTATGTGTATTAAATAACTGTCAATATAATATGTGCCAATACGGGTATAAAGTACTTGACACGTTGCAATAAAAGGCAATAAAAGGCTACACTGAATAGATAATCATTATGTTTTAGGCCCTAATATAAGGGAACAATTCTACATAGTACGGTACTGAAAAGCAGATGTGCAAGTACCCCATTGTTTGAGAGACCCCTTCCACCATCTGCACAGCCCTGGTCTCCACTCCAATGGAATTGGCCTATTAATGGGAAACTTGGAGAAAAAAAAACTGTAGGAACAGTATTTCCCACATCCTCCATTCCTAACGCATAATTTAAACAGGGGATCGGAGACGCTTTCCTGTCCAGACCCACAGTTGGAAAGTCCACGGAATGGCCTGGAAATCAGGGGGAGGAAGTATATTAATGAGGGGAACAGACTCTCTCTCAGGGCGGCAGACAAGAGAGAGCAGACCAGATGCAAACCAATATTTAAAATGTTTACGCAACCAGTAGACAAAGATTTATGCTTACTTGTTCCAAAATATTAAACAGGAAAATATTCACATTTGGTGTGATGTATGTCTTTCTAAACAAGAGAGCTGGAGGTCTGTTCTGGCACTGCAAGTGCACTTGATAAGCCACACACAAGACAGACTCACAGCTGGTTGGTCAAAATATAAACTGCCATGCTAGTTATGTCATGTCCGAAAGACCAATACCAGATCCTCTTATAGTGAGCAATGAATTGAGTTGGTTATGAGATCAATAACGCATTTAAAACCTCAAATGTATAACATTGGTTTGATATACTTCCTATCGTATTTAAACTGGGGTCCCCTACACTCTGATGTCTGGAACTGAATGGAGCGCACCCTAGTGTATTTACTCTGTGCTTTAACAATAATGGGTGGTACTCAACTTGTCCTCCAAATCCTTCATAATTTTATCAGGACCTCCTGGCTGTTAGGTCTGTTTCAGAATCCCTTAGACTTCCACACTGAAGGAGGCCATTTAATATTATCACATTTTGAACTTATCATAGCCACATGGCTTTTTAAAGAGCATACTGCAGGTCAGTAAGACTGTTCTAAGCAGTGTATTTTCAATTTAAAATTACACATTTAGCATGGGGGGGGGGGGGGTTAAGGGCCCAAAATCTGCACTGAATTTATTGTGGCTACACCAGGGCTTGAACCACTAACATTTTGGGCCCAAGTCATGCACCTTAGCTACTAGACTACATACCGCCCCATTGTGGTTCAGATTATTGTACTGACTGTAGTAACATACTTGTTACACAGAGTCCACTCTGTTCTGCCTCCACAGAACAAGAACATTCACGTCCTGCACAAACATTCCTTTGAAGCTAGCCATGACGATGGCCACTAGTGCAGAACACAATGTAAGCACAGGGTGCGGTCAGGGTCAGTTTAATTTCCCGGACACAATCGCATTATACACAAGGTTGCCAAGGGCCGCTATCACAATCAGCACCATGACGGTCGAGACCACACCAGCCACCTGCAGCATCAGGGCCCAGTGGACTTAACTCTTATAAGCAGCACATCCGTGTACTTTTATATTTATTTATATTCACTATATTTATTTTTGTGTTGGATGAATGAAGGTACATGAGATGTAATATATGAGGCTGAAGGATGTCTTGTATAAAAAAAAGTTGTGACACCTGCAACAGAGAGACAGGATCAGCCTGGCAAAATATGGCAGTCAAAAAATACTGCATATCTTATATTTCACACAACACAGCAACAAAAGTCTCAGTGTATGTCTTGAATATTAACTTAGTGACACTTTCACAACACATTCATTTAGCACACATAGCTAACTCTAAGCTTAATGGTTGCTGAACCTATCCCATTGCCCATTCAAATGTTTCTCCAGGTTCTGAATGGCAGAAAGTTTACGCCGATCTGATTTCCATCAATGTTGTGTTTTGTCTTATAAATTTCAGATTGAAATGAATAATTTTTTAATTACTGAAACAGAGCCAGAACATCCCACATCTCACAGCTCATCACATCACGTGCAAACAGAAAAACGGTAGTCATTACAAAGACTTATGCTAATGCTAATGTAGCATTCAAGATTTGTTAAATGGTATGATTGAACATTGCTTTACATTTGAATGTGTAATGGCTATTTTAGTCCACTAATACTAAAAATGTTTCAGTAGTATTCTTATAATGTATTCATTGTAAAAGATAAGCACAACTCTCTTAGCAACAGTTACAATTGCATATCTTTACAGAACCATGTGTTTTTCAGTCTAGTCACAGCGAGTTCATTCACTGGAAGGGGACAACACTAGAGACAGAGGTCTACGGTGTAAGAGACCCCTACAGTCTGATGGACCGAGAAAGAGAGAAAACTATTTGATTGATTTTTATATCACTACACTTTAGCAATATGTATTTTAAAATATGCCATACCAATAAAGTAATAAAAAATATCAAAAGCTAATTTCTGCAATATCTGCTATACCTACTACATATATTTACTTACCCAACTCATTCAGTGGCCACTGCAAATGCAACTTCCTGCACCCCCACTCCTACTTAAAAGGGCCCTAAGGTGAGGACTTCCTGGATCTGGGTCCATTTTGTTACATTACATTACATTACATTATTGGCATTTGGCAGACGCTCTTATCCAGAGCGACATACAGTTGATTAGACTAAGCAGGAGACAATCCTCCCCTGGAGCAATGCAGGGTTAAGGGCTCAAGGGCCCAACAGCTGTGCGGATCTTATTGTGGGATTAGAACCACTGACCTTGCGTGTCCCAGTCATTTACCTTAACCACTACGCTACAGGCCGCCCCTGTGTGATGGGATACTGATTGGGCAGGCAGGCAGTAAGAGCAGTCGTCTGGCAGTCGGAGGGTTGCCGGTTCGATTCCCCGCTCCGGCTGTGTTGAAGTGTCCCTGCGCAAGACACCTAACCCCCAAATGCTCCTGACGAGCTGGTCAGTGCCTTGCATGGCAGCCAATTGCCGTTGGTGTGTGAGTGTGCTTATGAATGGGTGAATGAGAAGCATCAATTGTACAGCACTTTGGATAAAGGCGCTATATAAATGCCAACCATTTACCATGACTCACATTACAAATGAGTAATCACAACTGATTTAATATGAGATCATGTATTTCATACATTTTAAGGTAAAAGCAAACCCTGATAAAAAGGAGAAATAGAAGCCCTGAATGAAAATGCAATAACCCTCACACACTAGAGTTTGGAAAATGAAGGAAATTTTAATTACAATTCACACTAAAGAAGCTCAAAGTTGTATTTGAGAGAGATGATACTGCCTTTAAACACGGAATGACCTTTGAACCTTAAAGTTACTTCTGGTATTGATACGAGTTAGACGTGTGGGAAATGCAACACTGTCAGGAAGATATTCCAGTTTATTTCTTTCATGGTTCTGCATTCAAAATCATTTTTGGAGCTTGTCTGGTGTATTGGAACCTACATCTTTTTCAAAAGTAATCAAAAAGGCATCTCCAACTTTTGCACATGGCCCTTTTCCTTTTTTATAATTTATAAACAGTAGAAAATGAAAATAAAAATTTTCACAAAGGTCTCATGTTTAACTTCCATTAAACATGCAGAGTTTACTTTCGATCATGTACAGATTCATTATAACAGGCATTTGATCCAGGGGTGCTCACGTTTTTGCACCCCACTGTGCAGTGAGTACAGTCTTTCGGTGCTGTTTGAACCCTGGTCATAATTCAGTGGACATATTGATGGACTCACACTGTGATAACATCATGATAACATCATGATTCAGCAGACTGATTGAGATAAGGGTTTGGATTGGTTCATAATTGTATCAATCATTCACCCATCCAAAAAAAAATCATGTGCAGCCAAGGCCAGAGAAGTACTGTAATTACAGACACATGGGTAGAGTTTCACTCGCACTCCACTCAAATCAAGGGTAAATATCAGGGTAAACAAGTATAACAGGGGTTTAGTCAGAGGAACACATACAGTATACAGAAGACAACCAAATCAAGGTCATACTGATGTATTATGAGACACCTATAGATACTATAATGGGGAATATCCCATGAGGGTTGCTGGTGAGTACAGAGAAGATGATCTTGATCTCAGAGACAAACACATGGAAGGTGGCCACAGTGGTAAATCTCCCAACCAGTGGGTCAGACAAGTTGCAAACCAGAAATCCCACGTGTACAAGGCCCATTTCCACCTGGGAAAGCAGTCGTGCACATGGGGATATGGATTTAAGCTCCATCAGATGTAGCCCAGTATTCTCATGACACAAATAATGGCTAGAAGTTGTGCTCAGGCCTTGCTCTGCCCATTTTATTTTTTTTTCCACCAATTATTTGGATTCTAACATTTATTTGACAGTTCAACAAGGAGAGTCATGGAGCTAGTCACCATGCTCCTCTGTGCCGCGCTTCGCTGGTGTCATTTAAAGTAAGTAGGAAAAATCAACAGGCATGTGACTGGAAGGCACCTGGAGGATATTGGTGTGATTCTGACAAGACTGGGAAAATTAGGGATTGTTGTCCTCTAGAAGCTTTTGAATATCACCTTACAGTCAATCAATCTATCAATCTATTTTGTCAGCTTTACTTTTAATAAAACAAACTGAACAGTCAAAACAGCCAGTCCACTACCACTGCTATCACCACCAAACCTTCATCTTGCCATATTCTATGCATAGTACATAATGTTAATCCAAAGGAAGGTAATTGAATCAATGTATTCACTGAGTAAATAAACCAATATTTAGTCTAATATAGACTAATAAAAGAGAAATACATTAAATTAGCTTTTTACCGCTAATTATGTGTGCAGAGTGTATGTAAACATTTTCCACGATTTTCTATTTAGAGGATCTACTGGGAAATGTTAGCTCAATACCATACCTTTCTGGATTACACTTCCCAGTGCAGCAGTACAACAGAGAGGAACATTTACACCATTTTTACCTCTCTTCAACTTCCTGTAGCTTGCAGGCACAGGACAATATTCTCCACACAAGATGCACCAGGCCACCTGAGGACACCGGCCCCTGATTAGAGAGAAGCCAGGAAGTAAGCCGTAACCCCCTCTGATCTGCGGACCGAGTCTACCTCACAGCCTCTGCGTGAATGACACAGAGATCCTGGGCACTGGGCACTGCTGTTCAAATGATGTAACTATGGTGGCAGTGCAGGAGTGCAAGCACCCCCTGCTGTTTGTTTTCTGCTACTTACAGACAATTCATTGGCAAGAGGCATGCTCACACATGTACAGTAACTCCCACAGAGCTGTGACAAGACACCCAGTACTGAGCACAGACAGAGACTAAGCTGGCTTAATAAAATCAGCAAATCAGTTAAATTACTTTGCTCTGTGAATGATACACATGGCAGTGTGGCATGCTCTCTCCCTGGTCGAGTATTTGGAAAGCCAATCTAGGACTGGGATGACCCCCTTCATCACCTGCAGAGCTGGAGCATCTACAGGTAAATATGCACCCGCACACACGAGGTGATTATAAACTATGAATGTGTAATGATCAGGACAATGACAACATGGTTGATCTCTTTGGCTACACACTGCTGTCACTCTATTGAAAGCGGCCAGAAGGTAGATACTTTGAACATAAACACCATAAATACAGCTAATGATGAGGCCTGAAGGAATACACCAACATTTTGCACATTGTTTTTAAAAGGATAGCCTGATATCAATGCAATCTCTTATTGTCTGTCCAATGGCTTCCCGGTGAAATAAAATACGTTTCCAGGATTCCTTTTCCCACTCTACTCTTGTGAGACATTCATTTCCTTTTGGAAGATTTCCATATGGTCAAATATTGAAAGAATTTTATTGTCTATCAAACACAGGGGAATTCAGAAATACTCAATAATCTCCTAAACAGCAGGTTAATATTCTGTGCCAGGGCCACTGTTGGGGGGGTTAAGCATTGGGGTACATTTTTCCTGGGCCCTGGGGGAGATGAGGGCCAATGGTCTGTGAACTTGTGGTCACAGGGCCAGGACAAAATTATATTATTATATTATTCCTGGGCATGTGACAATAATATTTACCACAAGCCGAGGTGTGAAATCCAGGTTCAGAAACCTCAGGTTGTCCCCAGTATTGTGTTCCAACCACACCTGGATTTGCTAATTAGCACAATTCTTCAGCCAGGAGGCAGAACTAATCACTGAAATGAGCTGAGTTGAGAGGTGGAAGAAACACATGGCAGGACTTTTACTTTCTCACTTTCTCTGGACTTTACACCTCGGCTTGTGGTAAATATTACTGTTGCATGCCCAGGAATAATATAATAATATAATAATATAATATATAATATAATAATATTCCACCCAGCAGCCCTGCACTTCCCTGATACACTGAAAGTGCTATGACAGCAGTGGTACAGGGACTTTCTGTTCTGGGAGTCACACGTCAGTTTAAATAATTAAGGGGAAAGGAAAGTTTATCCATGTCAAAAATATTATTAATGTGCATTGACCTTGTCATATAAACAAATAAACTGTTACAAAGCCACACATGAATACACACTCTCCATGTGACAAGGGCTACACTTGACCTTGCAGAGAGGTGAATCTTGCCGGGGTGTTTTTATGTCTGCTTGGTTCCTTTTTGAATGATTCACATAAATCATCACAGTGAGAAAAGAGTTAAATAAGCTGTGTGTGTGCGCGCATGCGTGTGTTAGTGAGTGTTTGTGCATGGCTATATGTGTGTTTGTACAAGGAAACACTGAAACACTTTGATTACATATGGGTGCGGAGGCATACTGTGATAAGAGAATTAAGTATTTAGTATCTCACCATTTCTAAGAAAGGTACTATAATGGGCTCTCTGCAAACTCTTGTCTTGTTAAAGTTCTAGTAACAGTTACCACATAAGCTTCTACTAAGACAAACTTACGTTTTATTTTCTTAAGCTTTTTTGTTTTGTGAGAAATATAAATATTTCACTCAAGGTAGTCATCAGAAACATCAGAATTCACATTGTGTGTTTAATAGGCCTATTGTGAAAGCAAGATGGCCATGAATGGCCAAAAACAAAAGTGAGGATGAAAAACAACATAAATAACGAGAAGGCACAAATAACAGAATAAGAATACAGTTGTGAACAAGTAGGCGACAGTTGAATAAGATGCCAAATTCAAATCGCACACTTGGTCCCTTCGCAAGTCATTACGCGTGTAGGCTACTCGTGAGCGGAAGCTTGATTCCAAGGATTGCATGTTCCAATGCCTGTATTAGTTTGCAAGTATGTACGTGCCCGACCGCCATATTTTGCTACACACTATTGACGCTTTGAAGTTCGCTTTCTCCACCCTTAGCGCTACCTGCTGTAGTGCATCTCTCAGTGCTTCTGGGTGCGACTTGCGTTTGGAATGTAGCGCGTCACAGGCAACACCGCGATGGACCTCAAATCCGAACTTCTGAAATCCATCTGGTACGCTTTCACATCGCTGGATGTGGATCAGAGCGGGAAAGTGTCCAAGTCTCAACTAAAGGTTAGAGTTTACATCTCTCGTTCATGGCCGATATTTTGTTTTTTTAAATATTCAGGAAATAGAGGTGTGTAGCCGAAAATAGTTCACTGCTTCAGTAACAGTTCGCTTTAGCGTTAAGACAGGTAAGACATTTTCTTTCCTTGCTAAGTTCGCTCTTCGAAACCTGGATACCTGAAAGTATATACATTTGGATACTTAAAAGTATATACATTTATTGATGTTCCTTGGTAGTCTTAAATTTGGCATTTGCATCACTGCTGAAACAAACTGCTAGGTTTTGAAACAGCTGGTAGCTGGTAGACCAATTAGACCAGCTCTGTACTCAACATGGTTTGACCAGCTCAAGCTGTGTTTTAAAACAGCTGGTGGCTTGTATTTCATAGCTGGATTTTACACCAGGGATTGTAATCACCCTGTAGGATAATAATCAAATGTAAGTTGCACATTTATATATTGTATATTCATCACCTTAATATTACTGATTATATTCTTAATACCTCAGCAGCAATTCAACATCTATCTCTGTTATGAAGTGATTAATTATATTTAAAAGCTTGAGTCTGTCCTGTTTAATGCAGAAAGAAATAAGGAGGGCTAGTTGTGTCAGCTGACTCATCTGACCTGCCGCTGGAATGTGCCTCAACACACAGAAGCACATTTTATGCAGGAACACAAACACTCGTGTGCACTCACATATGCACACACACACACACACACACACACACACACATGGACACGGACGCATATACACACATAAGTCTGTAGGTGTGTAAGTTGATGGAGAACAGCAATTGCACAACCACTGAATGAAGCTTCAGAACTATTAATGCAAGATCCTGGTCTTTTTCCTGCAATAATCTTTTTGAGGCTTCATTGTATTTTAATGTGTGGATTATTCAGTGAATAATGATGTGCATGTTCAGCTGGAACTGAAGAGAATTCCCTCTCTCTACATTTCTTCCTCCCGGCCTCTCATACCCATTCAAGTTGAGGCACATCACGTTCAGGCTCCTCAGTTACATACTCTGAAGATAATAAGTAGCTGTCACGACTTGCCCATCATGAAGACTAGGACTGTGTCTCAGATGGACATAGTCCTGCATGGTGCACTTTGTGATCACACAGTATGGCCACAGTATATGTTGTGTGTGTGCGCATGTGTGCAAAGCTGGGAGCAAATTCAGGCTCTGGAAATATTACTGTGAACTGACATGTGGAACAAGAATAATACACATTTTAAATGCAAGTTTGTGATAAGCAAAGGTTTATCTTGTCTAAAGGTTGTTGTTGGAAAAAATAAGAACTTGGGTTTTTTTCTTACCAATTTAATGCTTATGATAAATGGCTTGATTAAATACATGTTCTTCTTCTTCCTGTGTAAATATTTTCTCCCACAACATAAAGATATGCACTCTCATCTCCACAGGGAGGGGGATAATGTCACCACATGCTTTTTGTGACTTTGGCTTGCTTTCTTGAACACTGAGAGAGAGAGTAAAGTGTATCATTCTTATTTAAATTATTATTATTCCTTGACAAGATGTTTAATGCTGAATCAGGTGTTTGTTTTCTAGCCTCATAGCGGAATATTAGAAAAATTGAATATCTAGTGTCATTCGTATTGTGCTTCTGAGTACAACATCAGTGGCTCCTCAAGATTTCAAACAGGGGTATTATAACACCTTCAGGGGCTGTGTTATTAGTGTTAGCACTGTTTTCACGAGGGGAGTATTTAATCACATTTAATGACAACTTTAATTTTAAGACAAGGGTCCCTTTCCAAGATGTTTTCACTGTTTTTAGTCTCTATTTACAGTAGACACAGCCTCAGCATAAGTCATTTGAAATTGAGCAGGGATTAAGGCTAGAGGACATTGGAGAAGGTTGGTTGTGTAGATTTGATACAGTAGCCATGACTGCACAGTCCGTCCATTCCGTTTGCCTCAAATCTTGTGCAGGAAGCAGAGAAGACTCATGAGTACCATGTTACCATGACTACTCACTGTCT
Source organism: Conger conger (assembly GCF_963514075.1). Lineage (NCBI taxonomy): Eukaryota > Metazoa > Chordata > Actinopteri > Anguilliformes > Congridae > Conger > Conger conger. The sequence goes on from NC_083767.1 coordinate 45,734,624, forward strand.
GTGTACCTTCTCAGATTATGTATGACATAGTCGTGATATCATCTCTCTGCTTCTGGTTCAGGTGCTCTCGCACAATCTGTACACGGCCCTCAACATCCCACATGACCCTGTGGCCCTGGAGGAGCACTTCAAGGATGACGACGATGGACCTGTGTCCAGACAGGGCTACATGCCCTACCTCAACGAGTACATCCTGGCCAAGGTACGGCACTCCTTCTGTCCCGCTATAGAAACACTTAGGCTTTGGAGAAGTCTTAAGTGCTCCACATCAGTCCTGATTCATTTGTGGCAAATGATGAAAGAAGAAACTAGACATCTCACAAAATAAAAGGAATATACACTCACTGAGCACTTTATTAGGTAGACCTGTACACCAGCTTGTTAATGCAAATATTTAATCAGCCAATCATGTGGCAGCAACTAAATATAAAAGCATGCAGACATGGTCAAGAGGTTCAGCTGTTTTTCAGAGCGAATGTCAAATGGGGAATAAATGTGATCTAAGTGACTTTGAAAAAAGTCTAATAAATACCTAATAAAGTGCTCACTGAGTGTACATCAAGATGTTATGATGATGATGATGACGGTGATTGTAATGACATTCATTTTCGCAGGCTAAAGAGGGGACCTTTAACAAAGAGACATTTGATAGTCTGTGCTGGATGCTGACAGCGAAGAAGAACCACAAACCCAGTGTTGCCGAGGGCATGTGCTCAGGGCCAGACTGTTTCAAACTCTTCTGTCTGTTCAACCTACTGTCTGAGGACCGCTATCCTCTCATCATGATCCCAGTAGAGGTGAGAGAGTGAGAGAGAAAAAAGAGAGAGAAAGAGAGAGATGGTTCCAGTAGCTGGCTCCAGTAGAGAGAGTGTAACACTAAAATATTAGTGACTAAATAGTGTTGAGAGTGAGATGGGGAGAACGCACAGCGACAGAATAAGAAACTGTATTGGGCGACTTTATGTGTCTAGGTTATTGTTGCTACCCATGACAACACTGTATTTTGTTGTATACTATTGCCCTAAGATTTTGTGTGATTTCCATTGACTGCTGCACTTAAGGTGGAGTACCTCATCAAGAAGATCTCCACGGCAATGAGCCATGATTGGGACTCGAAGCTGCTGGAGGACTTGTTGTGCCATAAACCGTCTCTCCGTGAGGGGCTGCCCGTGTGGGATCTTCTGGAGTACATGCACACTGGGAGGTTGCTCCAAATCACCAGCATAGAGGCCTTCAGCTTGGCTCTAGATGAGGTCTTTCAGGAGATGTACCACAATGTCCTTAAGAAGGTGAAGCCTGCCACACCTTATGGACCATCAGTGTTATTCTAAATACAATCAGCATATAACATTATCAGGGATTGATACATGATACATGATATTTACACAAAATAAGACTCAAATTCCTTCAAGCCAAGATTTTGTATGTGATGTTGCTCAGGGAGGGAGAACATAAGCATAGTACAGATGTGAGCGCTGTGAGTGTGGGTCTTTAACTGTGGAATTGATGCAACTGTTATTGACTGGAACCTGTTGGTATAATGTAGTCTGTGGTGGGAGACAATTGATCTTTCTCTGGGATAATCTGAGATACTAGTGGACATGTTCTCTGTATTCCGCAGGGCTACATGTGGAAGAAGGGACATGTCCGCAGGAACTGGACTGAGCGCTGGTTTGTCCTCAAGCCCTCCAGCATCTCCTACTACGTCAGTGAGGACCTCAAGGACAAGAGGGGGGAGATCCTGCTGGAGAAGGACTGTGTGGTGGAGGTAGAATAACACTATAGAGCAGTGGTCAGACTTTTTACTTTTGATGTTCTTTAATGAAAAACAAATTACAAATGCCTAAAAACAGGCAAAAAAAATGGTCAGAGCTGCAGTATTGAGCAGTGGTGAGAGCTGCAGTGTGGAGCAGTGGCCAGAGCAGCCATGTAGAACAGTGGTCAGATCAGCAGTGTGGAGCAGTGGTCAGAGCAGCAGTATGGAGCAGTGGTCAGTATAGCAGTGTGGAGTGGTTGTCAGGGCAGCAGTGAGGAGCAGAAGTTCTTGTGTTTAGTTCATCTTTGTATCTGTTGTTTTTCTGATTCCTCTTATCCAGGCCATCGCTGATAAGGACGGAAAGCGATGCGTGTTCTGTGTGAAAACGCACCACAAGACCTACGAGATGAGTGCCTCAGACCTCAAACAGCGCATAGAGTGGATCCAAGGTGAAATGTTGTGGGGAATCTCCTCTGGTTTCTTTGTGGACCAGTGTGTCCTTCTGACAAACTGCGTCTCCTTATCTGTTGTGTGCGGTGCGAGAATTTCTCACTTGGTCAATCCGACATGCCTAACACCCCATCATTGGTGGTGCAGGATGCCCAGTCAGTATGGGTGTCAGAAATGACCCAGCTCTTTATTCAGAGTGATCTGAGGTCTGCCCGGGTCTCCCGTGACCGCGTGCCCTGTCCTCCAGCCGCCCAGACGGCACTGCGTCTCCTCCAGGAGGGAAAGTCCTCCCTGCACCAGGAGCTGAAGCTGCACAGACGGGAGCAGAGGCAAAGCTGCCTTCGCAGCCACGAGGAGGCGCACAACCCACAGAGGCGGCAGCAGGAGAAGGAGCGTCAGGACCAGGAGATCGACAATATCATTCAGGTGAGAAGGGAAGAAATGTGAAGGAAGAGGTGTAGATGTGAGCTGGGTGTGAGGGGTTTCGGTGATGTGGTCTAACATTGGTGGCATGATTCTGTCTCAGTTTCAGAGGGAGGTGGAGACCCAGCGCAAACAGGCTGAGGAGCAGGAGAAGGAACGGCAGATGGAGGTGCAAAGAGAGCTGGAGAGGCAGCTACAAGAGGCAGAGAAGGTGATACAGGCTCATTTTCACATATAGTACACACACACACACACACACTCACATACATGTATGCATTCAACAAGGGTTGACACAACTGTGACTGGTGTTACATGGTATTATGCCCCCCAGGTGAAGAAGATCATGGTGGTATAGATTGCTATGATTGGTGTTACATAATATTGTGTCCCCCAGCTGAGGGTGAGCATGGAGATGGAGATGGCTCAGAAGGAGAAAGAAGCAGAGCAGCAGCGGAGGAGGATCGAGGAGCTGGAGATCACTCAGAGGAAACTCGAGACAGCACTGAACAATGAAATACAGGCTCACCTGGAGGAAGAGAAAGCACGAATGGAGCAGGAGAGGTACACACTCACACACATGCAGACACACACTCACAAACCTGCTTACATATACATACATACTGCTAGTCACACACACATGCACACACATACTGAACATACACACTCTTATGCAGAACTCAGCACAGCAGTATTTTTAAAGGGTTTCCAATGCTTTGGATCATAAAGTCTCTCCATTTCCCTTGAGTGCGTTTGTCTGTCTGTTTCTTCTCATCTGTGAGTGTTTCTCCCCGTTAGACTCCAGAAGGAAGAGGAAGTGAAGATAAAGCAGCTGAAGCTGCTACAGCAAGAAGAAGACGTGAAGCTGCAGAGGGCCCAGCAGGAGAAACACAGCCCAGAGGAGCAGGGAGTCCCCTGCACCTCAGCCTTAGACACAGCCTCCCAGGAGCTGCAGACCCTGAGGGAGACGCGCGTGAGGAGCAACCTGCAGCTAGAGGTGAGCAGAACTGGGAGACAGAGGGGACAAAGGGAAAAGTGATAGGGTGGAGAACAGGAGATAACGTAACATAGCATAACTTAATGACGAGAATAGGCTATTCAGCTCAGCAATGCTTGCCTTCTCCTACCACTACAAGGCACTGTACCATCTGCTTAGTTTGGCTAAAAACACATACTATCTAACACAGTATTAAACCTAGTCTTGAAAACCCCCTAGTGTTTCTGCCTCTACTACATGTCCTGTCAAGCTAGTCCACACAGTGACCACTCTCTGTGTGAAAAAAAACTTCCTAATGTCTGTAGATGGAAAAGAAGCAAGGGGAAAGCAAATGTGACCATGAGAGAGGAGGAGAAGGAGGAGAAGGAGGTGCAGGTGCTGAGGTGTAGGTCTAACACTTTAAGTTGCGATATGTTAGGTTTTGTACAAGTACTTTTCTGTGTTATGTACGGATGAGTACAGCTGTGTCTAAATGTATGTGGCTGTGCATGTATCTTAGGTGCAAATGTGTGGAGAATAAACATTAAAACGTCATGTTTTAGGGCATGTATACATTGCTTTAACTAAATTGCTCTTATTTCTTTGTCCCTTTCTTTCGCTGTAGGAAGCTAAGGAGAAGTTGCGCAATGCCAGCCGCAATGTAAAGCTGTGGAATGTACAACTAAACAGGTTGATGAAGCCCATCTTACCAGGAGGTGCTGTCCCCATCCTGCCATATCCACTTGCATTGCATTTACCCACACTGTACCTGTTGTGTTTATGTTACTGTCATTAATAGAACTTCCTTGCATTTCTCGAAAGGAGCCTCTTTAGAGTTTCTCTGTTTGCAAAAAGGGGGCCATGTAGCCTTACCTGCTGCTTCATCATTCATTGGTTTTGTGATTTTTTTTTCTTGCAGAACGTTTTGAGTCTGTGAGGCGCAATAAAGATGGTCCAGAAGAAGCCTTTTCCAGCCGAGAGTTTGTTGCCAAATGCAAGCCCAGTGTCATTCCAGAGTCCAGCAGCCAATCATCTGAGGAAGAAGGGGTCCTTCAGGAAAACCTGGAGGCTGTCGGCTCATCAGATTCAGACCAAACACTTTCACATTAAGACATTAAGCAAGGCGATTAGGACAGTAATTCAATGATTTTTCAGTGTCATTTTCGCATTCTAGACACTGCAGTGCTAATTGCTTGTTTTGATGCAACATAATGTTTAGCATTTCAGTAGTTGACTGACTCCAGCAACCAAAGGTCACACCAATTTGTCCTGCTGCTGAATCCCATGCTACCAGGGTCCCTATGTTTTGGCTCTGCAAACACAACACTGGACAGTGTCATCCACAAGCAATAGTCATGGTCCTGCATATTTGGCCGTGTCAATCAGTGTTACATGCAGACGGATCCTAAAATATCAGCATCCTCAAACCACTAGGAAAGAGGGAAGCAACCCAATCATTCCTAGGACCACCATCATCTCTGGGTCAGCTTTTCCTGTACATATGAAAAAGGGTATAACAATTATGTGAATACCTTTACTGAAAATGTTTTAATAAGATCAGCAATACAATTTTGCTACCTCTTTGGCTTTGTCTAATTACTGTGGTTATAACTGTAATTGATTTGTGCATCACGTAGAACTGTTGTAACTGCTACCAACTGCCAAAAATGTGCCTGACACAGTTATAGTAGTGCTTATCATAACTGTTCAGTGGGAAGGGGAAGCAGGGTTAAGCACATGTCTTGTTGTGTTTGCCTTGTTCATATTTGCTGATAAAGCTGTTCTGGTATGAATCTCAGATCTCCACATTTCCACATGAAAATTATTTGTAAACTGTAACCAGCATGTGAATAGGTTATCTCTTAAAATGTGACTCCACTTACTGGTTATACGTGAATAAAGATATTTTCACAGGATGAAAGCCAGATCAGAGGAAGAAAATCCTCAAGTATTGTTGTAATTTCACAATAGAATTTTTTAGTATGATTTCACGATGTGTAACATTATTATATATTAAAATACAAGTGAAAGCACGAGTAGTTTGATTGATTTGTGTCTGTGACATGTAGTTGAACAGTTTGATGCTTTTTTTTTTTTTTAAGTGCGCAGGATGACTAATCTATGCTATGTCTTTAAATAGCGCGTGCACTTGTAGCCACGTTACGTAAATACGTGCGCGTTCACAAATCAAAATGGCCGCGTCCTTCATGGTTCTCGTGGGTTCTGATTGGGATGACATCTGATGAAAATGCAAAGAAACCACATCTATTACCAAGAACAGTTGGATTGCATTTGAACTATTTTATTAAGAATTGTTGCGTTTCTTATCTTCTTACGTTTTTATAGACGGTTTGTCGCAGGCATGAGAGGGTATAACGCTTTGGTAAGAAGTTCCAGGACATCTTTCCTATCAGACCTTCAGTCGTTCCCTTTTTGTTGCCGAACTTTGTCAAAAACTGTGCGATGCTCATCACAGAATGAACCCCCACCTCCGACAGGTGCTTATGCACAGCAGCTGTTGGAGAGTGAAGCTGCGGAGGCAATTCCTCAGCCGAGGAGGAAACCCCACGAATGCTCCGTGTTGCTTTTCCCCGGACAGGGTAGTCAGTTTGTGGGAATGGGGCGAGGGCTTTTGAAGTATGGAAATGTTAAAGAAATGTTCAACGTAGCACAAAGAATACTTGGATACGACTTGCTTTCTCTGTGTTTAAACGGACCCGAAGAGGAACTGATGAAAACGGTCCACTGCCAACCAGCGGTATTCGTCACGTCACTGGCCGCCGTAGAACGACTGAACGACGAAGTACCAGCCGTAAGTCTGTACACCCAATAACGGGCATGACACGAGATTGGCTAGCTAGGCTTGCCTTATTGCGAACGCATACTGCTTATTGGGAAATTGAGCTTGAGAAAAGTTTATCGGTGCCTCTCCAGGATGTTCACTTATTATAAAGGCCAGGAATGACTGGCTCGTTAACGTTACCTTAATATTTGACAACTAAGTAACTTATCTATCAGGAAATGTAGACCTAAACGTTATGCACATGTGATAACGCATCATGCTATTCTACAGGCTATAGAAAAATGTGTGGCAGCAGCAGGATTCAGCGTAGGAGAGTTTGCAGCCTTGGTATTCTCAGGCGCGTTGGATTTTACAGAAGGTAAAACGATGCTGTCCGGTAATTAAATATTAGTACAGTTGTGTGCTGATGAGCGGTTGATGATGTTCTACTGCCATTCCCTCAGCATTGTATGCAGTGAAGGTACGGGCAGAGGCCATGCAAGAGGCATCTGAGCGGGTCCCCAGCGGTATGTTGTCTGTGATGGGCCGGCCTGACGCAAAGTACAACTACGCCTGCCTGCAAGCCAGAGAGCACTGCCTATCCCTCGGGCTGCAGGACCCAGTCTGCTCCGTCGCCAACTACTTGTTCCCAGATGGCAGGGTTATTGCTGGACATCAGCAGGTAGGAGTAATTGGGTGGGAATGGTATCGGATAATGTCATTAGGTTTTATCGGTATTAGAAGCTTGGCAGCAGCGTCAACTATCACAGGTTTCAATGAATGTTCCAATTTGGCTTAAGTACATTACATTACATTATATTTGGCATGTCTGTTTTGAGCACAAGTGATGAGGGATGTGCCTTCTCTCTCTCTCTCTCACTGCCAAGAAGTCTCACTTTCCATATGAAAGGGGGCCCCTTTAGGATTGAACAGACAATTCAGTTGTGGAATGAGTCGGCAATCGCAGTAAAGTTTTTCTCTCCTTCACAGGCTCTGGATTTCCTGCAGAAGAACTCCCGAAAGTTGGGCTTCCTGCGCGTACGGCCGCTGCCAGTGAGCGGGGCGTTCCACACCTCCCTGATGCAGCCTGCTGTGGAGCCACTGAGGGACGTCCTGCGGAAGCTGGAGATCGGCCGGCCGCAGATCTCCGTCTACTCCAACGTGGACGCTAAGCGATACATGCACGAGACCCACGTGCGGAGGCTGTTGGTGAAGCAGCTGGTGTCTCCTGTGAAGTGGGAGCAGATTCTGCATGCACTGTATGAGAGGAAGCAGGGGGAGGACTTCCCCCACACATACGAGGTGGGCCCTGGGAAGCAGCTGGGCTCCACCCTGCAGAAGTGCAACATGAAGGCCTTCAAGAATTACACACACGTAGATGTTATTGTACCCGAGGACTGACAAGTGCCTACTGCCTGAACACACAGGCATACAGCACATACTGTTGTATATTGACTTTTTTTGGCCAGAAAATATCATCTGTGGTTGGGACCTGCTTCAGTTGGTTTCTATTTTTGAGAAAAGACACCATTGAAGATTTAAATCAGCAATTATATATGCTAATAGAGTCAGATCCAGAATTTATTAAAAATGCACAGAAAGACAGTAGATATTTTGCCTATGTTAGAAAATGGTATACTAAGCATACTTGATATAAACTTTATATCAAGTATAATATTGTATACTTCAGCATCGGTTTTTTTTCCGCACGGGTGAGGTTTTTTGGACTGCTCTCTGCAATTCATACCACTTGTTTTTGACAGGGTTTAAGTCTGGCAGTAAAACAGTCCCAAAGCATCAATGATCCGTGACCATATTTGGTGGTAGGTATGAGGTGATTTTCTTTTCATGCCTCCCTCCTTTGATGGCAAACATGCCAAAGGTACAAAAAAGAAAGCTGACCATAGTACCCCATTCCAGTCAAAGTTACAATGACATCTGGAAAAGTTTAGATACTTTAATTTGTTGGTTCCTCTCAATAAGGGGCCATTCTCTCAGGCTGCAGTCATGGTAACCACCTCCAATTGAATGCTTGCAACTGAGAATTTTGAAAATAACTGCATGCTGTCGCCTCTTGGCAGTTATTATTTCAGCTTTTCCCATTTGGTCACTTGATGTAACAATACACAACCACAACAATTGCGAATTAATAAAATCTTGTAATATGACATGTTATGCATCTGTATTGTTCACTGCAGACCTACTGGACATATAATCAGATCCAACTCGACAATGGCAACAGACTTGAAAAGTTTGACTGAGACTTCAATATGAGCATGGTTAGAAACTCCCAAGAAGAACCTGGTTTGATTATGCAGTTCTATAAATGCATTACCCACAAATTTCTGTGACCACAATAAAATAAATAAAAAATAAAATATATATATACATATCATATTCCATGTATGCCAAACACAGATTTACAGCCAATTTTAAGTAGATTGGCCTATGCACAAGTACTTCATTTTGCACCATGACAGGTTGCATTAACTGGTTTTGAAACAAAATGAGCCTTTAGTAGGCTATGTAGCTAATAAAACTAAATATTTACTGCTTTGATATTGTGTAAGGTGGCACAGCTGGAGCTAGTCTGTGATGCAAAGGTAAGGTGACCTCCCAGGTTCTTCATCACTCCACTCTGACCTAATCAACCTCAGAGACTCTGCAGTATAGATTGTAGGTGGTTATTGAAGTCAAACAATAAAATAATATTTAGCAAATTCTACATGGTCAGCTCAATCCATCACAAAACATATCTTGACACATACCTCAATACCAATTACCAGGCAGTACTGTCTGTCAAAAACCCAACGTATTTTATTTCAGTTGGTTGTTTATTTGCTGTGGGCGAGGAAGTAGGAATCGTTAACAGTAATCCATTATCCATTGCCAGCAGGGAGGCGCTGAAAGGCTACAATCTGTACATTGAATTGAAAGCAAATAAATGATAGCAGAGAAATAATACATTTCACAACTTCCACAATTGTTTAAAAGCAAATGTTAAAATTTGTATTTTTGTTACATTTATATTTTGACATCTCATTTGCCACACAAGGGCTGTCTGAGTGCGAAACAAACGAGCGCCAACAAAAGATTACATCCAAGATCACGATGAAAAATTGTGTTGGCCTTTTTTCAATTTGCTGTATAATATATACATTATATATATTTTGTACTATTTTGCGAGAAAAAAAAAAGAACGTGATTTCATACGAACAAAAAAAAGTCTTGCTTCATAATGTTCTCTCCGCCACTTGCCACCGCTCTATGCTTGTCATGCGCAAGCGTCCCCTGTTGCTAGGTTATTCACCCGGAAGTGGATTTTGTATACTCCTCTGGCTGTCATGGTGCCGTGTTTTAGAATGGATCGATAAATCAGGACAACAAAATACACTCGTTCCAGACGAAAACGTCGAAAATGATAGATATCTACAGTTTGAAATTACTGGCTAATTTTAATATAAACTGATAGCTGGTTTCAAAGGACAAAAACACTCCTCGATGAAAAACGACTGGATGAAAATAATAGTCATCGGTGGGATGTGTTCTTGCTGAGAAGGCTCACAGCGTCCATGATTAGTGCTTATTCACTACCGAGGACCAGGTGATTTAGCAAAATATCCCTTGATAGTGTTTAATTAATAATTTTACGTTCACGTTGTTATGCATGTGACCAGCTTAATGTGTTTTTGTTGCTAAATAAAATAAAAGATCCATGACTTGCCTAATATTACGTCCTAGATAGCAAGCTGTTGGCTATAATATTCTCGTGAGAAGAAACCGCCCTCTTTTTATAAGCAGGTAAGCGATTGCTGAATTTTAAACGGTCTTTTCCAGGTGGAGGAGGTATCATGGCTGGTAAGGTGAAATGGGTGACTGACATAGAGAAGTCTGTGCTCATCAACAACTTTGAAAAGAGAGGATGGGTCCAAGTGTCTGACAGTGAGGACTGGAACTTCTACTGGTGAGTGTTTAGTCCTTTTGTTGAGGGCATAGTAAAGCAGGTATGGTTTTAGTTATGCTGGTGTAGGCTTGGATAAGTTATATTGCTCAGCACTGAGTTCTGCCAGTGAGCATTTACTTACATTAATGTTTTAGTTCTGTTGTTGAGGCTTTAGTCTTGCTTGGAAGGGCTTAGTTATCCAAATAAGTTGTAAAAAAGGAAATGGAGACACTAACAGATACAATATGCTACCTGAGTATTAATTGCAGTTGCAGTTTTCATACGCAATCATTGTCATCATTACACATAGCTTGTAAGGTTGTTTATGTTACACGCAAGACTACTAGCCTAATATAATTGGCAGATTCAGCTTGATAAAAGTGTGCTGTAATGCTATCTTTTATTTATATCCAGATCAGTCTAGCCATTTCATAGCAGAACCTCACCTCACCTCACCTCTCTATATTATACTATATATGTTCATCAATTTGCCCAGCATTTAATTTATTAGCCTAGCACTTCAACTTCAGGTATGCAATATTGCATATTGTGGTCATACCTCTAAAACATCTATGTTCAGCTGGAATCTATCTTTAAGGGTTAAGAGAAGGTGGTGTGGGTTCCCAGAAATACAAAAATTAGTAGCATCTAGCAAAACATGGCCAAATTCTCACATAAAAGAATGCTCCATAGTAGGGGAACCTGAAAAGCCTGATGTCCTTTTTGCAGTGATGTGCCCTAAGGTTCTGTATTTAGTGAAAGTTTCATTTGTGGGAAAAGACACAACTAACTGATGCGCGTCCCAGTCAGAGTCCTTCCTCCCAAGATGATGGACATTGTGGGATGGGAGTTGGCTATCACTATAATTGGTCTGCTGATGAGTAGCCAAATTCAAAATTTGGAAAAATATAAATAATTTCAAAACAAACATAAAAAAATTAGTTTTGTTTGGCAAAATGCATCTGTTAGGCTATTTGTCCCAATGGCAATGTGATTTAGTCTCTGTAATCTCTCACAGTCAGGGTCAAGCAGAATCAATCAAATGTTAATTAATCTCCCAGATGACTGTCTTTATTACTGCTTGTATTTTAGTTCAGATGTTGCTTAAATATTGCTATTTGAAGTCTGGACTCTGGAGCTGATTTTGACCTGTGGAGCACAGTTGACCAGGGTTCCTTGGGTGTACTGCTGTATACAGTAAATCCCCATATCTACTCAGGCAAATGCCTTCAGGTTACCAGTTGTAATAAGTGAGATTTCCATGTCCAACATTTAGCATTAGCTCTCCTGTAGTAGAGTTTGTCTTTGAAAGTCGTTGACTGATAGAGTGATGGCTATTACCTCAAAGGTGACTGTGTTGAGGAAGAGCATATTTCTTGTGTGAAAATACAGCCATAGCTAAGGGGATGTACAGCTTTGCTGCTTGTAATGCCTTATGCTGTGAAGTCATCTGTCATTTCACCAAAAACCTCCCCCCTTCCCCTCCATCTGCCACGCCACAGGATGAGTGTCCAGACCATCAGGAGCGTTTTCAGTGTGGACACTGGTTACCGCCTATCAGATGAACAGATGGTCAACCATTTCCCCAACCACTACGAGCTGACCCGGAAGGATCTAATGATCAAGAACATTAAACGGTACCGGAAAGAGCTGGAGAAGGAGGGTAACCCGCTGGCTGAGAAAGATGAGAACGGCAAATACCTTCACCTAGGTACTGTTTGTCCTGGTTTTTTCTTAAGGATGGTTAAACATCATCTGTCAATTTCTGTACCAGGCTAAGAAGTGAATTTGACTCTACTCACATATTAGACATTTTTTAATGTGTCCTGCTGCATTCTGCATCACCCTTTCTGTTTGTCTGTTTTTTTCCAACAGACTTCGTTCCTGTGACGTTCATGCTTCCTGCGGACTATAACCTGTTTGTGGAAGAGTTCCGGAAGAGTCCATCCAGCACCTGGATAATGAAGCCTTGTGGGAAGGCCCAGGGGAAAGGCATATTCCTAATCAACAAGCTGTCCCAGATCAAGAAGTGGTCCCGGGACAGCCGGACCTCCACGTGGGTACTGGGCTGGGGAGAGGCTGTTCTGAATCAAGGCTGAGTGAATTTCCCATGTGTAACTGCTGTCCTCAGAGAGTGATTCAAAAGTTCATTATATCCAAGATCGGCCTTATGAGTTACCTCACTAAAGGCTTCCATTTAACTAAATTTTCCTCATTCACTCTGGAGCTGTTTATAAAGTGCAGTGTAAGACAGACTTTTCAGTTTTTTCCATAAACATTATACAAACATAAAATTTGTGAATTGTGTTTAGAGTATACAATACAAAAAAGCCTATGACGCTATCGTAGAGAACCCCATTCTGTATTTGAATCTTGCTGACATAGTGCAGCACTTTAATATGATGAGGTGTTTGCAGTACATGCTGCAGTTGACCAAGTCCTCAGTGCATGAAGAGCCAAATAAAGAACCTGGGATAATGGTACACTGCCTGCTTCACGTATAACCCATAAAATATCATGCATGCATGATATAGTCCACTTCATCTTTTCCAGTTAGGCACAGTGAGGAATGAGTTTCTGAATCTTCATGCTCCTGTTGTGCACATTTCCTGTCTGTGGGTCTATGCTCAGTGCACTGATACTGTGCTCTGTGTTTTCAGGTTTATGGCAGCCTCTAGTGGAAAAGAGGCGTATGTCATTTCCCTTTACATCGACAACCCCCTGCTGATAGGTGGAAAGAAGTTTGACCTGCGTCTCTATGTGCTTGTGACCACCTACCGCCCGCTGAAGTGCTATATGTAAGTGACTGTCGCCTCACCAACACCTCAACACCAACAGTACAGTACAGGTAACCGATTCAGAACAGACATGGCCAAAGTACTAGCACGTTGGGAGTAGCAGGTTCCGTATAGGCTGATATACAGGGTTACAGAAATATTCCTGGCTAATATAGTTTAGATTAAGCTTGGATAGTACATGTAAACATGCAACACTTGTCACTGTATTGTAGAATGTTGTTTATTTTTAGCTCTAGTTTTAGGTGTAACCTGGTGTTTTCTGTGTGATGATATGTTTGTTTTCAACATGTACAAGCAACATTTTTGTCTGTATATCTTGCAGGTATAAACTGGGTTTTTGCAGGTTCTGCACAGTGAAATATACTCCCAGCACCAGTGAATTAGACAACATGTTTGTGCACCTTACTAATGTGGCCATACAGAAACATGGGGTAAGTGCCTCCCTAATTGGTACCAATGGAAACACGTTGAAATGGAAACACATGTGCGTCTCTTGAAAGGCGTCTCAAATAAAATGCATTATTATTATTCTGGTTGTATTTTGTTTCATTGTATCTGTTTCTCATACTTTACACACATGCCCCACCTGTGTATAATGTCATGGACTGTGTTGCAGGATGACTATAATCACGTCCATGGGGGGAAATGGACGGTCAGCAATCTGCGCCTCTACCTGGAGAGCACCAGGGGAAAGGAGGTGACCAACCGACTGTTCGACCAGATTCACTGGATCATGGTCCAGTCCCTGAAGGCTGTAGCAGTGAGTATACACATTAAGTTGCCACCTTCCAACACAATTCAATCACATGCTTTTATTGCCAGACTGTAAGCTGGTGGAATTTGTTCTCGTCCAGCTGGAGAGCATACATTTATGACATGACATGACATGACATTACATATACACTGGAATCACATGGCATATACACAGGCAGACAGCATACAGGGCAAATCAACTAGTAGAACAAAACAGTCACACACATGCACACAAACCCTCTATAATACTCTATGATTCTCGCATACATACAGATTATTTTCATTTTTGTGTTTGCTGTGCACAGTGTGAAACCAATCTTCTCTGTTCTGCCTTTAATTTTATTTCATAATTTTATTATTGAGTTCATGTTTTTGCCCTGTATTTGTTCTTCACACTAAATGAGTACCTACCACAGACATATGATTGCTATTTTCCTCTCTTCAGCCAGTCATGAACAATGACAAACACTGCTTTGAGTGCTACGGGTATGACATCATCATTGATGACAGGCTCAAGCCCTGGCTAATTGAGGTGAGGAAATTCATGAGACAGCCCAGACTGTCTCAGACTGGTGTTCATTGTTTTCACTGACTAAAACAGAATGAATTAATTGTGTTCTCACCGAGAAAAAACATTGATGGATTGCTCAATATCCTGCCTTGAGTTTCTCTGTCTTGGTTTGGGTGTCAAATTACGTTTTGTTTGCGAGACAACTTCTCTCACAAGATAAAGTAATTAATTGCTGAATTAGTGATTCATTAAGATAAGCTAGTCACTAATATGAGAATTTCTCTTCGGCGTATAGCTTCAATCACTCTCTGAGCTTTTACGTTAGTGCTCTCTCTGACCGCGTTGCGTATGGTGCATTTGCATGTTCGGTGTGTTGAAACACTCCCATGGGCCCTTCCTCTTACTTTGCATGTACAGGCCTGCAGGGTAGACCACACTCAGAAAAACCTGCAGTGAGGGGATATTTAAAAAGACTCCCAAAACAACTCCGACAGGGTTGTGATGGGAATATGTGGACACTGGCTATTGCCACTAAACACAATGTAATCGTTGTTCAACAGGTATTCACACACATTTAGCCAACTGCAATGCATGTGATATTTCCACAACACATACCTAACTGTAACATCATTCAGTATTGACACAACACTTACCTAATTGCAACGTCTCAGTGTTTACACAACAGTTGCTCAGTTTTGAAACCACAACTCCTCTAACGCAAGAGCCGAAAGCGATGGCTACTTTTGTGCTGAAGAGAAATCTAGTTAAAATGTGAAGATGAACCGTGATTTAATGTCCAGAAGGCCAGGTAATTTCAGTCGAATGGACAGTTTTGTCTAAAAACCTTGGCTGAAATGTATATGGTGAGCACACGTGCTGGGGATAAGTGTTTTAATACCTCATCAGTGTTGTCTATGGTTGTGGAACCGTCCTTGTATTTCTGGTTTTAAAACTAACTGTATAAGTGTGATTCTAGTGAAGTACAACTGTGTGTAAGTCTGTACAGACTGTCTGTGGCTAAAGATGAAGCTATGTTTAGCTCATATTTGTGCAGGATTGACACACAATTCATGTCTGCGTTCAATCCCATCTGATTCACCTGTGTGTGGCCACAGTAAAGACTCACCTATGCCACTGACCTGTGTGTTTGGTCTTAGTAATGACTCACCCAGTCTTTGTATTTTACCTGTGTTTGTGTGGACACTAAAGATTCACCCGTTCTCCTTCCAGGTGAATGCGTCGCCTTCGCTGACCTCCAGCACAGCCAACGACCGCATCCTGAAGTACAATCTGATGAACGACACGCTGAACATTGTCACGCCCAACGGGGAGATCCCAGACTGCCGCTGGAACCGGAGCCCACCCAGGGAGGCACTGGGCAATTACCAGGTTCTGTGAGTGAAGCCTCTATCCTCCAATCACGTTTTAGGGTGGTAGACAGACGCATGAGGGTGGGGGTAAGCCGTGTTTATTGCATAACTGTGTCATGCCACAGTTCGTTCATTGTATCCTACAATCCGGAATAGTGAAAATATTTCACTTTTGCACGCTTTCTAGTAGAATTACCAGTTCTGCTGCAAGTCTCTCAAAGACCTTTCTGGGAAGTCACATGGCTGACTACCATTTCCTGCCGTGCTTCCTGGGGAGTTCTGTGTCATCATTGATCTGTTTTGCACTCTGTCTACACTCAGAGCAGCCTGCTGTTTAATGTTAATATCTGCTGCCTGCTACACTGTTTGATTAGGAGGCAGCGTGAAACTAAACTAGAGACTAGGTTTCAGATCCCGGCCATGGTACTGCTATTGTATTGTTGAGCTAGGTAGCTAACCTGAATTTATTTATGATATGCCTGGCTCAGTAAATGGATAGTATGTAAAAGTGGCAGTTGCTCTGAATACAGGTGTCTAAATGGTAAATGGTTGGCATTTATATAGCGCCTTTATTTACAATTCATGCTTCTCATTCACCTATTCATTCATACATACACTCACACACCAACAAGGCGCAAGGCACCAACCAGCTCATCAGGGGCAATTGGGGGTTAGGTGTTTTGCTCAGGGACACTTCAACACACACAGCGCGGTATTGAACCGGCAACCCTTCGACTGCCAGATGACTGCTTTTACCTCCTGAGCTAATGTCACCCCCACTACCATCTGCTGACTAAATAGTAGAAGTAAGGGAGGGTATTCCTGACCTGCTATGTTCTTGCCTGTCTCTCTGCTCCGGGACAGGTACGATGAGGAGCAGGCTCTGAGTGAGAACACCGAGAGGGACCTGAGAAGCCGCTCTGGTCAGTCCCTGGGGTCAAAGGGCACGAGGGCCAACACCCTGCGTCCCGCGCCAGCCACCTGGAAGTGATGCGTGCACTCGGGGGTGCAATGCCACACTCGGCGTCCCAGAATGCCCCATCCTTCACTGCTCTTCCGCCCAAGGGAGAGAGTTTGTGATTGGTGGCCGCTCGGAGGCCAGGCCACTGGTACCGCCCCAGTGGTCTGGCTATACCCACAATGCACCAAGAGGGGGAGACAGAGAGAAAGAGAACCTTAGCATGACTTCACTGAAACCCCCTATTCCTGCACAGCACAGTAGAGAAAGGCAGAGACGGAAGGGAGAGAAAGGCCGAAGAGGCTCGTAGTACAGTTAATTATTTGGTCCAGCGTGCATGAGTAGCATGGCATTTCTCCAGTACGGCAGCACTGATACTGAAAAGGTTTATCCCCATGTTGTAAAAAGCCTTTTATTAAGCTTTTTCTATATAAATAAGGATTGCAAGTTATAAGAGAGTATGTTTATGTATGTTTATATGCACTGTTCTACTCGACTGGTTCACTGACTGAGTGAAAGTGTGTATGTACATAATAGGTGTGTGTGTGTGTGTTGATAAACAGTAGGGTTTCCACCTGGCGAATTTATTGACGCACATATTTCTGGTGCATTTCGCAGTTGCGATTGCAGAACTCACTCTCAATCACACTCATGTATACATTTAAGCTTCCAAGTAATCTCTATTAGTCAATGTTGCACAATAATAGTACACAGCCACCTCCTTCATTAAGGTTTCTTATGCCAAACAGTGCAGGTTGTCCAAAGAAGACTGGAAAACCTGGAACTGGAACCAAAGATTCCAAATTTTTTTTTTTTTTTTTTAATTTTTTTTTAACACATATTTTACATGTTACCATGTAGAAATGCGTCACGCTGACCTTTTGCTTTAACATTTATTATTTATATGAGCATTCATGGTCTTTTTGAATGACCTACTGGTGTATTGCTGTTTATTGTGTTTGTCCCTCCAGGCTTGTGTCAGATGTAGTGTGAACTTCTGTTAAGTCTGGAATGTTTAACGGAAAGAGCCAACACCAAATCAGTTGGTTATGAACAATGGAGTTATATTGTATTTCGTATAAGTATTTATTTTATGTAGTAGTGTTTTTTTATACAATTTTTTAAATTGATTTAACTGCAATGCTTTCCTTCTGTACTGTGTTTTTTTTGTCTTGAACAAAGCTGGAAAGTCTTACAGAGAGCATACAAAGAACATTAGACATGCAGTTCCCCTGGTGACAGAAGGCCTCCGCTTTAAACACTTGTGGGCTGTGCCCATAGAATCAGTCCAGCTCACACAGAGGAGCCACTTCAGTGTGAAAGAAATCCTGTTTGATTTTACTCCCAGTTTTATAAGCATGTCCTTGCCTGTATTCTATATCCACAGTATTACACACACTGGCTTTACAAAATATACTGGAGTATATGTTAGAATATAAAGTACAAAATAGAAAGTTACGTTTGTCAGAATACATTGTATTTATTAGGAAATATATCAGTTATCACCACTCTTGATTGCAATCATTAATCTTTGAATACTTTATAGAATAAAAACTTTTTAACATTCTGCCATACATGTAATAAAATTGCTTTCCATAGAGTGGTGATGCATTTTGTAATATTGGCTGGACATTTTGACACTTTTAATGTTGGATTCAGTTATGAGAACAAATTATTGAAATTGACTACAAATGACAAAGGTAAGAGCTCATAGCAAACTATAACAACCCCACCACTCACCTTGTTCCTCCTTCATGGCTGTACTCCACCTGTCCTTGTGACCTTGCTGACTCTCACCTGTTACGTTGTGTGTTTAAGATTCCCGGTTCACCTTGTGCAAGCCAGTCAAGCCTTCCAAACCGTATAACACACAGGAAAAGCTATACAAGGCTGCTCATAACGGGTGTGATCTACAATTCTGTATATTTAAAACATAGGGTAAACTGCAGTGCCTGTATCCCTGTTTGAAATTTATCTTTGTTGTGAAGTGTAGCAAAAGGTGTCCTGCACCTTTTACTGTGAGAACCACTGACCTTCAACTTAACGTGTGTTATAGGCCAGTGGTCTGAACTGGGGTTTGGCTTATAAGTGCACTTGTAAACCGTTTCAGATTTTTTCTACTTTTGGTGCTTACTTTTTCATAGAAATACCTTTGTCAATGGAATCAAACTTGGAATTTTTGGTACATTTTTATTCTGCCAATATAGTTTAACCCTCCCAAAGTTGTGTGTCTGTATAAAGAGTGTATTTATTGTTTTGGCTGATTGCTTTGTACAATTACTAAAGGTGACTTGCCGTCTGCTCACATCCTGTGTTTTAATATTGGCCTGCTCTTATTAATGTACTGCCCACCAGGGCTCACCAAAGGCATCTGCAATATCGGACAAATCTTGTCAATGGTTGTCAAAAGTTTTATTGCTATTAAAGCGAACTCTGCCAAACAATCCAAATATATTTGTATAGGCACTCACACACAAACACGTACCCCATCAATCAAATTCGACATCATTAATAACCCAATCATTGCTATCAAGGATTAGCAAGTACATGAACTTGATGTGTGTGTGTGTGTGTTTGTGTGTGTGTGTGTGTTTGTGTGGGTGGTTGGGTGTATGCATGCATGCGTATGCAGAAGGGATATACAGTGCCCTGAAAAAGTATTTTCACCCTTCCTGATTTACTCTATTATTGCATAGGCTACTTGTCACACTGAATGGTTTCAGATCTTTAGACAAGATTTAATATTAGACAAAGAGAACCTGAATAAACAGAACACATAAAAAGATGTATTTCATTTATACACCCATATCCAAAGGTAATTGCCCTTAAACTAAATCGGTTGCACCACCATTAAGACAGTATCTGCAACCAAAAGTTTCCCATAATTCTCTCGCATCAGTACAGGGCGGCCTGTAGCGTAGTGGTTAAGGTACATGACTGGGACCTGCAAGGTCGATGGTTCGATCGCCGGTGTAGCCACAATAAGATCCACACTGCTGTTGGGCCCTTGAGCAAGGGCACTTAACCCTGCTTTGCTCCAGGGGAGGATTGTCTCCTGCTTAGTCTAATCAACTGTAAGTTGCTCTGGATCTGCATCTTCCAAATGGCATTCATTTTAATTAATTTTTTTTTTATTTCATTAAAAATGAGTGCCCTGGTGTAAAATCCAAGAAAGTGTGGAGAAATTTTATCCCACGCTTCTTTGCATATTTTTCTGGGACCAAGACCCCACACACCCACCCACCCATCAGGTCAGACAATGGAAATGGAAATTTAATTTGAATGATTAGTCTATTACAAAGTCGTATAGTTGTAGCAGGGTTTTAAAAACTACAGAACGAATCACTAAAATTATTTCTATATTTACATTTTTGTCAAATTTGTGCATTTCGTCAATAGAAGATATAGGCTACCACAAAAAGTTAACGTTCAACTTCTTTCTTACTTAGGGATATGACGTCAGAGAAGCGCGCCGCTCCCAGTCATTTGTCGTAAGTGCTGACCAAAAGAGGAAAAGAAGAAACCTAAAAAAGATTTTACCAAAGGTTTGAATTCGTCAAGTGTTACGCACTTTTGTCAGGGGAATTAACCGTGCCAAGGTAAAGGAATAACATCTTTTTTCACTGGGTATGTATATTTTTCCTGCGTCTTCCAAGTAAAAACTATTTAGCTAGTTAGCTCGCCACCTGGAAAGTAGCTTGTGTGACACATTAGCTAGTTGTACAATTTGCTCGCGACCATACACTTGCTAACTCCACAGCTTGTACTGTTCTATGAGGTCTAGCGGGTTGCTTGTTAATTGGAAATTGAGAAAGGGTTGACCAGTTGATTTGTTTTGCTGCATTATGTTTGTGGCTACTGTAATATAAAATAAAACATGTAACGTTATCTGCCATAATTGTGTAATCTCCACAAATATTTAAAAAACGGTCTCCTAAAGGTATAAGTTCATTTTGGTTTGTATGGACGTTTCTTAAACTGTCATAATCTTCTGAGATGCCATGCTGCGTAAAATTCTGCGCAGATTCGCCGGTCATAATGTGCGGATCAGCTGATATTGACTGTAACTTACAATGAACTGGACAGACATAGCGTTCTAACGTTAGAACATGTCAATTTTAAAAGTCCCTGAATCTGCGCACAGTTTATTGAAGCTGGGTGGCCTCAATTGCGACTTGTGTCTTTAATGCGGAAAAACTCTAGAACCGAAGGGCGGGGCAGGGGTTTTAATACACCCTGTGGTCTTGAATTAAAAGATACATTATTTATTATTTTTTCTTGTAATTATAATTTCTCCAATGGCTTGCCCTTTTTTGTTTAAATTTAAAGAACTTTTCACACTCGTAATGTTTCATGGTAACCACATGCAAGCTAACTTCATCGCTAAGTTGGCTGGCTCGTGACAACGATGATGCACTCCAATGCAGCCTACAGCTATTAAATATAATGCGCGTGCTGTCTGTTATCGAGGTAATTTTCACTTTGGAAATTATTAGCTTAGCAAGTAGTAACTGATTAGAATGACTCATTTTAAATATTTTCAATTGACATATTGTTCTTTTTAAATCACTGCCTCGAAAGCCATAGCCAAGCCAAACCATATCCTACGTATTGCAGTGTTGGCTACTGTAAGTTAGCTGCATCTATTACAGAAAAAGAAATGTCCGTGTCACCTCATGCTTTCACCGTTTCCGATCGTCCGATCGAAGTAGTCTTATAATTCGTTATGCTTTTCGTTGGCTGCTTATCTGCATTGATAGAAAAGGTGGTATTTGGGAACGGTCTATAATGAGCTATAATGAGGTCTATATAAATGTGTATAATGAGCTCTATTGGTAACAGAAAGTATTGGAGTTCGTTCACATTAGAGCTCGTGAGCCAAGAGATACGAAGTACCTTTTGTTTGTTTTGGCAAGGATAACCAATGATCTCACTGTTGCAACAACAGAGTCGAGTTCCTTTTTCAATGATTCATATCAATCATCCGCAGTAAGAGAATAGCTAAGATGTGTGTGTGTGTGTATGTGTGTGTGTGTGTACACGTGTAAAGTACGGGACCTTTTGAGTAGTAAAAGAGCCAGAAACCCTTATAAGTAGTAGGCTATGTTATGGGCCGATTTCTCAGATCAGGATTAAGTGTAGCCTAATCTTAGACTAAAAACATTTCCCAATGGTGATATCGACTGAAAAATAAAACCCAGTCCAGGACTAGGCTTAATCCTTGTACAGCTGTGTAATCTCTGTTATATAGAAATCAGATGTTAAAGGGGACAAAGGTACAGGTTTAAATGACTAGAGGTGTAGTTCAATGCTTTTTGTTTTTTTGAGAACATTTTAGAAATGCTTGTGAGCAATCAGACGTAAAATAGCATGACGCCTCTACTGCTGCGTTGTTGATGCCTTGGATAAATTACACAGTATCTCCTTTGTATAGATCTGTCAAAAGCATTTGAAACTGTACAGTTTACCACACAGTTAAGATGCATAGACTTGTCAGATCAAGCTGTTTTAAATGTAGATTTTTTAAATGACTCCAATGTGTTCAGTTTGAAGGCAAGATATGGTATGAGCTTTCCATCTTAAAGTGTGTCCCCCTCATCTTGCCTTGGCCTTCTTTTTAAAACAATACATAGCCTACACAGTACTATAGGAAGAAATTAAATACTTTTTTTATTTTTCATTTTTATTTATTACAGTGATTTATTACCGTCCTCCAGCCTTAATTATGGCTTTTGATCTGAAGGAGATCGATTATATCGATTATTCAGAAACCTAGTAGACCACATTATTTATCTGTCCGTCATACACTATAGGACAGAAAGGGTATGAGGCTAAATTCATCATTCATTCCAACTTCTGCCATTGTGCACAGTGTGTCTATCCAGATGAGGACACATTAAATAAATGAAAGACAGATAAATAGGCTAAATAAATAAATACTGCAGACAAAGGGGCTTAAGGCCTGCGGTCTAAATTGGGGAACATTGTCTGGGTGTTGCTGGATCCCTTTCCCAGTGGGAGGTGCACACTGTTACACTGTTTATAGCGCACTGAAATCCTTAAAGAGGGCGGCTCTGCTGGCCCGTCTGCTTCCCAATAAACACTTCTTCCATTTATGAGACAACACCATTGTGACTGAATCACTGTTAACTGCACGGGCTCACTCCCGTAGACTAGCGCTCACTGCTTTGCTCCCATAAATTTTGAGTTTACTGGCTGTAGCGGCGGTAGCTAGTTCCAAAGGAAGCATGTGGCTAATTATAAATAGCTAAAGGAAATGGTAAAAGATAGCGTTATAATTTGCAGATGCAGCACAGGGGGGGAAAAAAGTGTTTTTTTTTGATGACATGGTACATTTCCTTTTAGCTGCACGCATTGTGCTTTTCCAGTTTGATTTGAAGCTTTTCCACGGTCAGAGGAGGTGAGCTACCCAGGGAAGCACTCCCATGGCCACGGCCACATGAAACGCCCGTTGTCCTGAGGCCCGCAGTAACACCAGAGTTACCCCCCTCCAAATCAGTTCCTCACGCCACGTGGGGCGCAGACCGGCGCTGCAGGGCTTTAAGAGTACAGAACGGCATGTGTGCATCCGACAGCCCCCCTCCTGGGGTTCACATACATACAACAAAGCCAACAGCCAGGTCTATACCGCTTGTTTCCATCAACGCTAGGTCAGAAGTAGCTCTTTTATCTTGGCTCTGTTTGAGTCCATAGAGGGCTTGAGTAGTAATAAACACATTTTCCTTAGTGTTTGAGTTTCGGCTTATTAATTAAAAGGACTTTATGTAATCTCTGTGCCCCAGTGTTAAGCGGTGGACTTGTTCAACAATGTCCTGGCATGCCGTTATCTTGGGGTTGTGGATTAGGCATGCTGAGCGGTAGACATGCTGTTCTGTTGGCGTTGCACATTGGACATGCTGCAGCTCCATTGTTGGTCAGTAGACTCCCTGCTGGCCTTGTGTTGGGTGTTCGATGCACGGCTTCCTTGCTTGTGCTCTGATAGGGACATCCTACTATCCATGCGAGACAGAGGGAGATGTTTCCATCCAGCCATGAGGAAGCCCAAATCTCTGAACGCTCTACTGTGACTGTTTCACACCATAAACTTCATGATGCTTATCAATAAATGATAGGGATGACGCATGATCATATGCAGAACTCTGAGAAAGAGGAAGAGAGAAATCTGTAGGTGTGTGGGAGGGAGGAAGAGGAAGAGGCTGAAGAGCATGGGGGACTGCCCTCCTGAAAGCCTATTTGTTGGAATTTCTCAAAGGGCACTGCTGACTAAACCCTGCCTCAGCATTCCTCTGTGAATTACCACTGCGTGTATATGACTAATGCAGACTGAGTGCCTGTGGATGTGGCCACGCTGAGTAACGCAGTGTCTGTTGCCATGCACACACAGGCATAAACACATTTGTGCTTTTGGACGTAGAGCGGACAGGACTGAGGCGAAACCCTCAGCCTCGCTGTAGGGGGTCTTTATTCGGGGGAGGGGGTGTGGGAATTTGGCTGCATTGACACCGCAGTGGCAGCTGTGTTAGCAGATAAGGCTGGGCAGAGATGACCATTCAAGAACATTGTCTGCTGGTCTGCAGAAACTGTGTGCGTCGTGTGTGTTTCATCAAAATGTTTCCGGCTTTGGAAGAAGTTTGTCAATTGTAGCCCAGTGTATATAGCCTCAGGTTGGGAGAGCTATTCAGTCTCTCAGAGGACTGTTAGTTCATCATTGCCTTCCCTTTGTTTTTGCCTAGACATGGGAACTAGGGCTGCTGCAGGTATGGAAGGCCCCCGGTCTGGAAAAGGGACAGGTCTTTCGGGGTGCTGGTGCTCAAAGTCATTTAGTTTCGAACTTTGGTTTCGAAAAACTTTGGGTAGCTTTATATTTGTGTAGCTGTTCTTTTAAATCATGTTCATTGTGTTTGTATTTGTGTCCTCCATTTAGCTTTAGCTTTAGCTTTGCACACACCCATCATACTGTCGCCAGTCCGTGTTTGAGAAACTATAGCCCTGCGTCCTCTGCCAAGGACATTGCGCTGACCCGCGGGAATTCAGAGGTCAGTCTCCCCTCGTTCTGCGTGAGCATAGCTCAGATAGCAGTGCGGGAATGCGTGGCACAGCCCAGCCGTAGCTTCGGCAGTACAAAGCAGGGTGAGGGTTATATCTTTGATTTAGTCGATCTGTGTTCAGGGAGTCTGCGGCTTCTTTCAGAAGACATTGGGGGAATCTCTCTGCTTTAATTTACTGGCAGCAGTAAATCTCTGCGCTTTAGTTTAGACACAGCAGAGAGAATCTGTTTAGACTGAAGACGGCACGGAACATACCAGACTAGCTGCTGTTCGCAGGATGCCTCCCTTTTCCCTGGAAAAGGTCATTTGCGGCTCGTCCGGCTGTTTTAAAAGATTTTTTTGAACGGCCATTACTGTGCTTCATACATTTTCCATCACGCTGGCCTCCCTTTGACAGTTATTAGTCATCTTTTACGAAAGAGGCCTGGAGCCGGTTATTTACTGCTTGCATAGTCTCCTCTCTATTCTGTACTGAGCAGGTGAGGCGTGGGATAAGTGGAGGTTTGTCTGTGTTTATGAGGGTTACAGCCAGTAATTAAATATGGGGAGGCCTTGTGTGTAATGTGGAACATTAGACACTACTCCAGGGCAAGGATGACTCATTCGCACAGGAAGAGGGGCTGAGGCGCTGAATCGAAGCTGACGTCATCGGTAAAGTTTACGAAAATGCCGGCTCCATTCTTCCTCTTTCTCCCATGGGCGGTTTGGTCGTCACCGAACCTGGTGATGTCACTCTCCTCCCTGTCCCTCCCAGTCTCCATAGCCATACGGTGATGTAACGCCACGGTTGTGTGTTCACGGGATATCCCTGCAGAGCCGGGGCTCCGGCCCTGGTTCTGCAGAGCAGCTGGGTGTGCTAGTCTTCCTCACTACTCAACACTTCATTAAACTGTGGAATCGCTTGACTTGGGTTCTTGGGACTAAGTGCTGATTATAAGGTGCAAACGTAAAACAAAAGGCCCTTTGGCTCTTTGGGACCAGGATTACAGAATCAACCAATTGGCGTCCTGTACAAAGTCTGGCTCGTTGCGTAATTTGTGTAACATTGCAGTAACCTAATATTGCTGCAGCAACTAATAGGAATGACAGCAAATGCAGCTAACATGAAATGTTCTAACTGCGTTACTGGAATCTTCTAACATTGTCGCTACGTTCCAGTAACATTGTGAGAATGTTGTGTGCTAGCTGGGAACATGCGTCACTGTCATCTACAGTGATAGAGTGGGCCTGTTACCTTCTTGTGAAAATGTGCCTGTTCGTGTTTGTCCAGCGGAACCCTTAGGGAGAGAGTGTATGTACTTTTGTGCTGATTTATGCCTTTGTTTATTCAGGGAACAACTTGGCACGGCGAAGACCTTATAACAGTACTAAGATTAGGCAGAGAAGAGCACTCAAGGGCCTGCAAACACACAGCCACAAAAGCTGCATTCACACACCCTTCTATTGATTCAACAAAGCAAAGTTCAACTTTGCTAAAGGCTTGTGGGGACAACTTGCCTGTATGTGCTCCAAGCTGTTTGGGAGGAGGTCTGTGTGTTATTTTGTGTCGCGGACTATGTTATGTGTTGCTAGCATTGTCGTGTACGGACAGCCGTGTCTAGCTTTCGCTGGGTCGTCTTCACGGCAGACGCTGAAGATTTAATCGGCGGACTGCAATGGAGAGTGAACTTTGCAGTTGCTTCAGAGAATGCAGTGGATTATGTTTAAACCTCACACATTTCTCTCAGGAAGTGTTTTCCTTGCAATAGTCAGAGGTCTGGTGTGTAGCACCTCGTTCACAGCTCACAACTCCCCTCAGTTTAACTCACATCCATGTGCTGACTTCCATACACAAGTCTTTACCTTGAAGCACGGTGGTTAAATGTTTTGCCCAGGTTCCAAATAGCATTTTGTTCAGTTTGTTCTGTTTTGAGAAATCTGCAATAAACCGCAAACAGTGCGTATTAATCTTTAATAATCCCCGTCGTCCAATATGCCAAACTGTCTCTATGCCGGGATTGTAGTAAAATTGAATTGTTAGGAACAGTCAGTGTGGATTCTGGCAAGGGGATTATGCTCAAAAAATTTCCCAGATTTGTTTGAAGAAGCTTATTAGAGGTCTTACCCAAGTTTGGAGTATGTAGAACATTCAGATCTTTCAAAGGCTTCCAATAAACTGTGACATAATCATGTCACATTCTTAAATCGTTCTTAAATGATCTGGACATTACGAGGCTAGGTTTGCCTCCCTATTGCTGCAGTACCTACAGGCTACAGCAGGAATGAGGAATTTTATTTCAATGTGTGAGCAATCTCAAAGGATCTGTATTGGGGCCTCTGTTTTATCCTTATTAAATAGCTTGGAATAGACAATTGAAATATATATGTAAAACTTCAATCAATTAATATTTTGTTTAGGTAATTTGCAAATGGTTTAAAAGTTTGTAATAATTTACTTTGTGTTTATTATATAAATAGCGATGCTGGAATTGTTATACTATCCGTTTTAAATATATGTTAATTTAGAAATATGAATTGCTTCCTGTTTCCTGTTAATAAACTGCTATATTTAAACATAACAATTGTGCTATGAATGATACTTTGGCTTGAAACCACTCACTTTAGTTCTGGTTATGTAATTAAAAGGTTGCCGGAGGCTCTAGGTAAAGTACAGAACAGCACAACAAAGCTAGCATTAGTGGTAGTTTCAGTTGTAAAGGCATGGAATAACTGGCAAGATGCCCTGTACACTGTGTGCTTGCTTGTGCGCACATATTTCTGTTATTCAGGAATGTTGAGCTCATACTGTAGATAGGAACTGAACATCTGCAGTTAAGACCAGCAGCCCAGCAACAGCCAGCTGCTGACTGCATATGCAGCTTCAGAACTCTGTCACATGCTGAGTGTTCTGTGTTTTCTCATTTCCATGGCAACAAGGGCACTGGGGAGTAAGTGCACAGCCTCTCTCTCTCTCTCTCTCTCTCTCTCTCTCTCTCTCTCTCTCTCTCTCTCTCTCTCTCTCTCTCTCTCTCTCTCTCTCTCCTCTCTCTCTCTCTCTCTCTCTCTCTCTCTCTCTCTCTCTCTCTCTCTCTCTCTCTCTCTCTCTCTCTCTCTCTCTCTCTCTCTCTCTCTCTCTCTCTCTCTCTCTCTCTCTCTCTCAGCAGGAAGTTTTGTAAGAGGAGGAGGTGACAGAAAACGGAACACAGTGCTGACTAAGTCTCCCTATCTAAGCAAATACAGTGTCTGACAGGCCATCTGCACACAGAGAATTGATCTCTTCACTATTTGGCTCCGCATTAAATACACACGTCACCATACAGAGAGAGACTGGGGATGGTTCTATTGAGCCTACACTTCACCATGACACCTGACCTATAGAAGTGGTTTTATGTACGTTCATCTATGCACCCTTGGTCTGAGGGGTTTAAAGTAGGCATTTATTCCGTCATACACAGTTAATCTAGGGTGTTTAATATACACTTAAATATGCATCCTCAGTTCACAGGGACCCTTGTGTATTTTTGGTGATTCTGGGCTTTGTGTTGAACACCTCATCATGTATGCAGCGAGGAGGGTAACACAGATGCACAAACACCCTAATGTATGCACACATAGCAGCTGCACTGGTCTGGCAGTGATAAACCCATCCGAGTGTGCGGAAGAGCCTTAACGCAGGGGCGGGCTTGCCAGTGCAGTCAATGTGCCTCTTGTTCTGTGGTCGCCGTAAGGTCGCGACCACCACAGAGGCCTCACTGTCCTCCACGACTCCAGCCAGCGAGTGTCCGACCCGCAGGAAACACAATTGACGAGGACCCAGACTTTGATCCCCCCGACCCCTGACCTTTGACCCCGAACGGCGACAACAGCAACCGCAACAATCCTTGATTTCTCAGCCCCGCCCAAGAAGCACTCAAATCTGCAGATATGTTATGCACACAGAGGAAAGGAGGAGGTGCCGGAGGGGGCAGGGAGAGTGATTGTGGGGAGGGCAGGAGATCAGGGAAGGACATGGAGCTGACCCTCCCCTGTGTGTGTGCTGCTGTGGTGCATTTCCTGCCCTGGAGAAGCCCTGATGGGTTTTGCAAGTGGAGCACTTCTGCAGGCGCTTGGAAAGAGGGAGTGTGGAAGGGAGCCAGGGAGAGAGATGAGACTGAATTTAAATGGAAGAATAGAGGTTGGAGGAGAGGAGGAGAGAGAAGCCCCTCTGTCAGTTTTGGCACACCCTGGCATGAGCCCTGCCCCTCCTCTTTAAAGGGCTCCTTCCGTATCGCCCAGGAGGAAGTCACCAGAGCGGGCTTAGAATGAGCACTACAGCGCCCCACTGTTAGTTGTTGTGTTCACTGCAGCTTATGCTTGACATTAGACCCCAGGTTTGCGCAATCAGCATTTCTAGAGTGCTGATATAGCATTGCAGGCGTTTTATCAAGGGAAGGTACTGTTGCGTCACAGAGGAGAGCGTCAGGGGAGGTTGGAGAGGGCACATATCCTCTGGAGTCCTGTGAGAAACACTGAGGAGAGGGATTCGCCCGGACAGGCAAAGAGGCGGTGTAATGAGGGGTTGATGAGATTAGCCCTGGTGCCTAGCAGCAGTGGGGACGTCTTTCCAGTGCAGGCTAAACATTGAACTACCACTGAGTTTCCACTGTAGTCAGCGCCTCTGGGATTCTCTCTGTATGTCTGCTCTAACATCATCTGAGCAGACATACAGAGGTGTGGGTCACGCTCTGTCGGCTGGTAACATGATCCTGAGTTTCCTCCCTGAGTGGAGAATGTGAGGATGTGGAATGGAATGGCCTGTGTGTTTCCTCAGAGTGCTGGGATAATAAAACAGAGATAAGACAGTGTCACATAGAATGCTGGTAATAACTAATGGAGCAAAGCTGACTGTGATTCACTGTCAGTGTTGTTCCAGTGTTTGTTGGCAACATAAACTGGATAGACTCGTCAATCTGCCCATTTCCTCCCTGCAAGGTGATATCCCAATCAAATTTTATTATCGCAACAGAGGGGAAAAGGCAAGTATGGAAAGGAATTGGAGTATAAATTGTAATGGAAGGTCCCGTGCCCTGACAAAGCAGAGAATTAAAGGAGATTGAGTTAAGAGGTCACATGACCTTGGGAACCCTGGCAGTGAGGGGAGAGAGACCCACCAGAACGTGGAATCTGTGCAATGAGAATTTGACATTCTTGTTCTCTTCCACCACAGGACTGTACGCCTGTGCTACGTGAGTCTGTTTAATTTCCCTGAACTCTGGGGGAGACCCATAGATCGCATGGTTGCGTTTGGACTGTAGTTGCATGATACATTCAGTTTTGAGCAGCAGTGCTGAAAGACCCAGACATTTGAGTTCAAAGACAGCATGTTTTGAAAAGTAGTTGAAATCTGATGTGTGGTTATTTGTTTTGGCTACATTCCATGCTTTCTGTTTAAAAGGTTGTCCCAAATGCAGCCTCCAGGCAGCATCTTTTGTGTGATTTATGCTTGTCTTGTTGAAGTTTCCAATAAACATCAATCAACTTTCCTTTTCCATTCATTTACTTTTTATTCTTCTATGAAGTTAGAAGCATAAAGTACCCCACATAAGATTGGGTTTAGTACAGTTCATATATCATTGTGCAACAGACAAGAGTTTTAAAATAAAATTATTTCTTTACAACTACCATAACCAACCAGCACTTCAGAAATCAAATATTTGGTCCCTACCTGATGTGAAGTGCCTGAGCACAGGCATTAACATATCAAACACTCACACCTCTCTCCCCCTTCCCCATTTTCCCTCTCTCCCTCCCCCTTCCTCTGTACCTCTGTTTGCCTGCTGTTTAATTAAACAGCGCAGACCTTGTACCTGTAGTATCCCCTACCGCCCCCCCCCGCCCCCCCTTAGGCCTCTGATCTGCCCTGTTTAATCTTTGTAAAAGCAGCTATGCAGGGGTCGCCCTCCTGGAAGAAAATACAGTCATTTTTCATCACTTCCCCTGGAAAGAATGTGCGGTCTGTGGCACTGAGCCCGGCTCAGTGAGGGTGGCCCTGGAGCTGGCGACAAGAGCGGGGAAAAAGAGAGAGAGAGAGAGAGTGCCGGGGGACCAGGGCTGTGTGAGCGCTGTGGGATCGGTGTGAGCAACTGAGCATGGACTGCGGGTTGAGGGAGGGGGTGAGGAGGGAGGGAGGGCTGGAGATGGAGGTGTAGAGAGAGGTCTCAGTTTCTTACTGATCGCCGATTCGCCGGCCGCAGAACTTGGGAGGCAGGCGGAGTGAGAGCGTCGACTTTGGAGTGTTTGCCGAAGGAGGGACGCAATCGCGATTAGCGGCGCAGGTCTGAGGCGGTCGAAATGCTGCGGTTTGTTTTTGAGAATGAGCTGTTGTGTACCAGGGAGGAATGTTAATGTGCTGTAAGCTATAGCTACGCAGTGTCCCAGGCCAAGAATTCCCACACGCAGAGAGCCTGCAATGCGCCCTGCGGCCCCGGTGTTACAGCTTTTCTTACGCCCCTCCTTTCAGCGCGCCCACGCTTGTGTCAACACACCTTACGGGTGTGTGACTGTGCGCGCATGCGAGTGACTGCCGTGTTTGCGGTTGTGTTTCAGATCCAGCCCCTGGGTTGAGAGGGAAGCAGCCATGTCAGGCACCTACGACGACTCCATGATCGACGTCTCCAGCGACAGCTTCTGGGAGGTGATTATCGTCAGCACAGCGCCAGCATAAAGTTAGCACGACGCAAACAAAGCGTTAGCACAGCATTTAGCTGAACTCTTCACTACCCATGTGCTCTACTGTAGACTTCTGTGGTCATTGATTTCCAGTACTTGGGCCAGGACACTCATTCCAATACACCCTCCTTTATCAATCCTCCTCTTCCTCATTCTCCTTCTCTTCCTCTCAGGTGGGGAACTACAAGCGGACGGTGAAGCGCGTGGACGATGGGAACCGGCTGTGTAATGACATGATGACCTGCATCCACGAGCGCGCGCGCATCGAGAAGTCCTACGCCCAGCAGCTGACCGAGTGGTCCAAGCGCTGGAGACAGCTGGTGGAGAAAGGTAACCGCCCAGGCACTGGTCATGCAGGAACTTCCATTCTCAATTTGGCCACTCTACTTAATTTGCCTCAACAGTTTCCTTGTGCTCTACCTAATTCAATGTGCAGTGGGCACAAAATGGCTGCTGTCCATCACCCAGGCGGGCGTTGCACATTGGTGGTGGTTGAGTTGAATGTTCCACATTCACAGTGAAGCATTGAGATTTCTGCCGTTATTAACTATAGGGCCCGAAAGCTGGGCGGTACGGCGTTTTGCCTCTGACTGGGTTCTGACCGTGTTCTGCCCCAGGGCCTCAGTACGGGACGCTGGAGCGGGCGTGGACCGCCCTGATGACCGAGGCGGAGAAGGTCAGCGACCTGCACATGGAGGTGAAGTCTGCGCTGATGGGGGAGGACTTTGAGAAGGTGAAGAACTGGCAGAAGGAGGCCTACCACAAGCAGATGATCGGGGGCTACAAGGAGACCAAGGAGGCCGATGACGGCTTCCGCAAGGCTCAGAAGCCCTGGGCCAAGAAGCTCAAAGAGGTACAGCAGCCATTGGACTCAGCTCTTAGCCCGCTGAAACTCTGCAGTATGCAGACAGACAAGACGTGGTTAGTGAGGCAAATTCACTGCAGTGAGTATCAACGGCAGTATGCTCTCCTTGACTGGCTGCCAGCCTGAGGCCCTGCTTGCGTAGAGATGTAATGCATCTGAGATGGTACAAAAAGGGAAAAATGGTGCAGGAGCTTGTTTGTGAAACCACTGCAGTGTTTATGTAGTGAAATAGCACTTGTGTAGGATACAGGCCCGCTTAGAGACAGTGTACAGTATATCACATGACAAGGCATAATATGCTGTTATTTAAATAGTAAATGTTATGTAAATAGCTACTGAGAATACGTCTTGCTGTATTCTTGCTGTCAGCCAGCATGATTGATTGAGTATATGAACTCATCGCAGACAGGCTGTACTGATGACAGATCCTTTGAGATTGCTTTTCTGGTTCACACAAAACAGCACTTATCCAGGGAGCTAAATACCACAGCTCTACAGAAAGCAAAGAGACATTGGAATTCTGTCCTATACATCAGCTCGTTCCTATATTCCGAGTAGTAGTCTGGCCATTTCCTGGGTGTGAGTAAACTGAGTGATTATGTATAATCAGTCAGCTCCGAACGGGGGAGGCGTGTGGAAAATAATATGCACTGTTTGCATAATGGATTTCACAGGAATTAAATCTTTCCCTGCATCCTGCTCTGTCCTAATCCTCCACTCATTTCTCATGATTTGCTATGGTGGAGAGCCATGCATGCTTATTGTGCAGGATAGCAGTATGAGGCTTGTTAGCAGGTTAGCCTATATGTGGTGCACCGTGTTGCATCTGCATTTCCTAAGGCAGTCCTGGAAACTAATGTATGTCTGTTCTGATCGTTACACCACAGGAGACGATAGTCCCAGCTGAGCTCCCAGGATATTCCTGCCATTGGCGAGCGAGCTCTGCATTTCATCAAGTCAAAATGCTATGCCATCATCAGTTAAGCCCTGCCCTGTGGGGCTGCCAGCCAGTGTGCCCTCTCACCGGGTTAGGTCTGGAACGAAGGGCAGGCCACTGCACTAAGCGGAAGTCTCTCCGGATTTGCCACTCAAGAGCCTGGAGATTGTGGTCTGATGCCACACCGTGCCCTAGGAGATGTGTGCCTCCTGCTGGGGAGCCTGAGTGAATATGAGGGCTGGTGGGCTGGTGGGCTGGTTCATTGACCGTTCGGTTAGCTTTGTTTTTCACCCCCTGTTGGCTGCCTGTTTAACAAGCTGATGCAACTTCCTGCCTTGTGCAACGTCCCCCAGCACACAGGCTCAAGTCAGCAGTTTATATATATAGACCTGATTGATTTGTGTGAGGCAACAGCAAGTGATTTCCTGGCCCAATCCATGCTGTACGTCTCAGCATTTGACCGAACATCTCCATACTCATTTGGCATGGAACAAAGGGCAAACTATGCCAGCACGATTTTTGGGCACAGAAAAGTCTCATTCTGTTTTCGCCCCAGCTAGCCGGGAGTCCTGTGTAGCAGTAACATCATGAGGGCAGTCACGTATGTACCGTGAAGTGTGCATGAAGTGAACTTCGCACAAGCAATGCTAGTGCTAGCAGCTGCTAATGAACTGCAGAGTGAAATAAAGTAGCAGCTTCAGAACTGTGGTGAAATCAGTATAGATTTCTTAGTTGGTAGTGTTATTTGTAGTGTTGTGCAGTACCATATTTAATTGGGTGAGGGGAACTTTGCTGGAAAGTTGGACGAGTTCCAAAAATTTAGGCAATGTTAAATTGCTTTGTGGTGTGTCAGCTGACACGTTATTATGATACCATACTCCCCACTGGTACAGTCTGGATTTGATCCGAGGCCTTGGTCCGTGCCCCACAGTGCGGTGCCTTAACCAAATGAGCCACCCAGCAGCCGCTAGTGTCAAAAAGTGTATTATCCTTCAGACTGAGTGCAGTGAACTGTTTTTAATACAGAACATTAAACCAATATTATTGACGGTATTGGAGTGCAGCCCAGGCATTTAAAAGCTAGGTTTTTTCAGTGGTATAATCTATGGGCCTGTCCTTTGTGCCCGTGGCCTCCGTAGTGGAGCGGAGAGAACAGCGAGCGATGCGTGAAATGAGAGGTAGGCGATGGCCCAGTCAAAGAATGCTACAAGGAAAGCGTTGTGCTTTGACCCGAGATCAGTTTGTGAACCACCCGGTTCTCGACAGTCCCATGACGCTGATGACTGTCTGACTTGGCTTGCAATGACTAAACCGAAGAGAACAAACTTTGTCACATCCCCTGACAGTGAGCCTGGTGCTCCTGCTGTCCTGTTCATCAGTGAAGCAATGGAAATGCTCTCATTAGCTCATTCCGGATACCCCTGAATGTGCAATCATGAGCCTGCCCTATTATGGGAATAAAATTGTAATGTTAAGGGCTAATTCTACCATTGAAACTGACCTCATTACTATAAGTAGAGTCACAAGCTTTCGGTATGACACTGGAACCACAGTAATGAGAGATGAAACATGTAATATTGTTATAATGGAGACGGATGCTGTGGTTTTGAGAATACAGTACGGGGTAATTGCC
The DNA here is from genome assembly GCF_963514075.1 of Conger conger. Lineage (NCBI taxonomy): Eukaryota > Metazoa > Chordata > Actinopteri > Anguilliformes > Congridae > Conger > Conger conger. The sequence goes on from NC_083767.1 coordinate 45,769,532, forward strand.
CTGCAGGTGGAGGCCATGAAGAAGGTGTACCACTCGGCCTGCAAGGAGGAGAAGCTGGCCACCAGCCGAGAGAACAACAGCAAGCTGGAGAACAACAGCAACCCTGAGGCGCAGAAGAAGCTGCAGGACAAAGTGGAGAAGTGCCAACAGGACGTGCAGAAGGTGTTTACGTGTGTGTGTGTGTGTCTGTGTGTGTGTCTGTGTGTGTGTGTGTTTGTGTGTGTGTGTGTGTGTGTGTGCGCGCGCGTGCGCATGCGTGTGTGTGCGTGCGAGTGTGTGCTGCATGACCGATTGTTATCTCTGATCTTAGGAATATTTACAGTGCTGTGACTTGGGTGCGGTGATGGTGTGTTCAGCCAGTTTTAGCAGTGCATCTCATCTATGTCCTGGTTCCTATCTGACAGCTGTTCCTCTTTAGTGGAGGTGGGGGGCACACAGACTACCATTATTGACCAAAGTTATACATTCGTCAACATCAGTCAACCTTCTTTTATGGCATTGTGCAAGAAGTAGGTTTTTTGATAAAATATGAATGTTCCCTGGAATGAATGATTATGTTTTTAGCACTGGGGTCTATTGTCAGCGACTTCTGCTATCACCGAAAACTACTGTTCTTTTGAGCTTTAGTGCACTTCACTAACCCACCCACGCTTATGAATGCATACCATGGTGTCACGCTTCAGGGATTGAAACTGTCAAAACTCCAGGGGCCCTGAATTGTGTGCGCTGATCATCCATGTGTGCCTGTGTGCCTGTGTGTGTGTGTGTGTGTGTGTGTGTGTGAGAGCTTGCGCGATTGCGTGAGTAACCTGTCGCTCTGTCTCCCAGGCCAAGGAGCGCTATGAGAAGTCTCTGGAGGAGCTGGATAAATGCACTCCTCAGTACATGGAGAACATGGAGCAGGTCTTTGAGCAGTGGCAGCAGTTTGAGGACAAGAGGATCCGCTTCTTCAGTGAGCTTCTGATGGAGGTGAAGAACCACCTGGACCTGTCTACGAACCACAAGTAAGATGCATGCTAAGACACAGGTTTTTCACACTCTTGTGTGCTCTTTCTCTATTGAATATGCCATATCAGGCGCTGCTGGGTGGCTCATCCCATTAAGGCACTGTTCTTCTGGCAATAACATGATGGTGCATGTGTGGGCCCCAAGGTCCAGGATCAAGTCCTGTGCATGCCACCACAGTGAACTGCAGCCCGTAGTCTAGTGGCTGAGCTGTAAGATTGGTAGCCACAGTAAGATCAGTGCAACTGGGGATTGGCCCCTGCTTAGTCTAATCAAACATACTATAAGTCACTATGGATAAAAGTGTCAGCTAAAGGACTGAAATGTTTATTTGTGTTGAAACTCGTGTCTTCCTCTCCAGGTTCCAGACCGTTTATCAGACATTGGAGGACAGGGTGAACGCCGTGGATGCCGACGAGGATCTGAAGTGGTTCCGGTCCAACCACGGTCCAGGGATGCCCATGAACTGGCCGCAGTTTGAGGTAATACTGGGCCTTAAGCAAGAGAAGAGGATGTGTTAATGGCATTATTGCTTTTGCCGGTTTGACTATTGTTTGATGCCTGGAAGAAAATCGGTATGAGAAATCACTGTTAAATTGATGCCGTTTCTTTTAAATCAGTCAGCACAAAGATTTTGAATTTGTGCAAATCAATCTCTGAAATTCACCAGCATCAATCACAGTTGTGAGATTTCAGTATTCACACACATGACCTCAAACAGTACACTGGATCATTTATATCCATGCATTTACCTGCTCCAGCTCAGATACAGGACCTCGGCTTTTGTGCACATTCAAGAAAAATGAGATCCAGTCAATGCTTCCCATAGAGTGAACTTCCCAGTAGTGAAAGGGTACCCCTGGTTATGGGTCTAGAACAGCAGTGGGATGGCACTCAATGGGATGACCTCCTTGGCGAATGACTGGAATACTACAGTCTTAATAGTCTACTAGTCTAATACACCTGTTACACCTGTTACTAATCCCCCCTCCCTCCCCTGTTCTGTCTGCTGGCAGATTCTGGACCTCTCCCGGCCTCGCGCCCATAAGAGAAGGTCCATTGTAGTGAGTTTGGCATGGAGGATATTTTCCGGCACTTGAGGGTTGCTGGGCTCACACTAAACTCCTCCTAAGTTCCTGTTTTCCCCCTTAACCTATCCTCTGTGTGTGTGTGTGTATGTGTGTGTGTGTGCGCGAGTGCGCAGGGGAGCTAGGGAGAGGTTGCAGGATCCCTCCTCCACATGGCGAGCCACACAGCCTGCTCTGCTCCATATTCGTGTGGTAAAAATAGTTGTATTGGGCAGCCTGTAGTGTAGTGGTTAAAGTGCATGACCGGGGTGGTTCAATCCCCGCTGTAGCCACGATAAAATCCACCCAGCTTGAGCAAGGCTAACATTGCTCCAGGGGGGATTGTCTCCTACGTAGTTTAATCAACTGTAAGTCGCCCTGGATGTAATGTAATGTAACTATCATCAGGGAAAAACTGCCACTGTTATCTATTGGTTGATGACATCCAATCAGCAGCAAGCTTGTACAGCTCATGAAAGCTGCTGAGTGGATGTCATATCAAAACCCAATAGACAGCAGTGGTTTTGTACTTTTTATTTATTTTTATTTTTATTGAAGGTCTGGTTCTTTATGACTGAATCAGGTATGATTAAAGGTAAAAAGATGAAAGCAATATGCCGCTAGGCAGCGATGATTGTTATTACGCTTCAAAAAACATTTGGTATTTGTTGATATGGATTTTCGCCCAGCAGTGAGCCTCCTCTGCAGAAGACGCCACGGTGACTGAGTTACACTAGAACAGTGGCGCTCTTGTGCTCCCGGGCCTGAGAGCAGCAGAGGAATGGCTCTGGTGTTTTCCAGGCAGGGTCTGTCAGTCCCCTGAGAGAGAGATTCTGGTTTGCAAGCCGTCCTCCACGGTGACCTGTGCACATAGCGGAAGAGCGCATACAGCTGCAGCTTCCATCAGAAAGTCCCCGGGATCCCTCTTTTTAAAAAAAACAACTGACATGGAGGGGAACCGGTTGAGTCTTGGTTGAGTTGAGTCCTGGCTGAAGCTCAGAGCAGCAGAGTTGTATGCCGCTGGTTTGGACAAAAGGGGACGGGGGGGGACGGGGTCTTTAAGCTTGAGGTGTTGAGGCTGGTTGTGGGTCTGCTTTGGGACAACGGGTGGGGCACGCTTTGGCCTGAGGGGACCACGTCAGGCGATCACTGGGCTGCTGCTCTCTTCACCGCACTGGGGGGGATTTTCTGACCTGTCTACTGTCTCTGTGAAGAAAGGATCCTCTGTCTGACACAAAAAGCTAACGGAGGTGCGCTGTTTCAGCGCGGTCACGCTCCACTCTCAGCCCGTGCAGCATGCTCCCGTGAGATAAGAGTTGTGAAAATGTGACGCACTGCTGCGGGACGACCGCAGCGCTGCATGCTTTCTGCGCGGGGCTCTGCGCGATGTAGCCGTCGCAGCGCATCGAATCGTTTTATTTAGCGCAATAAGTACTATCTCTGACGGGTGGTTTCGTTCCTTTCCATCTTTAATCATACTCGATACGGTAACACATCTCCAACTTCTGTGAAACGCTTCTGGGGGAGAAAAAAAATATCACTTGTATCTATTCAATGTTGGTTAACTTACTTGTTTGTTTTGAAAAACACATCGCTTACGTTTTTGCTCTTTATCCTTGTCGTCGTGTTTTTATCTATTAGCGTGTCCCAAGTTGCTGTCATATCAACATTGAAAAGATACAATTGATGTTTTTTTTTTTTTTTTTCCTGGAAGCACTTTTGCTCAAAAATTGGAAGAGTGGTACTGCATCAGGTATGAGTAAATAGAAATCTAACACCGCATCCGGGGATAGTTGTTACTGCGCTTACCAAAAAAATTGTTATACCGCGATGGCTACATCGCCCAGCCCTACTCTGGATCCTCAGAACCAACACACACAACACACTGTCTGCATGTCATAAAGGTGATGTAGCACAGCACTGTACAGCCATAGCTGGTCACTGCTGGTCGCCTTCTTGCTAAAACTATGACTGCGTATGTCCTGTTCCTTGGGAATGGAGCATGTGCTGTACTGTAGTGTCAGCAGTTTTTCCACTGGCAGCTCATTGGTGTGTGTGTGTGTGTGTGTGTGTGTGTGTGTGTGTGTGTGTGTGTGTGTGTGTGTGTGTGTGTGTGTGTGTGTGTGTGTGTGTGTGTGTGTGTGTGTGTGTGTGTGTGTGTGTGTGTGTGTGTGTGTGTGTGTGTGTGTGTGTGTAGAGGCACTAAAAGGAGAAGGGACTCTAAAAGGCCTGTGTGTGTTCCAGGACTGGTCTGTAGACCTGAACCGGACTCTCAGCAGGAGGGACAAGAAGAAGCCGGGAGAAGGAGTGACTCTCACTGGGATCAGCCAGACCGGGGAGCAGGCAGCCAAGAGCAGCAGGTAACGCCAGCTCTCCACACCAAACTGACCCTGCCCCCTTCCAGCTTGACCTCTCTTGCTGTCCTCCTGCCTCGGACAGTGGCTACAGGAAGCAGTCCATTGCCTGATCGCAACAGTTTGTGACTTGTGAACCAGTACTTCATACTCACTATTTCTCACAAACCGCTTGAATAATAATTAACTTGCCAGTGGTCAGCAAATTACCTTTCTCTTTACTATATGTTTTAGTGGACAACATAACATTTTATGTACACATAGGAGAATTTAACTCTAAGCTTTTGTAATTTAAGTCTGTCAATATTTTAAAAGATTAGATAGATAAGTTATAATGTAGCCATTGTTATCATTTCAACGCTCTGATGTGATGTGCGGTATAAACCATCACTGTCTGAGATCATATTTAAGCAAAAGGGAATTACCTGTGGGTACATACACTCAAAAGAAATAAGTCTAATAAATACCTAATGAAGTGCTGACTGAGTATATATTCCCCTTATGTGCACTGTTGTTTAAGCAAAAGAAAACAAAAGCAGTTGAGTGCTATGGTCAATTTAAAGTAAATATTTATAACTCTTTGGTTTTATGGTTATACACCACCATTCCCGCTGACCTTCGGTCTTCCAGGAAACATACCTGCCCCCCCTTTCCATTCCTTCTCTCACATAGCCCTCTGACCCCCCTGGCAAATGACCCCCAACTGACCTCTCCCTCTTTCCCCTCCCCTATCAACAGCAGGTCACACCCACTCGCTTCTACTTCCTGTAACACTAGACATATGCCCTTCTGTATTTGTGCACACACACATACACACATACACACACACACTCAGACACACAGCTCTCCTAGCAGAATGTGGCTGAATTTGAGATAGAATTCCAGGGAAGGCAGAGCAAGAAAACAAAGGTGTGTCATTATACACTCTGCCCTCTGATTGGTTTATGCTCAGGCGTGTCACAATGTCCGGTCTCCTGAGTAGTTTGACAAGGCTGAATTGAAGTACAGGTGTGTCACAGTGCCCTCTGTCTTGGTGTCGTCAGCCTTACTGTACCCAACAGCACTGAGCAGGTGGGCTTAAACCCCTTTGACGAAGAGGACGAGGAAGAGGCAGAGACACCCGCCGAACAGCCTGACAGCGGCCCTGTCACTGTCGTAAACGAGGAGGTTGAAACCAAAACGTTGGTGATAGATTCCTACTATCAATGTTCTTGCAGCGCTACACCTTCTCTTTTCTCCTCTTCCTTGTTCCTTCTCTCCTCTCTCCTCCAATACACATCTCTTTTTTGACCTTTCACACCCTCTTCCCTATTTTGCCTCTTCCTCCTCCTGTCTCCCATTCTTCATAGTTTACTTCTCAAGCCTCTCTAGTTCTCTCGGTTTCCATACGTCCCTCTTTCCTCAGTCTCTGTTGCCGGCTCTCTCTCTCCCTCTCTCCCTCTCTCTCTTTCTACCTCTCCCTCCCCCCTCTCTCCTCCTTCCTCCCTTCCTCCCTAAGTGTGTTTCAGGTGACCTTCTCCGCATGCTCACTCAATCAGCAAAATGGCACAAGCGAGCCACCGTCTCAACAGTGTTTTGTGCTGCAGATAAGCCTGAGCGTATCTCTGCCCCCTCTGCTTTATCCTCTTCCAGTGCACTCAGACCTTCTGTAGCCATGCCAGTGACTGCTAAAACCCCATATTTAAAGAGCATTCACTTCTTTTCCACCAATGTTAGTGCCTACATTTTTCTTTACAAGCAATGTTCAAGCTGAAAATGTATGCATGTATTTGTGGTATGCTGTAGTGCATAGCTAAGTATTAGCTTCAGGCAGGAGAGTGAGATTTAGGACAGGGAGCAAACAGTCTCTGTGTGTCAAAGGCACACTTCTTGGGCGTTTAAACAAAAAGGACATTGACTTTGATCTACGCTTGGCATGTTTCAGCTACACCGGTTTGATTGTAACAGCTCTGATGCGTATTTGTGTGTCCTGTCCAGGTTGTCCTGTGTTTGTGTGGTCTGTCCTCTCTTCCTCTATAACCAAGGGAAGGGTGTTCCAGGCCTGTCCTATTGTGTGGCTGCTGCCCTCTGCTGGTAGATGGGTGAACAGGCATGCCTATGTGGACTGCAGCTCATTTTCCATTCATGTTCTTTCAGTGTTTCAGTACACCACGCTGCTCTTTTTAAGCATTTTTTCACATTTCCCCCTTTCCAGAAGTGGAATGTAAACCGCCAAGCTCAAGCCTTTCCTCAGGGCACGGGGACTGATGTTTGCTTTTGCAGATCACCAATGGCTAAATCCTCTTCCTTTTTCTTCCTGATTTTGGCACGTTTGGAATACGTCACAGTCCTGTGTTTGTGTTTGGTGTTTGGTGTTTTTCTCACCTGAGCTAACCGCCCTCATTTGCCCTGCTCCTCATTTGCCCAGCTCTGCCATGCTGGCTGTCCACTGAGTCTGTGAGCTGGCCATGACTGGCAGCTGTGTAGCCCAGCCCCCAGACCTCTGATTGGCTCTTGTGTGTTCCCATAGCACAAGCAGCACGGAGAAGACCCAGGAGTGGTCGGACGAGGAGACTGGGAACCCCTTCACAAGTGACACCAACGGGAATGACAACGGGAACGGGAACCCGTTTGAGGACGAGCCCTCCACCCCCACCATGGCGGTGCCCGTCAAGGCCCTCTACGACTATGAAGGCCAGGAACAGGACGAGCTCAGCTTCAAAGCAGGTAGAACCACATACGGAGAGGAGGGAGTGAAATGGGTGACTACTTTCTATGGAGACCTAAAGAAGCAAGTTCACAAACCTGAACCCCAAAATTGAAAAAGGATCAATACGGGATCCATTTTGTTAATGTATTTTTGGAATTAAGACAGTGAAGTGCACTTCAGAGTATGGAGCTATGATTGTACAGTGTCCCACTGCTACCAGAGGCCATGGTCTAACTCATTTACCTATGCAAACCTGAATGCCTAAATCACTTCTCTCTCTGGCTAACAGGCATGTTTTTTTGTTTGTTTTCTTTTTTTTTTTTTTTTTTTTTTCTTGTTTCTTGCTCTCCTTTTCACCACAGGTGACGAGTTAATGAAGATCGCCGACGAGGACGACCAGGGGTGGTGCACGGGCCGGCTGAAGAACGGGCACGTGGGACTGTACCCTGCCAACTACGTGGAAGACATCCAATAAGAGGAGGAGGAGGAAGAGGAAGGAGGAGACTGGAAGCTGAGCTCCCTAGCGCGTTGTGTATAGAGGACAGTGTCAGGAACCGCCGCAGCGATCGCCCATCTCCCACACTTTAGTGAGGCTGCAGCTGAAAGCTCGAGATCAGGTACCGAATCACGGCCATATGCAGCAAAGAAGATTCAGCTCATACCCATCAATGCCTTCTGTGGCAGGGACTACTGGACTAATGGCCTCATCTCCGTTAATGACATGCATCATGAAGAAAATTCAGCTGATCCGCACAATATGTTCGTATTAATGGCAGATACGGCAGAGAAAACTTCTCTCCAAAACTCATCACAATTCAAGGACAATTCGCCAGAAATAAAATTTGCCTAATTTCCACAGTGGTCCCCATTAACGACAAACTGGTTATTTTTATTGGCAAAAATACTGAGCCGGCATGATGTGGACAAACCTACAATGGAGATGTATTCTTGTTTATTTGGTCATTCCTTGTACATATGATTTTATGATTATACTTTTACTTTAAATGCCTTGATTTTTTAAACGTCCATTTATTTTTCTTTCTGGGTTAATGTGTTACAGTATGCTGAATTGTTCCTGGGCCCACAAACGGTCAGGAATAGAAGACAAATCTGGATGTTACAAGTTCTCTACATGAAGCAGTTTTTCTCTAGAAACATTCACAAATCAAAATATAGGCTGTTTGCTTGGGGTGTACAGTCTTTTCCACCTGTTACACAATGTTTGTTACACAAGATATCATTCCATTTTTCTGTTCTGCAGTCACAAGAGTTGTTACTAGTAAAATCTTCTTTTGAGTTAGACTTGCTGTAAGTTTTTTGTTAATCATTTAGCACATATAAACACGTCAAATGGAGGACCTTTAGAAATCTGACTGAAGAAGGCTCAATATTTCACTTTCAGCTAGACTGGTGTATTCACATTATAACTTCCCTTATTGGTTGTACACTGTTCGCTCATCATACTTATCATGGGGCTTGTGAACTTTCACACTGCCGTCACAAAATTGCCAATTATTGCTCTTGTGTAAAAAAAAAAAAAGAATAATGTGTGCTCTCGGAATGTTTGGGAAATCTCACTTGAAGCTACCATATTTATTCAAGCTAGCACTGGACGCTGAATGCCTCGCAGTTCAAGGAGATCGTTGAACCGCTAAAATCCGATGTTCTTTAACATCAGACCCTGATTGAATGTTTTAACACAATACAAATATATATTTGCATGTAAATAAAGATGAAGCTATGGCCAAGTAGCACAGAAAAAAAATTGTAGGTAATTACATTTTTACTAATTTCAGGACTATTAATTTATATTGCCTTAAGTGATGTTTGCTGTTGGGCTGATGCTGTGATCTCAGATCAGCTTGTACAATAATTTAACTTTTTTTGGCTCATCAGGTATGATTTTGAGGTTGTTAATTGTAAATAAATGTTTTTCCCCCTTGAGTCCTATTGAATTATGAACAGACCACCACACAAAATAGTTCGCTGAATAATACCATAGTGAAATGCTCTGTATGACTAAACTATGGCAGCCTATTGAATACATGTTATCTTGGGGGTACTTTCTCTGGTGTATGGTGAGGCTGGTGTTTGTACACAGTTTTTAATGTTCCTGATGAAGATGACCTCAAAATGACAGCTCGGTGGGGGTTTTTCTAAATGAAGACACCGGATCACTGTGCGTAAATGTGAAGAAAGTTAGAATCGCAGTCTGTTGATCGAACTCTTTATGTTGGGGGAACACGGGAGCTATATTTGCACAATTCCACTGTAAATGTCCCACAACAAAATAATAAAAGCACTAAAAAAAAGCACTCGATTTTGCCTCTTGTGTGAAATTACTTACACTGTTACTCTCATTATGTCATAAGCCGACAGCATTAACCCTAAATGTTTAAATGATATTGTTGTTTGCACTCTTAGTGGCTCATGGACATAACATAGTTTTTACCTGAATTGTAAAACGAGTAAAAACTTGAATTTTATGTAGAACTATAGAATTAGGAAGACATCATATACATTTAACCTGTTCTTTTTCAATACATTTTTATTTAGCTTTGTATATTTAGTGATTTACGGTAGCAAATGTAGCTTAGGTTTATGCGACATGATGTACATTTAAAACATTATATGGTTTATTCATATCTGTGAGTTTCTATAGTTTTCCCACACCTTTTCTTCTGGGCATGAGTACATTGCGGTCGTTTCTAAATATGGGGTTGCCTCATAGACTATGGGTTGCCTCAGTTTTCCAGAATCCACTCGGCTGTTGTTTGTCATCAGTCAGCTCTGTCCAATGACAGCACAGCCAAATTGTTATCCATATGACGCGCGTGTTGGATGCAGAATCCGGAAGCGTCTGTATCCACAGCGAGAGCTCGGTGATGTGGCGACGGTCGACGCTTGGCTGATGAAGTTTGTCTAGGTGCTCCGTAACTTGGCTAACGACAGGTAGCTAACTGAAATATGGCAGATCCAAGCAAGCAAGAGATTGCAACCATCTTCAAACGGCTGCGCTCAGTGCCCACGAATAAGGTGAGAACTAAGAAGCGGCGCAGTTCGGCTCCGTCCACCGTTTGGCAGCAGGAGGAAGTGCAGAATTATTTTGACACGTCGCACTGTTGTGCTAACATCGACTGTTTACTTAGCTAGCTGCCACACTTGCTCACCAGCCTGTTCATTGGAAATGTCCCCATGCGTCCAACAACAACAATAAGTCACTTGATATTATCGCTGCCTAGCAAAGCTGGTCAGATTGTCAGATGTAACTGTACCTAGTTAGCTTGCTTTTTGTGCATTCACGTAGCTAACGTTAGTGCCACCTGGCAATGAGCATGATCATAAGCTAGCAAGACACTGAACTTAAATGCGGTCAGTAGTTAGCTTATGTTAACATTAGTTTTTTTGATAGCTGATCAATTATGAAAATTCTCGTCATGTAACTCGTAGCCTACTAGAGATGGTTTATGTACAATACCGCTAGCTATGCCCACACTTTTTAGCATTGGTAAAGTTCCTGGCAAACAACGTTATCCTAGGTAAAGTTAAATTAGCTGAAGTTGGTGCAGCTGAGACGGTTGATGCGCCTGCTATCCTCAGTAGTTTACAGAAAACAAATCTTGTATGTGTCTGGTGTATTGTACTTCAGACCGAGACCTCCACGGTTCAGGTCAGCTTACAATTGCCTACGCATTTATGGCACGTTTATCTAATCGTTATACAAAAACAAAAGGATAAATACTGCCATTATATCACGATGGCATAAAATTACAAGTTCATGAAATAGATTTTTCTGTTTCGTCCATGTTACTAAAATATGGCTGTTATAGTAATTTGATTGATTGGTTTGCTTACGTGGTTAAGAATATTTGTTATCTGATTGTTTGGCATCCAAAAATACGAATTTACACGCTTCTTGAGGTTTTGGAAAGAGCACTGTATCTTGACACGTGGATTCTCAGGAATGTCCCGAAGAAAACATTTTCAGGTTTTATATTGCAACAATTAACTTAAAAGATATGAACAGGAATGCTTTCCATATTGTGTAAATGTTAGTAATATTAGATTATTTCCAAGGTTATCATGTAAACATTATTTCTGTTTCAGGCATGCTTCGACTGCAATGCTAAGAATCCCAGCTGGGCCAGCATCACCTATGGAGTCTTTCTGTGTATTGACTGTTCTGGAACACATAGGTCTCTTGGTGTGCACCTGTCCTTCATCAGGTAAGGATTGCAATACCCACTTGCCTGTTTTCAAGGAAGACCTGTATACACACATGCTTCCATTGGGCAGGATCTGCACACACCTGTCCATCAGCTAGGACCCATGTATATCAAGTAGGAGAAATGTACACAGATCTGCTAGGTCTGATCTGTCTGCCCCTGTTCTATTCGTGCAGTTTGTGTATACTGGTCCATCAGGCTAAAAACTGTATATGTTTGTCCTATAGGTGGGGCTTGTATTTGCCTGTGATTTAGGGGGGCCTGTTTTCCACTGTCCTTCAAGTTAAGCCCACCTGTTCTTCAGGTTACACCTGTACAGCTGTTCATCAGGTGTATACCTGTGGTTCAGGTGGGGATCTGTGCAGGTGCCCCCCGCCCCCCCCCCCCAAGTCTGTGTATACCTGTGCTTGTTCAGTTTGAGCACTCTGCCACCTGGTATGCAGTCTGATACTGTACATCCTCATTTGTGGTATTTGCTTTGAATGTGTGCCAGTGAGCGGTGTATCCTTACAGGGGTAAGACAGGATTGTTTTTCTAAACCACCAACGATGTTATATCAGCACTATTAACAAAACAGACCTTATAATACTTGTAGATCTCTTTAAGACCAAATGTTGTTGGCTGTCCCTCTGGCTAGACTAAAAACAAAAGGTAATCGAAGATTTTAAATGCCACCAGACTCTGGAATTGACTCCCTTTGAACCTAAGATATGTGGACTCTGTTTTTAAAGGCAATTTAAGACTAGATGTCCAGTTCCATTTTTGATTGTGTCTGTAATTGTTTTTATTGTATTTTCATCATGTTCTATCCATGTTTATTTATCCATGTGTTGCTTGTGAAGCACTTTGTGACTACAAAAGTGCTATGTAAATAAAGTTTATTTACTTTATATTCTAAATAGAGCATATAAGTGAGCCATGTTTGCCTGTTCGTATGCTGGTAAACGGTGACTTGGTTGAAACAGTATAAACACTGTGACAGTTGACACTAATTGTAAGGGCAACACCCAGCTCAAGTGTCTGATTTTGCCTTGCAGGTCTACAGAGCTGGACTCCAACTGGTCCTGGTACCAGTTACGCTGCATGCAGGTGGGGGGGAACGCCAACGCGGTGAGTATATCTAGCTTGTGTGGGCATTGTACATAATGTTCATTTTGGGGTACGTTACAGGTACTGCCTTCTGGGCGCGAGTTTCTGCTGTTTCCTGTGTTTAGAAACTGCTTTCTGTTCAGTGTGCTAACTTGTCTGACCTGTTTTGTGTAGAAAAGCCCTATCTTAAGCAATAGGTGTGCTGTGTGTAATGTTCTCTGTCACTGCATATGGTGAGAGTTGAATGCGGAGGGCATTGCATTCTGGTTAATCATTGCACATCGTTAACAGCAGGGCACACACACACACCACAACTAGAAAAACAATTATAACTGCTGCTGTTTCCACCTGTGGAATACCACATCATTTGCAAAGGAATGCTTTGGTTAGATTTGTTGATTTGTTCATTCTATGATTAGTCATTTGAAATTCCCGATCCGCCGTATTTGTTCCAGATGACCTTCTTTCATCATCACAACTGCACAGGGGCTGCAGCCAACTCCAAGTACAACAGCAGAGCTGCACAGCTCTACAGAGAGAAGGTCAAGACCCTGGCCACTCAGGCCACCAGGCAACATGGCACAGAGGTACAATAGATATGCACATAAATATGCACTAAATATATCTGCTCATATTTTCCGTTTGCTGCTAGGCTTAAAGCTCTACTGGGCACACGCCCCCAGGACTCACATGCCTCTTCAGCCATAAGACTGCCTAACATTCGCTAGCACTATTGCACTGACCAGAAACCGCAGTTGACAGTTGACAGTTGACAGCTGACAGCTGACAAGTTATTTTCAGTACAACTTTAGTTGTATAGCTGATTGCTTGATAGTAATACTGGTCACACTTTTTTCATGGTACTGGTCTGGGAGCACCCCTGGTTTGTTACCTTGAATGGCCAGTGTTCTCCACAATCTGTACAGCAGGTGTCATTACCAACGTCATGGGTATTGTGGATATCTACAACCTACTGTACCATAGGCATTGTACGCACTTCTGTTTTAGTTGTATGTAGTTCTTTTTAATGGTTTCTCTATACCTTCATTTTACAGGCCAAATGGTAGCATTGATGCCTATAACGATACCAAGGCGATGTTGACATTCACATCAGTCTAGCATTCCACCATATGACATCCATAATTATTACTCCCATGTTTGTCACCATCTGCCAGTTCCCCAGATATCTCCAGCTGCGTGTGATGTTGACATCGTGGTACATTTGTAACGTAGATAAAAGCTCCGTTTTGCTGTGAGGTAATGGCTGCTGCTAACTGCTGCACTGCTTTCTGTAGCTGTGGCTGGACAGTCAGGCACCCCTCTCTCCTACATCACCTCAAAAGAAGCAGGAGGACTTCTTCAGCCTGGACGCACACGTAGGTTTATGTGCGTGCGTGTGTGGGTGTGTGTTTGTGTTTCTGTGTGCACTGGAGGTGATTAATGTGTTTTTAAAAAAGTGTCTAAGGAGTTGAACTTTAAATGATGCAGATGTCTTCGTTTCTCAGCTTGAACCTGGTTCATCTCCGGCGAGCCTAGATCTCACGACAGCAGAGCAGACCAAAGGGCAGGAGATCCCGGGAGCAGACGATGGTAAACTCCTTTTCCTGGAGGGTTGCGCTTATCAGGGTTAGAAGCTGTAATCTGTGGCTGCTGTTGTCATATGGTAACTTATCAGGACACAGTTGTATGTCTGTGTTGTAAAGTCTCACCTTTCCTTACTTTTCACCTTTTTTTTTGTTTTTGCCTCAGGAGGACCAGAGGAGGGCCCAAGTGTGGAACTGCTCAGTGTCTCTCCCAAAGCTGCTTTGGGTAACGCCTCATATTACATTATTTAAATACTTACAGATTCCCATTTTGCATGTAGCTGCAGGGTTCAGTCGGGGTCTGGGATGTTCATATTTCTGATGGTTTTACATGTTGGAAACCTATAATATTTATAGTGAATAAATAGAAATGGTTTCAGTGACTGAACATTAGTAACTGCTTATTAAGAGGGTTGGAAGGGGGACCAGAATCCCTGGCTTTTCTTGACATGTAAATTGACTCCAGTAAATTGAGCAACCTTTGACTAGATTTGTCATTGGCACTCTGTAGGATGATAGTGTTTATATTTATATAAATTGGCATGTTTGCTGTACCATTAGGGATTTAACAGATGACAAATTTCTTTCTCTTATTCTAGCAGACTCATCTTCCATCTTGCATAGTAAAGGTAGACAGTCATTTTGTGACCCCCCACCCCCCACCCCCACTCACCACCCCCCCCCAGGCTTTTGCTTCCCAGCTGGCAGTCAGTGAGGGTTTGTGCCCTGTATCTTATTTTAACTGAGTGGCTGAAGGCTTTGTAGCTGAGTGACGTTTTGCATAATTTCTCTTTGAGGACTCACTGCTTTCACAGGGTCATAAGGCTTTTTTGATCGAATGTGATGTTTCTCTCACAGGATACCATTCGGGATTTTCTGTCTTGGTGGAGTTTGACAGTCCCACTAGTGTCTTAAATGCAGCACAGACACATACTGACCACAGCACAGACCGCAGAATGTATGTCCCATTTTGAATTCTGCTCCTCTCCTGTGAATAATTAGCCTTTCTGCTCCTTCACAGAGCCCTCTCTCATCAGGAAGAAGCCGGGTCCGGCTAAGAAAACGGTAAGTGTGCGACGGAGCTGGCCCTGTGGTTTCCACGCTGACTGCAAGAGTATGTGTGTCAAGATGACGCATTGACCTTTTCTCCTTATCTCCCTGGTTGCTTATCAGCCTGCGTGTGGTTGTGTGTTTGACTCGAGTACGTGGCAGTGTACTCATCTGTTGTTGGTTGTTGGTCAGCTCGGCTCAAAGAAGGGAGGCTTGGGGGCTCAGAAGGTGAGCAGTAAGAGCTTCTCGGAGCTGGAGAAACGCGCACAGGCCGTGGACAAACAACGGGAGCGCGACGAGGTCGTGCAGAAGCCCAGCGAGTCGGAGGAACCCATGTGAGCTCCTGCCCTCTCACACAAGCACAAGTACACTCACACAGCAAATCACGCTCTCACATTCTCTCTCCCGCCCTCCTTTTCATGTTCTATACCTCTTGTCACACTGCAAAAAAAAAGTCTCTACTATCTTTTTTTTCCCCTCTCTCTCGAAAACTAGTTTTCGGTTGCTTGACGAGTGAAATATTTTGACTTCAGCAAAGTTTTAAGTGTAAATACAAGACCAAAATACTTGTTGAGGCTGAATTCTTTTTTTGTTTTTTTGCACTGCACTCACACTTTTCTCTGAGATTTTGGATTGTGAAGGAGACGGAGCTTTGGTTTTCAGGACTGACACATCATTGTACGTCTGTCTGCAGGGCGTCCTCCCTGCGGCTGGCCTACAAGGACCTGGAGGCGCAGCGTAAGAAGGAGGAGCAGCAGTTGAAGAACATGGAGGGGAAGAAGAAGGAGCAGGCCGAGAGGCTGGGGATGGGCCTGACCGGCCGGAGGTGAGCTAGCCTCCAGAGCTAATGCTAATGCTATCTCTGTATACATGATCAGCCTCCACAGCTAATGCTAATTCTAAAGTTACTCTCTAACTCCGGTCCTGCGCCAGAGTATACATGACCAGTTGTACACAGCACATCTGTGAAATGTCTGTCTTAACAAGCGTTTTTAGTTCATTTGCTTAAAAAGTGAAATTCCACTGGGAAATCTTGAAATGAGTCAAAACTCACATTGGCAATATTTTTGTCTTCTTTAGCCAAAAAGTAAAACTAAATAAGATTTGAAGTCTCACTATAAGTACTAAAATACCTGAGATTGACTTATTTGTAGTTTTTTGTCATGTGCGTTGAACTCTTTGCCTCTGGTTCCAGCGGCGTGTCTCACTCGGTGCTGTCCGACATGCACACCATCCAGCAGGAGTCCCCCGCCGAGGCAAAGTCGTCCTGGGGCAGGAAGTACACGGCCGAGGACGACGGTGAAGACGAAGGCTCCTTCTCTTCAAAGTTCTCAAAGTGAGAGCAGGTTAAGGCCGGTGTCATTTGTGGGGATATGAGCCTGGTCATCACCTCGGGTTCAGGGCCTTTTGTGAACCCTAAACATATGACTGACCCCAGCATCCAGCACAGACAAAACATTTCAGTTATTTTGATTTTAAACATAAGAAGGAACCGATAATAATTTACCAAACGTCTTAAAAGTTTCCATAAACGTTGAAATGTCAGACTCAGCAATTAGACTCTGCATCATAGCGTGCTTTAAACACTCCTTGTGTGTCTTTTTTTCTTTTCTATCCACTTTCAAGGAGTTGTTCGCTGTGTAGCTAAATGACTCCATGTGTCCTTTTGCAGAATGTCCTCGAGATACACCGATGAGTTTTCCGAACCTCCCGGAAAGTTCTCCCAGTGGGGGGAGAGCAGAGGGTCCTCTGGGAAGCAGGAGAGCCTGAAGCCAGAGCCAGACTTCTTCCTCAGCTCAAAGACATCATTTGATGAAAGGTACAACGCAGTAGCTGTTATACCTTACACAGTCAATCGTGTATTAGAACAGAGGCAGAGCATGCCCTCTTCACACAGTCAATCAAAGACTACCAACACAGCCGATTGCCTGCCGGGCACAGTTCCTGAAGACGGAGCAGTTTTCTTCTTCTGCAGGTGGACCTTGAAGAGTAATGATCGTGTATTTATCTCGCTCTGTTCCTCCCATAGGACGACGAGACGAAAACACGAACTGGAGCCCATCTCTTCCACGGATGACGCTCAGAAGAAGTTTGGCAACGCCAAGGCCATCTCCTCCGACATGTTCTTCGGGAAGCAGGACGACTCGGAGGCAGGTTCCGTCTTTGCCCTCTGAGGCCTTGGCCTGCAGCCGTATACAAAGGCCTCCATTAGCCACTGTCGCATCCAGACACAGTCCTGTGTAACAGCCTGGCTTCCTTCTCTCCCTCTGGCAGTATGAGACCAGGACTAGACTGGAGGGGCTCTCTGGCAGCTCTGCCATCAGCTCAGCCGACCTGTTCGACGAGCAGAAGAAACAGACAGGTAAGGACGAGGGGTGCGGGTCGAGCCACGGCACCGAATGGGGCCCCGTTCTATCTGGCTCCGGTGATCCAGTCTGCTGGGAAACCAGCTGAGTTTAATTTAAAGAAAGCCCATAAAATGTGGTCTGCCTTAGACAGCTGAAGTACTGCAGGTTAGGCTGGGCTCCCGGTGGCCCTTAATCAACAAGGTACTTGACATGACTGCGGGGTGGGCCCTGTGGCCAAGATGTCTTGTATTAAAATATGAAAAACTGGACATACAGACATGTAGCTGCACACAGCATTGTTCAGCTCTGTATCCTGTGCTACAGCAGTGCAGTGTAAGGGAGTCTCACTGGTGCCGATGTGTGTTTCTCAGGGTCGTACAGCCTGACGAACGTCCTGCCCAATGCCCCTGACATGTCTCAGCTCAAACTCGGGGTCCGGACCGTCGCAGGCAGGCTTTCCGTTATGGCCAGCGGGGTGATGTCATCCATCCAGGTCAGTGGTGCTGGCCCATCCCATTGGATGCTCACCAACTGTCACAAAACGCACGTTGTCCGTTGCAGTAAAACAGTGGAACTCTCATGCAGTTGTGTTGATGGCTGCCTTCTCTATCGCCTGACCTGTGTGTTTTGTTCTGCGTTTCAGGACCACTATAGCACTTGACTGGCCATCGCACCTGTGGTTTAGCAGAAGTGCAGCTCAGCACGCGTGTTGTACATATCTCTACCGCGGTGGGATCTTTCCTCTGCAAGGTGTACGTCTGAAGGAAAAGACTCGCATCTCAGCAGCAGTTACAATGAAGATTTTTTTTTTTTCCCTGTACACCGAAGCTTTTTTTCTGGTATGTGGTTTTGTGTAATCTTGAAACTGAGATATTTCAAAATGTTTATTTAGGACCGGTTCAAGAGCTCTGGTGTCGCCTATTGTAAAAGCGGACTTTTGCACTGCCTGTCCTGACAAAGGGAAGAACGAATTTTTGAGGCAAGTTTTACTGTGGCTTGCTGCTTTAGCATTTTATTTTGGATTTGATGCAAAGAATCAGATGTATATGTCTGTATAAATTTCACAAGAGGTGATCTCTGAGTTTTGCTGCTTCTTTGCAAATATGAGGCTGGATTAAATATTAAATGAATATTAAAGATTAAATATAATGCTTCACATTACTGAAAAGGCCTTAAATCAGCCTTAAAGGTCATATTCTAGCCTCATTCTGAATGATCAGGTTACTCTAACCCACAGCTGGCCTTTGTGTCAAAATTGAGGCAAAAGAGGCTTTGCTTGCTTGCACCCAGAACTGCTTTTAAATTGCCCCTCAAAGTGACCTTAAAATGGCATGCTGACTATCACAGCTATCCTTTGAGTATGCTGGAGGCTCTGGCAGTGGCAGGACTGTAGTAAATAATTTGCCCAGCATTCAGATCCACTCAAACTGATAGTGTAGACTCTTGATCATCTCTCTCTCACAGATCTTGCTCTGCATGGGTGAACGCACCGCTAAACACGCATAGCAGAGGGCATTTTGGGAAATGTATTGTGGAGGAAAGTCCATGCTATACTTGTTCTTTCTGACTTTTTGCAGAAGAGCAGGTTCTACCACATTTCTTTATAATGTAGCGGTAGTGTGTCCTCTGATGTGGAGAGGATATTTGCTGTGGTTTGAGCGGAGTTATTTCTGCTTTGAGTGGTGGTCTGAATGTAGCCATTTCAACAGTGTACCTGTGTGGTGTGTTTTATCTTGGTTTTACAACACTAAGTGCACAGAGCTACTTTGATGTTGAGTAGCAATTTCAATGATGAAGTAGACAATCATTTTCTGATCTTGAGCTATTAATTCCCATGAGAAAGCATTATTAGACTGTTTGTTTGGCCAAAATTGGGGGGGAAAACAAGGCATTCAACCAATGCATCACACTGCCCAGAACAATATAATCAATGCACTTTTCACTTAGAATAATTTTAGTCCCGATATCTTTATTGCGCATTCCTCAGCTGGTTAGGGAGTCTGATAACTTGTCACTGTGGAAATTAGTTATTGAGCCTTACATAGTGGAATTCTGTGAGTGTCTTCATTAATACTAGCATTTCACAGTTAATATCTTGCTATATCAGCCAAAAATATTTTTGCACAATCCTCATGATTTTATTTTGATGAGGTTTATTCAAGTTGATTATTCGAACTTTAGTTTAATCAGATTTACAACTGCCGCCTTTTCTGCTTTTTTAATGTATGCTGTTGGGGATGTGTGCTTCAGTATGGCTTGAAGCTTCTGCATGCACAATTCACGCGTGAAGGCTTGAGCACAGAATCAAGTGGCATTAAGTGGCCACTGGAGGGCAGACATACACAGAGCCATGCGATCTGCAGTCTATAAGATCTGTGTATCTATTGCTCTGGCCATATTTCTGTATCATCTATTTTCCAGGTTTTCGTGGAAAATTACCTCCATGTTTAGAGATAAAATAGAAATAAAAATCCAAAAAAAAGAAAGAAAGAGAGCACTCTATGAAATCCAAACCATTCCAAGGCCAAATTGTGTCGCAATTTCGACAAAACAATGAAGATAAGGTGCCTTCATTCGGAGAGTATGGTGGTTGTGA
Source organism: Conger conger (assembly GCF_963514075.1). Lineage (NCBI taxonomy): Eukaryota > Metazoa > Chordata > Actinopteri > Anguilliformes > Congridae > Conger > Conger conger. Next base: position 45,789,539 of record NC_083767.1, read on the forward strand.
AAGGCCCTGTGCGATCACTTCTTTATTCAGCATTGTAATTTATGTAATTAATTGCATTATAATTCGAAATGGCAATACCAAATCCTCCTGTAGGGGCAATATAAAAACTTAGTTGCTTTCAGGGTTAAAAAAAAAATCTCATGTTGAATCTCAACTGAATAAAGTAGGCTTAGCCTTCTTTACGTATACCAATTAAAGACATTCGATTGCACGGAGTCTTTAATAAAAGCTACATACATGCGCATACATCGTTTTGCTGGAATTCAAATTTTTATGTAGGGTGAATTCAGGTCCCAAATTACCTGACTTCACCCTACTCATGTACAGACTAAAGCAAGCTTGAATTTATATATGCTTTTGTTGCACAGTATAGGGAACCACGCATCAGTTAAGCACATGGATGAATGGGCTAAGGTGACTGTAGTACTGCATCACAATCTGAGACAGCCAGTTGACTGTGTCCAAAAAATAAAAACTGCCAGCTCAAATGTTGAATAAACTGTTGCTCCCCTAAATATTTGTATGGGTGTTTCCTTATTGAATGAATGCTGGACAGGAAATGGACTGTTGCCCTAAAACACTGAGTATAAGGATTTGTTTCTATGGTTAACAACATATTTCACTACCGCGGAACTGAAAAAAGTTTTACCAAAATAAATCACCAGTGACGAACACTTCTTCTGTTTCATCAATTTTCTGCTGCTGGGATGACCTAAGTAAGGAATTTGGTAAGAATAGGGTTTGTCCAATATGGATGTTCAGAAGCTTCTCTTCTGGGTACAAACAGACCTTGCCACGTTGACAACACCTGCAGTTAGAAAATATTATGTATTCTCATGTAACTGACGAACGTTGCAAATGACAATTGGCTCATAGAACTGCGCAGTCATGCAGCGCTGTGTCTCATCACATACACGTAAGCTTTCGCTAACAACTGTAAAAATAACACCATGCACGGCCGGGAGCTCCGTCTTTGAGTTCTGTCTTTCCAGAGCTCTGCGTCATCACATTCCAGATTTGGCTCCCATATGGCCTAAGGAACTGGGAGTGATGACGTTGGCAGGCAACATTGCTACTGGGCAGACTACTCGTTTATTCTGCCAGGTATCTGCAACCTCGATCGATTTTTTAAAATCGCATCTACGGGGCATTTTATAAACTACTTACGGAATAGGTATCCTAACTGGTATAGAGAAAGATATGTAAGCCAGATTCTAAAGAAGAAAAAGAAAAGAAAAACATTGCCTACGAAATCGAAGCAAGCTCACAAATTTGTTATTTTCCGTATGAAGCGTTTACTGGGCTGGGCTCCTCAGATAGCATATTGTTCTAGGGGCTTATTCTCTTATGTTGGTTAGAATTCAGTAGTCAGTATATCGTTTTGGGATCCTTTGATAAATGCAAGTATATGTGTTGGGTTTGTAGTTTTTCACTTTTAGTCCTGCGCACTTTTCCCCCATTGCACGGGCACCAAGCATTACAGCCTCACAGGAGCGAGCGAGCGAGGAAGGAAGAAAAACGCCATCAGAAATGCCGAGTAATGAACTGAAACAACGAAAGAAAACTACTCCGCAAGCAAAGCAAGATGAAAAAAGTGACGAGACTTCAAAGCCAACTGCCGAGGAGGAGGAAGCGAAGAAAGCCGATGTAACGGAGGGGAAACTCCGCGCTGGAGAACATCCAACGCCCCAAACTCTGGATCTCAGAACTATTGCATGTCTCGTGTCCATAACAGTATGTCTCACACTGTCCTGGTAAGTTATATTTGCTGTTGTTTGATGGAAATGTTGGCTTTTGAATGTTGTGTAGATGGCCAGATAGTAACAATGACTACCCTATCATTTCTGGTAGCCTAATGACTAGTGTTTAAACAATGTTCAGTTCAAACAACGATAACGGCTAATGTAGCTTGATAGATGATGCCATACGATGACAATGAAGTTAGATCAACTAAACGGCTCATTAAATCTGTTCTGGACGTTTTTGTCATACAGGGTCGTATTGCAGCAGAACATTAAATTTGCCGAAGTTGAGGAAAAATACGAACTGCTGTTCCAAAAGACAGTAGTGCTCCAAGAACTGGAGAATGACATTGGCCAAATCTCCAGGAAGGTAAGTTTAAAATAAATAAGAAACGTGTCGTGGGTATGTTTCTGTTTGTTACTTGTGAAAGCCACAGACTTGTACACTAAAAGGTAGCCTGGATGATATGGAGAGAGATGTGGTGGGCTAACTCAGCCCTGCATGATTGTTGCACTCATGTGAGTGTATGCAGGAAATCACATGTCAAGGTCAATTGGGGAATTTACTAACGTGCATGCTTCGTGACTGACTATTGTGGCACTTTCCTTACTACAGTATAATATGTTATGTGGGTACATCGTTCTCGGTTGTCAACAGAACTGGATAGAGTGGAAGCGGGAGAAAGACGCACATAATGTTTTCATAGTTTTGCATGTTGCTTGCGGCAGCATGTAGGCTTACATTTGCAGAGCGGGAAGATTGGGAGCCAGACACAAACTCCCTGTTTTATGTTGTGGGTGCAGCTGGACTCCTCCGAAAATGACCTGCAGGGTGCGGTCTCCTCCGTGTCCTTGGTGAATAAGCTGGAACGGGACATCTCCGGCCTGCATACCGTCATCATGGCGATGCAGGACAGCGAGCGCTCGGCCTCGTTCGACATCCAGGGCATCAACCGCCAGTTTCTGAACGTGACCGAGGCCTGGCAGGCCAGCCTGGAGCTCATCACCCGGGACATCGGGGGCCTGAAGGCGGAGTCGCGGGCCGCTCACGGCCGCGTGACAGAGCACGTGAACGAGGCCGAGGCGAAGGTGCGGGACATGCAGAAGAGGCTGGCGGAGATGGAGGACAGCACGCGACTGAACGCCCGCGTCCTGGAGAACACGGAGGAGGACGACATGCGGCGCGTCCGGGACCAGCTGGACAGGAACACCCGGCAGATCGAGCAGCTCGATGAGTGGCAGCGTGCCCTCTCCCGCCGGGACCAGGAGCTGCAGGAGGCGCTGGCGGAGCACCAGCCGCGGGCCGAACGCTGCAAGGAGCAGCTGCCAGCCGTGGAGGAGGCCGTCCGCTCCATCCTGAGGCTGACGGCCGACCTGAGCGCAGCCCAGAGGAGGGTGGAGGAGCTGACCCTCCAGGTTTTCGGGGTGGAAGACAGCGCTCTCAAAGCCGTGTCGGAGATCCTCAGCATCCAACAGGCACTGGACGCTATGCAGGCCGACGACAGCATACTGAAAATGAGGAACGAAATGGGCATCGTCAAGGAGACCGTGAAGGAGATGTACCGGGCTAGCTGGGAGCTGGGCCTCCTGGAGCCTCCAAACAGGGAGGAGGTGCAAGACGGGGGTGAACATGATGACCTCCCTGAGCATCAACCAGCTGAGCTGGGAGATGTGTGATGTCTGGCTTATGAACAGAGCTGCATTGTCTCACGTTAAAGAAGCAGGGATGTGTTTATTGTGTAGCTCGATTGCTCCACTATTTTCTTGCTTCATGTTCATCATATATTCTGTTATTTGTACAAACCACTGCACTCAAAACAATAGTGGTACATGAATAAGGGTTGCATATACCCCAGTAAGGTGTGGGAAATGTTCCCAGGCAAAGATTAGAATGTTAACTTCAAAATCTTTTCTTAAATTTTAAAAAGTTTTTCGCTTGGGAAATATAAAGCACATCTTTGGGTGTTCCGCACATCATCAGTGTTATTGAACATAATGCATTTTGTACTGTACATTTAGTGCCTGTCACTGCAGTATTTCACTGAGCTAAATGGCAATACACTGTCACTATATGCTGTACACCACTGTCGCACTGTTGTATCTTCACACTGTCCAGGCTGTTTCAATTATCTGTAAAGATTTAGGGATATTATCATAGTGAAACGGCACTGTTGTTTAACTCATTACCGTTTTTTTTTTATAACTATGCAATTAATATTCCTCCCATGGGAGACATTTTTTTCATGTGATGAATTATGATTATTGGATATAAAGTTACCTTAAGCATATATCATATGGTATGAGGTCACTTCAGGTGAAGTATTTTCCTTCCTTCCTAAATATCACACTTTGAATGCAAGTTCAACTGTTTGAACCGTTAAACGTCCTCTCTTTGAAGATACTTGATTGCTTAAGAGTGTGGTGCTTGGAGTTGCTGTTGGTGTGTGTACAATAAATTATTAGAAGACTTTATATTTTATTGTATAACATTTTGAAAAATCATGAATGAATTGGTTTGGCAAACTAAAACAACTTTTGAAAAAGTATTTCTCTTTTTGGTAGCAGAGATGAGTTAGATTTACTGAATATTGCAGTTTTGCGAGACAATGTATTCCTCATTGTTTATATACAGACTTCAGTTCAGCTCTTGTACTTCATAGAAACTTCTACATCAAAGTGTCCTTGAGTGTTGAAAGAGGAATAAAGAAGTTTATATTCATAATTGGTTGCCAACTGTGTGTAATTTAACTATGATGCCTGTGAAATGGTTGGTGGTAGCAAATACAAAATGGCTGCTGTTTCTCTTTTCTCCTTTTAGTTTAAGAGTGTCCAGGTGCTGGTGGACAAGCTTGAGGGGCGGTCTGTGCTGTCCCAGGTGGAGAGCTTGTATCTGGATGTGTCCCAGCTGAAGGGGTGGGTCTCGAGCCTGAATGAAAAGCGAGAGAAGCTCCAGGAGAACCTGTTGGGGCTGTCCCAGGCCGTGCAGGCGATCGAGGAACGCACCACCGCCATCACCAATGATGTCAGCGCCAAGGTGGCCTTGGTCAGAACGGACGTGCGGCGGATGGGCGGGCTGGAGTCCGAGGTGGAGGCACTGTTGGCCTCTGAGCAGAAGCTGGAGGAAAAGGTAGCCCAAACAGAGAGAGCCATGGTGAAAAGGATCGGGGACGTCTTGGCGAGCAGCATCGACAGGGTGACCTTGCTGAAGAGCTCCACAGACAAGAACAGCCAGAGGCTGGAGCAGCTACGGCGGCAGTTAGCACAGCTGTCCGCTGCCGACACCGTGCTGGCCAACCGGTTCCAGACCCTGGAGAGCGGGCGTGCCCGCCTGCTGAAGACCGTCACCTTCGCCAGCGATCTGAAGCCGAAGGTCTCGAACATCAAGCAGGACTTTGCCCTGCTGGACCCTCAGATAGCCGACCTGACTCTGAGGATTGGCCGGCTGGCGGAGGACATGATGAGGAGGGAGGAGGATATCGTGCAGCTTCGGGACACCTTGGCTAACCTGACGGCCGTCAAGGGTGACCTGCAGAAAATCCAGCAGCAGCTTACCCAGGTCCCCAACATAAGTGACATGTTCCCTCAGACCAACAAGCCTGGGGAGTAGAGACCCCCTCAAATATTTAATATTATAGGGACTTTTCTGGATCAAGGCGAATCTCCCTAAATATCCGCAGTCCGATTCCCATTACTGCCAGGGAGAATGTTCCCTTACTGGTCTTACCATTGAAGCTGGAGTGTTTACTGTAGATTTCTTGTGTGGCGGCTAACACTGAGAGAGCAGTTATGTCAGTGTTAACTTGGAATTCTCTCTCAAAAGATGGAATGTTCTGTGCGAGCATTGTTAGTCCTGTCAAGGCTGATGTTGAAATATTTTCCAGTTTTGTAAAGCCATTATATTTCTGAATGGAGAGAACTCCAGGTGTGAGCTTTGTGTGCTCAAAGAATCAAATAATGTTTAACTGTGCTCAGTAGTGGCTGTCCGGAAGCCCAAGTGGATCTGAATTAATACCAAAGACATAGCTTGAGTGAGGAGCTGGAACTGAATAACCTAAGGCATTTATAAACTGCAGTATGAGCAACTTTTTATTCAAGGGCAGTCACTGTCAACACATTGCTCACTGGGCTTTACCTTGTAGCTGTAGATTAGTTATAAATGTTTAGATGCCTAAAAGTCATTATTGACAACCAGGAAGCGATTAAAAAACAGAGTAGTCAGCTGCATCTTTGCACTGGCTGCTCCAGCCTGCTGCCTTTTTGCAGCGCACTGATTGCAAGAAATTACCATTGCAGCATTAAATCACTGTAGGAATTTGGTTCCTTGTAAAGTGAAACTTGTTGTTCCAAAGTGTATGTCAATAACAATTCATTACCAGGGCAAAACGGCTTTCTTTATAGTATGAAGCATAACGGGTAAAAGCAAAACAGGTCAATTACCATGGTGTTTTTCAGGCAGTGTGTGTGTGTGTGTGTGTGTGTGTGTGTGTGTGTGTGTGTGTGTGTGTGTGTGTGTGTGTGTGTGTGTGTGTGTGTGTGTGTGTGTGTGTGTGTGTGTGTGTGTGTGTGTGTGTGTGTGTGTGTCCCTCCCTCCCTCCCTCCCTCTCATTTGGTTCTGGTTGGTCATGAACCACCACCCTTTGATCAGTTCAGTTTTTCAGTTTGATCTCCAGCAAGTCTACAGTTGGGCATGCCAAGATGGATTAGGTTAACCAAAAATTTTATTCTGAAATCTCCATTTGTCCATATTTCTCCATCTCCATTCTAAACAATACAGGGAATCACAAACGTCTTACTGCACAGACAAAAACAACTTGAGATGCCGAAGAGTCTATTTTGAGATGATAACCCAGCGTAAATTGCTGAGAAATAACACATGCTTGTACATAATTAGATCCAGTCAAAGTGATTCAGGGAATTCTGTGGAACTAATTAATGTCCTCATTAAAGTGGTCCCTGTGAAAATTGTGTGCCTGTGTCTCATCTGTTGATGGTGTCTGAACAATGGAATTTGACTATTTTGTCTTACTACAGAATGGGGAATTTCTTGGAAGTTGACTGAAATGGTCTCATATTAATTTGATCTTGTTATGGTTTTGGATAACTCAGGTCCACTGCCCTGCTGGCACATAATATTCTCTGCAATTGACTTGGCCATTGCCTAGCTAAGATCTATGTAAGATGATCTTACTTAGGTAAGTGGAGGCCCTGTTCTACAATAACAGTAGACAGGACCACACAGGTATTCATCAGCGCTTGTGCTTCCGTTTACAGAATTTACGTTTATGAGGCTTAACAAAATTAACTTAAGGTGCAGTTTGTTTACATTTTTTCCATTTAACTTCTATTTTCTCCCTTCCCCATGATGCACTCTATTTCAAATTAAACTGAATTATATTAATATGTTTACCTTTTCTACTTCACAGGCTTATGACTAGTCAGTACCAGCTAATTCTAAAATAAGATAACACTAGTCTTTGCTGTTATCTGCTCTTCTGTGGTATAAAACCAGTGAATGTTGTTTGTCTTACATCATGCAAAGACTATGAAGGTAAGGTTCATGTTATCAGTCAGATAATGCATTTATCCTGAACAACTTACTAATGAAGCTCTGATTTGGATGAGACCTGCAGTGGAATTACAGGGGTCAGTCCACCAGGGCAGGGCCATCTGTCCTGCAGAAAGAGCAGGATTCTGTCCTGCGGTGAACTCATGCCGCTTGTGTATGAGATGTCATACAGGGAGACAACACACCACCCTTCAACGCACACACACATACACACACAAATACACACACACCAATGCTCACACTGGATGTCCACGTCCAAGACAAGATAATCTGCTCCCTCTCTGTAACACTGAGGATAATATTGCATACTTTACTCTTACAGAGATCTTTTTTAAGTTTTAATGGACATTGACACTTTCTAGACTGATTTCCTAATAGGAATATATTTGATTGACCCGTTTTACATCATCTTAGCCTGAGCAGAGTCCTAATTATCACACAGGACCTTGTCCTGTCTATGCTGTGCTTCCAGACCTGGTATCCCTGGATGCTTTGCTCCACTGTAGATATTTGTTACACAACTGCCCACACTTACCTGACCTGATTACACCCAGGCTGTGGCTGAACAAATAACGTGCATAGCATTGTATGGCAAAACAGCATTTATTTTAGAAAACAATCTCAACCAACAAAATCATGACATTTCTAAAATTATTCACTTGCAGCTGGGATTGGTGAAAACCCTGAAGACGTTGTAATGGAATAGAAACTACAGTGCAGTCTGAGTACGCAACTTAAGTCCAAGAACAGTAGTCCACCCCACCCCTCTTTAAATTTAACATTTCCCCCTCCCTTTGTAGACCCCCCTAGAAGCACTCATCAGACCTTGCGTGGTGCTTTCTCTTTGGGGAGCGTGGCCTTGGCCTCCTCCAGTGAGCTCTTCAACGAGGTAATGGCTGCTTCGTGGCCCTCTACCTTCTTAGAATAGGCCGTCAAGCTGTCCATTGTGTTTCTGAGCTGCTGCACGTCTTTCTGGGCCTGGCTGACCGAGGCCTTCAAACTGTCCAGGCTCTGGGCCTTTGGCGACTCCCCCTCCAGGGCTTTTAGTCTCTTCCCCAGCTCTTCCAGCTGCTGGCCCAGGTTGGAGCCCCGTGAGGACAACTCTGTCTGCCTGCTGCCCAGGGCGGTCACCTTACTCTGGAGCTCCCCCAGGTCTCCCTGCAGCTCCTCTACCTGGCCTGCCAGGTCCTGCCGCGTGTCCGTCAGCGCCTGCAGCTGTGCGGCCTCCACCTTGCTGGCCGATTGGAGGCTCTGGACGTCCCTGCCCAGTGTGGCAAGCGCACTGTCGTGGGAGTCGTATTTGGAGAGGAGGGACTCCACCCTCTCCGCCTTCCCTGCGGCAGAAGCCACTAATGTATCCGCTCTTTGCTCCAGAGCCCTGAGCCTGGCCTCCACCTCCACCCCAGTCTTCTGGGCCTGCGCCACCGCCCCCTGTAGGCCCTCCTCCAGACCCTGGATGCTGCCCGCTGCCATGTCCAGCCCAGACTGCAGGCTCTGGGCCTGGTCTTTAAGGACCTTGACGGAGGCCTCGGCTGCAGACAGAGATCCCCTCAGCACGCCGGCTGTGCTCTGCAACAGCTCCCTCACAGAGTCAATCTCCAGTGCTGTGGATGCCACTTCCTCGTTCCTGGTCTGGAGCTCTACCCCTACAGCACCTATCTGCTTCCGGAGTGACTCGGCCGTCTTCTCAGATGCCAGACCGGCAGCTTGGAGCTCTCCGACGGTCTCAGTGACGGCCAGGAGCTCCCGCTTCAACGAGGCGGGGTCCTCCATGCCGTTCACCCTGGCCTTCATGTCTCTGAGCTGGCTCTGCGTCTCGCTCTGCGCCTCGGTGAACTCCGCCACGCTGTCGCCGATAGAGCGGGTCAGCTCCGTCAGTCGCTCCTCCACCGTGCGCTCCAGCGATGACGAGTCGCGCTCCCGGGCCTCCTTCACCTCCCGGATCCCGTCCGAGAGGTCACGCAGGAGCTCGTTCTGCAGCTTCTGCAGGGCCTCCTCCACCCGCCGGGTCTCTGCCTCGCCCTTCCTCACCGCCCAGCCTGCGCTGTCCAGCTCGGTCCGCATTCTGCTGAGGGTCGAGTCGAACCCGTCCACCGTTTCCTTCAAGGAGTCCACCTGTAACCACAAGGAGACAAAGGCTTATTACTGCTGCCCTTGCTCCTCTAGACTCAACAGTACCACCAACACACAAGAAATACCAGAACACTTCAGAATGTTTTCTAAAAGGGACATTTATTTGTCCATTCTTAAAAATGCATACGTTGCGATCTACTAACAATTAATATCATTATGCTAAATTGGTCTGTGTAATTCTCCCACGATTGAATAAAGGAGCCATGAGTCTGAACTAAAACCCAAAATACTGTACTGTTGGCCTCTGAGCAGAAGCTGGAGGAAAAGGTAGCCCAAACAGAGAGAGCCATGGTGAAAAGGATCGGGGACGTCTTGGCGAGCAGCATCGACAGGGTGACCTTGCTGAAGAGCTCCACAGACAAGAACAGCCAGAGGCTGGAGCAGCTACGGCGGCAGTTAGCACAGCTGTCCGCTGCCGACACCGTGCTGGCCAACCGGTTCCAGACCCTGGAGAGCGGGCGTGCCCGCCTGCTGAAGACCGTCACCTTCGCCAGCGATCTGAAGCCGAAGGTCTCGAACATCAAGCAGGACTTTGCCCTGCTGGACCCTCAGATAGCCGACCTGACTCTGAGGATTGGCCGGCTGGCGGAGGACATGATGAGGAGGGAGGAGGATATCGTGCAGCTTCGGGACACCTTGGCTAACCTGACGGCCGTCAAGGGTGACCTGCAGAAAATCCAGCAGCAGCTTACCCAGGTCCCCAACATAAGTGACATGTTCCCTCAGACCAACAAGCCTGGGGAGTAGAGACCCCCTCAAATATTTAATATTATAGGGACTTTTCTGGATCAAGGCGAATCTCCCTAAATATCCGCAGTCCGATTCCCATTACTGCCAGGGAGAATGTTCCCTTACTGGTCTTACCATTGAAGCTGGAGTGTTTACTGTAGATTTCTTGTGTGGCGGCTAACACTGAGAGAGCAGTTATGTCAGTGTTAACTTGGAATTCTCTCTCAAAAGATGGAATGTTCTGTGCGAGCATTGTTAGTCCTGTCAAGGCTGATGTTGAAATATTTTCCAGTTTTGTAAAGCCATTATATTTCTGAATGGAGAGAACTCCAGGTGTGAGCTTTGTGTGCTCAAAGAATCAAATAATGTTTAACTGTGCTCAGTAGTGGCTGTCCGGAAGCCCAAGTGGATCTGAATTAATACCAAAGACATAGCTTGAGTGAGGAGCTGGAACTGAATAACCTAAGGCATTTATAAACTGCAGTATGAGCAACTTTTTATTCAAGGGCAGTCACTGTCAACACATTGCTCACTGGGCTTTACCTTGTAGCTGTAGATTAGTTATAAATGTTTAGATGCCTAAAAGTCATTATTGACAACCAGGAAGCGATTAAAAAACAGAGTAGTCAGCTGCATCTTTGCACTGGCTGCTCCAGCCTGCTGCCTTTTTGCAGCGCACTGATTGCAAGAAATTACCATTGCAGCATTAAATCACTGTAGGAATTTGGTTCCTTGTAAAGTGAAACTTGTTGTTCCAAAGTGTATGTCAATAACAATTCATTACCAGGGCAAAACGGCTTTCTTTATAGTATGAAGCATAACGGGTAAAAGCAAAACAGGTCAATTACCATGGTGTTTTTCAGGCAGTGTGTGTGTGTGTGTGTGTGTGTGTGTGTGTGTGTGTGTGTGTGTGTGTGTGTGTGTGTGTGTGTGTGTGTGTGTGTGTGTGTGTGTGTGTGTGTGTGTGTGTGTGTGTGTGTGTGTGTGTGTGTGTCCCTCCCTCCCTCCCTCCCTCTCATTTGGTTCTGGTTGGTCATGAACCACCACCCTTTGATCAGTTCAGTTTTTCAGTTTGATCTCCAGCAAGTCTACAGTTGGGCATGCCAAGATGGATTAGGTTAACCAAAAATTTTATTCTGAAATCTCCATTTGTCCATATTTCTCCATCTCCATTCTAAACAATACAGGGAATCACAAACGTCTTACTGCACAGACAAAAACAACTTGAGATGCCGAAGAGTCTATTTTGAGATGATAACCCAGCGTAAATTGCTGAGAAATAACACATGCTTGTACATAATTAGATCCAGTCAAAGTGATTCAGGGAATTCTGTGGAACTAATTAATGTCCTCATTAAAGTGGTCCCTGTGAAAATTGTGTGCCTGTGTCTCATCTGTTGATGGTGTCTGAACAATGGAATTTGACTATTTTGTCTTACTACAGAATGGGGAATTTCTTGGAAGTTGACTGAAATGGTCTCATATTAATTTGATCTTGTTATGGTTTTGGATAACTCAGGTCCACTGCCCTGCTGGCACATAATATTCTCTGCAATTGACTTGGCCATTGCCTAGCTAAGATCTATGTAAGATGATCTTACTTAGGTAAGTGGAGGCCCTGTTCTACAATAACAGTAGACAGGACCACACAGGTATTCATCAGCGCTTGTGCTTCCGTTTACAGAATTTACGTTTATGAGGCTTAACAAAATTAACTTAAGGTGCAGTTTGTTTACATTTTTTCCATTTAACTTCTATTTTCTCCCTTCCCCATGATGCACTCTATTTCAAATTAAACTGAATTATATTAATATGTTTACCTTTTCTACTTCACAGGCTTATGACTAGTCAGTACCAGCTAATTCTAAAATAAGATAACACTAGTCTTTGCTGTTATCTGCTCTTCTGTGGTATAAAACCAGTGAATGTTGTTTGTCTTACATCATGCAAAGACTATGAAGGTAAGGTTCATGTTATCAGTCAGATAATGCATTTATCCTGAACAACTTACTAATGAAGCTCTGATTTGGATGAGACCTGCAGTGGAATTACAGGGGTCAGTCCACCAGGGCAGGGCCATCTGTCCTGCAGAAAGAGCAGGATTCTGTCCTGCGGTGAACTCATGCCGCTTGTGTATGAGATGTCATACAGGGAGACAACACACCACCCTTCAACGCACACACACATACACACACAAATACACACACACCAATGCTCACACTGGATGTCCACGTCCAAGACAAGATAATCTGCTCCCTCTCTGTAACACTGAGGATAATATTGCATACTTTACTCTTACAGAGATCTTTTTTAAGTTTTAATGGACATTGACACTTTCTAGACTGATTTCCTAATAGGAATATATTTGATTGACCCGTTTTACATCATCTTAGCCTGAGCAGAGTCCTAATTATCACACAGGACCTTGTCCTGTCTATGCTGTGCTTCCAGACCTGGTATCCCTGGATGCTTTGCTCCACTGTAGATATTTGTTACACAACTGCCCACACTTACCTGACCTGATTACACCCAGGCTGTGGCTGAACAAATAACGTGCATAGCATTGTATGGCAAAACAGCATTTATTTTAGAAAACAATCTCAACCAACAAAATCATGACATTTCTAAAATTATTCACTTGCAGCTGGGATTGGTGAAAACCCTGAAGACGTTGTAATGGAATAGAAACTACAGTGCAGTCTGAGTACGCAACTTAAGTCCAAGAACAGTAGTCCACCCCACCCCTCTTTAAATTTAACATTTCCCCCTCCCTTTGTAGACCCCCCTAGAAGCACTCATCAGACCTTGCGTGGTGCTTTCTCTTTGGGGAGCGTGGCCTTGGCCTCCTCCAGTGAGCTCTTCAACGAGGTAATGGCTGCTTCGTGGCCCTCTACCTTCTTAGAATAGGCCGTCAAGCTGTCCATTGTGTTTCTGAGCTGCTGCACGTCTTTCTGGGCCTGGCTGACCGAGGCCTTCAAACTGTCCAGGCTCTGGGCCTTTGGCGACTCCCCCTCCAGGGCTTTTAGTCTCTTCCCCAGCTCTTCCAGCTGCTGGCCCAGGTTGGAGCCCCGTGAGGACAACTCTGTCTGCCTGCTGCCCAGGGCGGTCACCTTACTCTGGAGCTCCCCCAGGTCTCCCTGCAGCTCCTCTACCTGGCCTGCCAGGTCCTGCCGCGTGTCCGTCAGCGCCTGCAGCTGTGCGGCCTCCACCTTGCTGGCCGATTGGAGGCTCTGGACGTCCCTGCCCAGTGTGGCAAGCGCACTGTCGTGGGAGTCGTATTTGGAGAGGAGGGACTCCACCCTCTCCGCCTTCCCTGCGGCAGAAGCCACTAATGTATCCGCTCTTTGCTCCAGAGCCCTGAGCCTGGCCTCCACCTCCACCCCAGTCTTCTGGGCCTGCGCCACCGCCCCCTGTAGGCCCTCCTCCAGACCCTGGATGCTGCCCGCTGCCATGTCCAGCCCAGACTGCAGGCTCTGGGCCTGGTCTTTAAGGACCTTGACGGAGGCCTCGGCTGCAGACAGAGATCCCCTCAGCACGCCGGCTGTGCTCTGCAACAGCTCCCTCACAGAGTCAATCTCCAGTGCTGTGGATGCCACTTCCTCGTTCCTGGTCTGGAGCTCTACCCCTACAGCACCTATCTGCTTCCGGAGTGACTCGGCCGTCTTCTCAGATGCCAGACCGGCAGCTTGGAGCTCTCCGACGGTCTCAGTGACGGCCAGGAGCTCCCGCTTCAACGAGGCGGGGTCCTCCATGCCGTTCACCCTGGCCTTCATGTCTCTGAGCTGGCTCTGCGTCTCGCTCTGCGCCTCGGTGAACTCCGCCACGCTGTCGCCGATAGAGCGGGTCAGCTCCGTCAGTCGCTCCTCCACCGTGCGCTCCAGCGATGACGAGTCGCGCTCCCGGGCCTCCTTCACCTCCCGGATCCCGTCCGAGAGGTCACGCAGGAGCTCGTTCTGCAGCTTCTGCAGGGCCTCCTCCACCCGCCGGGTCTCTGCCTCGCCCTTCCTCACCGCCCAGCCTGCGCTGTCCAGCTCGGTCCGCATTCTGCTGAGGGTCGAGTCGAACCCGTCCACCGTTTCCTTCAAGGAGTCCACCTGTAACCACAAGGAGACAAAGGCTTATTACTGCTGCCCTTGCTCCTCTAGACTCAACAGTACCACCAACACACAAGAAATACCAGAACACTTCAGAATGTTTTCTAAAAGGGACATTTATTTGTCCATTCTTAAAAATGCATACGTTGCGATCTACTAACAATTAATATCATTATGCTAAATTGGTCTGTGTAATTCTCCCACGATTGAATAAAGGAGCCATGAGTCTGAACTAAAACCCAAAATAATACATGCGGTGCAGGCTATTGGACGGCCAACTCTGTATCCCATCATCGAATCCCCACGGAATCTCCACCAAGCCACTTTCTGCGCTGTGGACCTTCCAGTACCGGTTTTCTCTGTCTAAACGACGTAAAATCGTATATAGAAGGAGGACTACAATGTTGTGCCAAATGTTCACAATTTACAGTTTTTACAAATTGACAAACGACCAAATTAGCCACAATCAAGAACATTAAGCAGATCAAGAAGTATATTTGTGCTTGTTCATTTCCCTGTTTTACGCAGTCGAAATCAGAGAAAAAGGTTATTTCAATGTATCTTTGTACATGTACATGCAAACTGTAATGCTTTTGAGGTAACATATTAGACTGAAAAGTTGCTGTAATGACGAGGGTATGTTCTCGAACATCGCTAAAATGATAACATTTAAAAAAATTAAACTGAGCAGTGCTCAGTAAAGCCATACTATGAATTTACTAAACTTTCTAAAAGAAAATACCTTCTTATACCTGCTTATATTTTCTCGAGTTCAATTTGACGAAATTGTTAAGGCATGACAAAAAGTTTGAATTCTGCAAACAAGTCATACTTTAAACAGGGGAGGGGGTGTTGTTCCTCTCAACGTTTCCTGCGTCAATTGCATGGTATGTAATGGCATTCATTTAAGAAACTTGTTTCATTATTACAAATTATACATGTTGCCTATTGGTCCTTCAAACGTCTGAGAATACTGTTATGCGCATATAACGTACTTGTCCCGAAGTAAGCAGACAGTCAATTCGGTTGTTGGTCCAGTCCATAAAATTACCTGTAGCAGAGCGCTCTCCATTTTCTTTGTCAGCTCCGCGTTTTTCTGGATGGATGTTTCTGTCCTGCTGCTTATCTGACCAACTTCTTCTACCACCCTTTGAAGGTAAAAGGCAGCGAAGCCGGCTGCCGCTACCAGTGCAATATAACTGAGCGCGGCCAAAATCTTTGTCCAGTTCCCTGACCCCGACCCTGGAGAGTCGCTGCCTTTGCTGGCCTTCGTAATTTTCTTCGCCACGTCATCTTGAATAGGAGTAGAATTCTTGTCACTTGCATTCT
This sequence comes from Conger conger, assembly GCF_963514075.1. Classification (NCBI taxonomy): domain Eukaryota; kingdom Metazoa; phylum Chordata; class Actinopteri; order Anguilliformes; family Congridae; genus Conger; species Conger conger. Next base: position 45,805,132 of record NC_083767.1, read on the forward strand.
TGTTTCTGTGTTTCGCAGTCATGCTTGGAGCAGGAGCTTAGCAGCGTAGAGAAATGATATCCGAAATCGATTATTCAGGGGGTTATAGATGCTAATATACTGTTCATTCAGCGTATCACTGAGTGTGTCGTGTCTGTCCTATGGCTTGTGTCGAGGTATGCAAAGAAGGGGCGTCTCTTTTGCAGAACCAACAGTTCCACCACAGTCCTGGGAGCTACAACCCCGGGATTCTGGCTACTATAGATTTTTCTAGATGATAAACTAAAAGAGAAGAACGCGTTTTAAGAATTTATACGAACAAAAATGTACGCGTTATCTTTTGCCTCTAAAAGTGCCACGGAATTTCGCATGTAATAGGAATGAAAAACAATTGATGGGTTTAAATGGTTGAGATTTTATTCATTTTTTGTTTGTTGTATCTCTGTTTTGGGTGACGCTTTCCTATGACTTCCATAATCTGTGTCCATAAACCGCAGTTTAGCTGCTGACATTGTAATATAAAGTAGCCCATGCATAACTTCGAAAAGTTATTTTAAGTTTATTGTGGAATTTAACTTTTTTCATTATTTATTTTGCAGTGCGAATGTCAGTGTCTGTACTAACTACTAACAATATACAAATATGCATGTGGGACCGTGAGCGGACATTACTTCTCATTGCGTAATGTGAAATTTAAATCTTTTAGCCGGCGCATTGTGTTTGGGATGCTCTGCTTAACACTCCGCCCTTCATACGTGGCAGTGGAGCAGAAACTAGAGCGACTTTACCCCGTACGCATCACTTCCCTTGGCCAATGAAATACAGAACAGTGTCGGCTTCCAGTAGGCTACCATGGGGTTTAAATGTAAATCAGAGGAATTATTCGAATGATTTCATAACATGTTCGCCATAAAACTTTTTATTTTATAAGTTAACTTATTATAATTTAACTTGCCTACATGCAACGTATTGGCCCCAAAAAGCTGCAAAGAATATTGTCCGTGACGGAACAAATCTACGGTTCTGCGCTGTACAGGTGTGAGCTACAAATTGGTGTTAAAGTCCTATACGCCTTTATGGAAATAGGCTTTTTGAAAGGTGCTATGTATTGGGTTATTTGGAGCTTACAAGCACCTTAAATGTGCTAGTACACCTGATCGCACAGTCATGCAAAGTATAATGTCTACATAGTTTTGTGAAACATCGAACACAGCCACCTCTGGGTTTCTGAAATATAGGCCTACTATTAGGTATACAAGTTGCTTCGTTCATTGTTTATCTACAATCTTTCTATCTACAAGCCTTAAATCACTGTCATCTCATTCATTGTTGTTCAGTCATCTTTGCTAGAAAACACTGGCACAATAAAACTTCTTTATGTCTGACAATGAGCCTACAGATCAGCCATCACAATGTGCTGTAGAACTGATCAGGGGGTATAGCACAAAACAGGATGACTGACTTAGCTGGATAAATTCAATGAGTAAAACCCAGTAAGTAAAAACAGCAGTTCCAGGTTTTACTCTGTGAATTCATCTAGCTAACTCCGTCGATGGTCTTTGCTATACCTCCCAGTCAAACGCTTCACTGACGTAGCCTATGTAATATTTCATATTCACACTTTAAGTACATAAATGCTAAGTAGAAACAAACCTAGTCACAGAAAATAACCAAACCATCGTATCTTGACAGTCAGTTTACAACTTGGCGGCCCTGAGCACAGGGAATCTAGAACTGCAAGCGAAAACAATTCCCTGTGGCTTCCACCTTTAGTTTCACCAAGCCACTCCCACCCTCTGTGAGGCCCAGCCAATCAGCAAAAAGGTTGCTTAATAAAGCTTGCTATGGCAATTGCTTACCTCCACAAGGGGAAATGCCTTTCTTTGAATAACCAACAGTTTGCTGAAAGAGGTTAACTCTCTTACTATTCAGGTTTGATTAAGTACTAGCTAGATATTCCCTTTTTCTATAGATCTTTTTGTTGTGGAATTGTGGGCTAATAGTAAATAATGAGCACATATTTAAATTTGTAGCAGGCCTATGCATAAACGTGGACTGAAACCTGATCAATGGTAATAATCAATAACTTGATGTAAGAATGCACATACCAAAAACAGCTATTTGAATTTTATTGGGAGACCATTATAGGTCTCCCTCCCCCTTCATTTTCTCCCATTTCCAAATTACCCTGTCCCACACACTTTTCTGCAACAATCTACATGAATGCCCTGGGGTTCACAGAATTATGCATGCCATTTTAATTCACCTGTGAATTTTATCTAGACCATATGATTGCACAGCTGCTACAATCAACCAGAAAATACACTGAAGATTTTCCTTCCTCCCAGCCTGTGAGATGTTATGGCCAATTTTTTGCTACCCCATGCTGTTATCGCAGTCCAGATGGAGTTCCGGGCCATAGGGTACATGACTGCAGGAAGAACCAGGGCCTCAAAGATACGTTGCTCCGGAACCCATCAGCAGATCAGCGTCATTACTTGACGCTACAAACATGTTCATGCGTGGTGTGCTTTTTCTTGTTTTAGTACATTATAGAAAAAAGCATAGATTCTGTGGTCGGTGTTTTGGTAAGAAACCATAAAGAAATACAGTACATGGTTCTCATCACCAGCACAACCAGAAATAGCCACTAGAGGGCAGAAGATAGATTAACGATGAGATAAACTCAGTATGAACTTTTCCTCATTTATACTGCATTCTCCAAGGATACTGCCTTCTAACTCTTTTAAACAGACAGTACAAGTACAGTAATGACTTACCCTTAATTGTATTCAATGGAGAGAATAGAAATGCATAAACTGTAGGTATAGCTATATGGGGCAACAAGGTTGATATATAGCTACCCAATCACTAACTATAATTCAAATAAACAGGAGGAAAGTTGTATCCGAGACCAAATATAGATATGATGACAAAAAAGCTAAATTAATATCTTGCTTTAGCAAGATAGGGGGAAAGCACAAAGGCTCACAATGCAGGAAATTACATGGCAGGGGATCAAACCACTAACCATGGGGTGAGGATAGGGGGCTCAAATACGGCTTAGGAGTCAGCTGCTCTGCAGACTGTGCCATACACCTCACCAGCCCATGGTTTTAAACTTGAGTGTGCTACATTTAGTTAAATAATAACATTATATCATTAAAACATACTATTATAATGTGCTGTTTGTGTTTAAATGTAATCATGTCATGCACATGTTTTGTCATTGTTTTCATTGTTAGCACACACATGATTTAACATGCAATGTTATTTTTGCAAGCATAATGTAATGTCTGTATTATCTCAGTATGATAATGGTTTCCCTGAACAAGCTTCATTGGTGTTCAGATCATGCTCCAATCATACGGCATCTGTTTTCCATAGATTTTTCACTACTTATCCTCCCATCTGTATGGTCTCTGCCAGCCTTTTCAGAATACCTACAGCACGTACCTGTCTGCCAGAATTCTATTGCACCTGTCTGGCTCTGTCGTACTTTCTGTAGCTGAACTCTACTTGCTCACCCGTTGGCGCCATGCTTGCTTGTGAGCTCTTTGGCAGCACACGGGCCTTCTTATGTATAGCTTTTTTATGCTGTACCTGCCACCCGCCTTCCTTCCTTTCTGCCAGCACCATTCTTTCCTGCCTGCTAACCAGCACTGCTTGCTGGCTCACTGCCGTCCTATACGTTCTTGCTTTTCCTGCCAGTTTGTACTTACTGGCACTGTGCAAATCGGTCTGCCTGACAGCACCATGCTTTCCGGTCTTCCTCGTGTTACCATACTTACTCATCTGTTTTTTTTCCTGCTGCCACGGTGACACGCTTCTCTTGTCTCATTTTGTTATAGTCATGCTTAATTGTTGCATGGCAACAAGTGATAAAAATGAAAGTGGGAGGTGTTGAAAGTACTGATGTATTTACAGCACTGCCACACACATCTGTGCCTGGGAGCACACAATATCACTTTACTGGTATTGACTGAAACTTTGTTTCCAGTTCACTCTCTGGAAATACTAAAACAAATGCACAAATTTCCAAGCAAACCGAAGTCAGAAACATTGAATTAACAAGATCTTACATACACTTTCTGGGGTCAAATGAACACTGTAAAGCCTGGCCTTCTTCAATGTGACTTCATCAATCTGTGTAATCAATCTCTGTAAATGGTGCTTCATTTCTCAATGCTCTGAATATGTCAATATTTGTGAAAGCATTTCCTTGAAATATATGTAGTTATTACAGTATGTAGTTAGTAAAGGACTTCAGATTGTTAATATGTGAATCTGTGTTATATTAAATTCCACAAGGGGACAGTGTTACACCAAAAATAGTGGGAACAGTTTGACTAGTATATACAGTGGAGGTGGGCAATGAGGGCTTTATCTCTTTTCTGGTTTCCATGCCAACAACTTCTGGCCTTAATGACTTAATTAGTCATCGCATTTACACTATCTAACATGTAGTTACATTTCTTATATTCAAGGCCAAGCACATGAGTGGGAGCCAAAAGGGCTGTTCTTATGTCCCTATATGAAATGTTTAACTGTGATCTAATCTGACAGTTGGTGTAGACAGCCAATTAGCTTGTTTAGCCAGGATAATTGGTGGAAACCTGCATACCAGGACCGGAATTGCTCACCCTTGATATACAGATCTATGTAGCAGCTAATGACAGGTACAATTCCCAAGCTAAGCTAAAGAGTTCTTGGAAGGAATTTTTAGGCCTAGACGAGGGGAACATATAATTTCTGGCTACAAATGTGTATATCCAGACACAGATGATGTGTTGAAAGGGGTCAGTGTGGGAATTCCAAATGTGAAACGTGAGACACGATATCTTGTTTTATAGACAATCTTTATTCATTATGGCTCGTAGATGCACAGCCCCAAGCCTCGTTTTAGAAGCAGCCGGCCCCCTTGGCCCCGCCTCTACGACGCGTTGTGCTCACACAACCACAGGCCCGTCTCCAGGTGATGTTGCAGAAAAGATGGACTCTAGTCAAAAAGTAGGTTAGATATGGCTGGTGGTCTGTCGTCAATCGTTGTGCAGTGTTTAGGAGGTCCGGAGCGGTTTTTTGTTTTTCTGTTAGAAATCAGGAATCAAGGACCTAGAGAATGAAACTGTCCATGATCACGGGAATTTGAACAGCATTTAGGAATACATAATTCATTCAGTCATGGCTGGACTGATCAAGAAACAGATCCTCAAACATCTATCCAGGTTGGTGGCTATTTGATAAATATTGTGAACAACTGGGTGTATGGCGAGTAAACCAAAGGCTGTTTGTCAATAGTCAATAATTATAGCTAACCAATAATTTCCGCGGGTGAATTCTATGAAAGTTAACGTTAGATACACTACCAAGCCGGCTATTTCACTTCAGCGATAATCCGGTTCGATTCTCTTCTTCAGTGTTGCAACATTGGGAAGGCCGGTTTGTCCTTCGTAATGAAATGATACTTGTTTTTGCTAGGTAACTAGCTAGCTAATTACTTGAAGTATTCCTCCCTAAAGTGGGTAGGTGGCCAGTTTGCTAAATCAAACGGGATTATCGTATCAAGTTAGCAAAGTTAGCTGACTTGCTAGCTAAAATGTTGGCTACAGTTCGCAGAAGTGAAGAGTGGGTTTCGGGTCATATGGCCAATCGACGCAATGATACATCGTTTAGAAAAGTCCCTGATTATTTTAATTTAGCTCGCTACGTCACATATCTACGCAAAGATAAGCAGGTGCGAGAGCAATGTTGTTTGTAGAGGTGACTTACGCCGCGAAGGACTAGCAAGATAATGTTAGCTTCTGTCAGAAGAGTCTAAAAGACCAGTGTCATTTTACTACAGTTTGCACCCAAAGCTAGTAGTCACGTTATAAACACAGAAAATATTCGACATGGCAACATATAGCATGCCAGTGTAACAATGGTTTTAAGTAGTGTGGGATTTGGTTTTAAGGACCGTGTATAACTAGCTACCAGTATCTGCCATGTAACAATGTTACCCAGACACAGTTAAGACTGGGTGAAGTTCTTAGGTTGGTTGCGAAATTGACTCCGTTCTTAGTTTCCATAGCATCGAATCTCTGTACGGTTTCTTGGATTGTATTTCGAAGGAACTGTTCCCTTTCCCCTCCATTTAAAATGTGTACTTTTGTTGAATTCCGCCTGGGAGTCTCCGTATGTCGCAAATGAACATGGAATTGTTAATGTCACTGTATATTTTTGGTACTCATTACTGTAACATAATTCTATACTATATACAAATGGAAGAGGCTGGGGCAGTGGCCGCCTCAGTTATCTTCTTGGACGCATACGTCAAGATACTGTATGCTACTGAATGCAAAATCACAAAGCATAGTGACGTAGCTATTGTGTTCCCAAAGAAGGAAAACCCATGACGTTTCAAGGGCCAAATAAAACTCAATGCACCAATACAGTTTATTTATTTAATAATCGTAAAAATACTACAAACACGATCGAGGCTAGTCAAGTGAAACGATAAACGATCATGTTTTTACTTATATTTATTTGTCCTTTTTTAAAGAATGTTCTAATATTACAAATCGCAAGTGATTACAATATCATGATTACAAGTCGATCTATTTGGCTGATACAGCAAGGATATGTCTGTTGGTAGGATTTGGATTGATGATGATGACTGCATCATTTTTGCCGATAGGGATGAATTGCATCCCTTATATTGTGTTGAAAAAAATAGTGTTTTTGGGTGGTTCAATTGAAATTGGGGTGTCAGCTTTTACAATTGACTCACACCTATAGAATTCGTGGACGCTATAGATAGCCTTTTGACTTTGCATGACACATGACGGGTTTGGTTGGGTTTGTTTCTAAAAAGGAAAATTCCCACTTTGGCGGCTCTCACAATTAGCTGCTGTAAAATCTGGTATTAGGAGCAGTGGTGATGAGCAGAAATGGCCAAAAAAAAAACCCCCAAAAACCATGCACATATTGTGATCAGTTGTCTCATATAAGGTGACTCCTCTGCTTGAAATCCCTCACTCAGCAACCTTGCACTAACTGGTGCAATCCAATGTTTGTCCCCTGGGCACAAGTGCAATTCTGGGGGATTGGCTGCTTTTGCCCCTCTTCTGCAGTGAAGTGTTAAGGTCCATTGTGTTTTGCCCCCGGTTCAGTGTCACCTTGACCCACTGCTGAATGCCGATCAGGATGTTGGGTCCATTCCAAACCGTTTCCCGTAGGGTTTTCAGATCACAGGCTGATTGAGTGGATTGCATGCACATACACTGTTGACCGTTTGGAAGAGGTCTGGGGTGGGCAAGTTTGCTTTGCACTGTAATTGAACAAATATATTTGTTACTGTGTAGCAAAATGCTTTTAGACGCTCATTTTATTTTGCGCAAAAAATGATGGTTTCCTTTCCCTTTACACGCGGACCTTTTCCACGTATCCCATCTCTGTCACGTCTGTCTACATGAGATAGATAAGTGTCCTCTTTTCATACACCAAGTCAGTCATGCCATCGTTTATGAACCTGAAGTATGGAGAAACGGATGTTTGACAGACATGTGAATGACAATGATCTAGTAAATTAGCCATGTATCCAGCTAAAGAATCAGTGAGAGGAGCATGATTGATCTTTAGTCTAATATAATCTTCTCTTTATGTTGGTGGATACATTTTTATATGGCTTCATCGTACGTGGACAGCCAGTTGTGTTTAGCACACGTTACCGCCACGCGGTTGTGGACAAGGCCTGTGCAGATCAGGCCGGCCTAGACCATGCCACGCGAGCTGTCCGTGTTTCTGAGGTAGCATTGTTTCTTTCAGGACGAGCGTGGAGACTGTTAAAGAGTAACTGTGTTAAAGCTGGAAACTGAAGCATTGTGGTGCCAGTTTGCCACGTGTAAAACACTCTGTTTAGACTGTGGCAAGCACAATGTCAATGGGACGTGTTGTTAAAAAGGCTTGCACTTGAAAACGTAGAGAACACGATGACTTTCTCTGCGCTCTTCTTCGGAAGAATGCATTTAAAGGCATTCATTACTTGCATTTGATAGCACCCTTTTCTGTAATCAAGCGTAACGGGCATTTCAGTGGCATGTGTTGGTGATTCATCTCTGCAAGAGCGACCTCATTCCAAAGTGTTGTATTGATTGTATAATAGTGCGTCTCTTCCCATTTTGGAGAGCTTCAGATATGGGCAGCTCTTTGGACAGGGGCCAGATTGTACAGGAAGCTACCCAAACACTGTAATTTGAGTTTGTTCTCATATAGTCCTGGCGACTCATTGTGTATTCTGGTTTTTGTTACTACCATCTCTTGATCAGGTTGATCAAGTTGTTGAAAACATACATTTTTTTCCTCAAACCTTATTTAGCACAGGGCAGTTTAGTTTGTGGTCATTTTCCTTTGAGTAACTTTGAACTCGGAATTTTGCTTGAAAGTTAGTTATTTATATTGCACTTTTCAGGAACAAGTTCATAAAGTGCTTCACAGAGGCATAAAACATAATAAATAAGTGAAAAATCTATAAAATTTATAAAAATGAAATAATAGAAATGATAAAACGGACATGAAAACTAAGCACAAAATAAGGGCGAAGGAGCTCGCTAATGTAAAAAATTTAGTTTTAGTGACTGAGTGTCCACTCAACAGTTTGGCCCCAACTGATTTCAGCTCCCAGTCTATAATTGAATGAATTTAAAATGTGACCTCCTCCAGGAGTCATGTCACATTAGAGAGAATAAAAACATTTGTTGCTTTGACTGATTAAATGTTCTGGAATATGAATGTGGAAGATTTAGTCATCGAATTGTGCGCAGCATATATTGACATAATATGGCCAATTATCATTTAATGTGTCTAATAAAGAGCAGTTAGCCGCTTGTTGCACTTAAGAGGTTGTGAAAACACTCGCACACACACATGCACACACACATGCTGGGAGTTTCCAGGACTGAGTTTTATAACCACTGCACTGCAGCATTTTTAATGTCTCCTGTTTGGGATAAAAACCAACTCTGCGCTAACCTACAGATGTCCAATGTCTTTCTCTAGCCTTTTCCACAATATCCCAATGGCCCATGACTAGCCTGGATGAAAGCTGGGTGTAGACTTCATACTCAGTCAAACTCAGAAATCGAACTCCAGCTGAACACAGTGCCTCATACAAACGCGTGTGCATTTGTGTGTGTGCGTGCTCATTGCGTTGGAACTGTAAATTTAGTGACATTCCACACCAGTGGGGAGATGTGATAACCATGGGAAACACCGGAGTGACAACGTTTCCCAAACCTTTTTTATTTTTGTTTAATTTATAGCCTTTATATTGACTTGCGTAAGTTTTGACGTACTGTCTAAAAACGTTCCATTGTTTAGCTCTAAATGCGTTATATGACCCTGGTCTTGGGGGTGTCCCTTTGAACTTCACATTGGGGAGCAGAGCTGAACGTCCAGCAGCCTGTCTCTGGGTATTCGCTATACTTAATGGACCCTGTGTTTGCTTTGTAGAAAAAGACAAACATTTGTATGGCGATAAGGAAAAGGAGTTCAGAGAAAGAACTGATTGAGGAATTGGCAAAGTTAAACAAACTAAACTACAAAGTCCACTGATTGAACAGTCCCACTAGACCGCCTGTTTGGACTGGGTGGGTGAATTGAGTATGCCAGTTTGTATTGTCTGTTTGCTGGGACAAAATTGAATTCCATAATCTTTCAAGATGAACCTCGCATCTCTATGGGTCCTCCAACTGGGTATTTTTAAACTGTAGGATTTTATTTATTTTTCTTCCCCCAATTGTAATTTTTTCATTTTATGATTGATACGGCTCTATGTTAATAGGAGACTAAAGATTAAAGTAGTTACCTCTGATCTGAAGATATTCTTCAGACTTTTTTGTATTAGCCTAGTTGTGCTGTATAACAGTGGTATTTCTCCCACTGCCTTCGGTGATAAGTACATTCCTCATTGCCTGTACAGGTTTTCCCCCACAAGCAGTGCTGTGAACTGAGTGCCATTTGACAGTTCTGTTTTAGTGTGTGAAGGATTCAATGTTATTCCTACACCCAATATATGTGTGTCTGATATCCCCTGCACAATTAACTGTTATTACTATTTTTTAATTATTATGATCATGATTTAATTTAGGAACTTGAACAATCTAGAATTCAATGGCTTTATAATCTCTCATTTTGTAACCGAGTGCAGGTGCCTGTGTATCTAGAGAAGCTCTTTCAATGAAAGGGGGATTGTTTCGGCTAAATGATTGAATTGTGAAGGACCTGCCCAGCTAATAATTTAGCTCCCAGATTAAGCCTTTAGCCTGTGTGTTCTGTGCTGCGTTCTCATAATCACAGCCCTTGATCGTGGTTGGTGGCGATGAGCGGAGTGTTTTACTGCCCACTGTGAGCTCGCCCACATCAAGGACGCTTGGAGCACCCTGTTCACATCGAATCACAGAAGTGCCACCCGTTCCTGTCTGCCTCGCCTGGAGTAATGGCGGAAAGAACGCGAACAGAGTGTTCTGACACTGCGCCGCTGTACCCAATCCTACACTCATTACGCTGTCTGCAAGACTCATCCATTAATCTACACAAAATCTTTTCACAAAAAAGCTTGCGTTGAATGACAGCTTGATGGAAAAAAAATGCGGGCCTATCTCCCGCTTCTTAGTTTAGTATCTGTGCGTTAGCCCGGCTCGGAAAGATTTCTTGAATACTTCACATTTTCTTCCCTTCAAACTGCACTGTCCCACTCTGAGTTCGGGTTTGAGTCAATACAGACTGATGCTGCTGACAGACAAGAATACCTCTTGAGTTGAGGCGGCGGCTCTGCACAATGGCTGAGGCCAATGCACAAAATGAGCTTCCCTCTGCATTTTTGGATCCAGTTCCGTGCTGAGTTTATGTTCCTCATTGGGGCTAAAATTGCTGATTGGCATTTGGTGTGTTCTCCCCCTGTTAACCAGAGCAGAGCGAGCTGGTTATTGAGTGCAGTTAACAAGCAACTGACATTTTCTTTTTTCTGGGGTCGGTTGGGGGTTTAGGCCTATGTGCTTGAATGATCACAGGTTTGGTTTACAGGAAGCTGGTATTGTTTCCGTTTGGCTGACGTGTCGTATTGTTGGTGGGGCAATGCTGTTACCTGTTGAGCAAGTTGCTGGAATTGCTCCTTTAAATCTCTAAAGCTGTAAATTGATAATGTGTAAGATTCTAGCTGTGAAATTCACCCCAAGGTAATGGCTTATTTAAATAAGTCTTGTTTATACTTCCTGTTGTAACAAGTTTGGTTGGTATTTCAGGCCTGCCCTGTCAATATGACACTATAATCCATCCAGGTTAAGTGAAGTTTCTGCTGGTCCTCTCTCCTCCCTCCACGAATGGCATTTGCCTCGCCCCTCAGAGGGATTGTGCCTTTATTGTCCCTGTGATTAAGATGTATGGGAGCTCTCTAACCTTTATGTAGGGACGTCAGTGTTAGATAGAGGGGTCGCCTCTCTGGAATGCTCAAACTCTCCAGATGAGCTGTGCTTCCTTGTCCTCTGCTTCTTAGACCAATGGGCACTGGGGCTTATCGGGTTATGGAGTTGTGTTGCCCCTCAAGACAAGTGTGTGCGCGCCGGTGTACGTGTGTGTGAGGTGACCGGAATGTTGGGTTCAGGTTTAGTGAAGCTGCAGGGACCTTTGGAAGTAAATGGGAAAACCTGGAGTAAGAGTGTGCTTTATCAGTTCCTGATGGTCTGGTGTGTTTCTTCTATGCTTTAAATGCATTTTTTTCACTAAGCAGCCTTGCTCCATAACCAGTCAGCTCTCTTCTCCAACTGCATTGCATGTCCACCGATAAAAATTAAACTCATTCCTGTGACTAAAACTCATAAGTAGAAATTTTCAAAATATGCTATGTCCCTAGCTCTCTGTAGAGATGGGACATTCAGAGGTGCATGAGTGTCCCTGAGTCTGTAGGGTAGGGCATTCAGGAGTGACCCTGAGTGTCTTCTCAGCACACAGTAGTCCTTTGGTCTTGGTTCCAGACCTGTTGTCTTACTGTCTGCCTGGTTCTGCTGTTCATGGTCTCTTAGTTCTGAATGGCCTCTGTGATCTCAGAGCTAATGCAGTGTGATTAGTGTGGAGACTGTGTTGACTGTTCAGAAGGCACTATGATTGGATGGTAGCAGTCTGGCATCTGGCCTACAGTTGCCTTGTGTTGGGTGGAAGACCCTTGGGTCTATTCAGTGCTCCCAATGATTGAGGTGAGACTTTGTAGGCTCGGCGATTTAACCTGCTTGGTAGAGACTGGCAGAGGGCTCGAGTTTCCTGTTACCTGATAGAGCCATGGCCCTAGCTTATCTGATGGTGTGTATAAATATTTCACTGGCCCCAGGCTTGTGACACCCTTACTGGCATTGAGGGCAGAGTACTGCTGGTTTTCCACCCTCCCTTAACCTGAGAGTCAGGTGTGAAGACGGTCTGGCCAATCAGTCGCACTAGTTACCCGGGAGAAGAGAAAATGAGGGCTGGATTCTGATTCGAGGGTCAGAGTTGATAAATCCCTGCCTTATGCCTTGAGAGTGGGACTGGGTAGCACTGCTGCTGTATTAGTGTATATTAAAAGAGGGTATGCATAGTAGGGGTGTGTGGAGTTGGCATTTACCCCTAATTAGTCTGAAGCCACAGTTGGTGCTGAAACTCCCAGTAAGTGCTGGCAGGAGAATCTAGCTGTTCTGCGGCCGTTGATGACGTCAGTGCCATTTCTGGGAAGCGATGAACGGCAACAAAGCCCGTCAGGGTCTTTCCACTGACCTTCAGGCGGGTGACATCATTCAGTGTTCACTGTGGCTGTGCTCTGGCGCGTGGCTGTGGCTCCGGGTCTGTGTTCACATTACACACTGCGTCTGCCTCTGGCTCGGCTGTGCCTCTGGCCTGCTCGTACACAACACACAGGCCCCATTCTGCTCCCTCGTGTCAGGTCAAGTTCAAGCCTTGCCCTGAGCTGGTGGCATAAATGGTTTCCTGGCTTTCTCAAACACGTCTCTGTCCCGGAAAAATTATTCTGAAATAAATTCAGTGTCAAAGTCAAATATAGCCACTGGGAGTTTTCTCCCACTTCCCTCTTAATGAAGAAATGAGTTTCTTAATGTCTGTTCTGCTGTTGAATGTCTGTTCAGTCTGTCTTTGACATCGGTTTTATTTTTCCAGACAGGGTCCTGCATAGTTCTGCAGTATAGATCCAGTCTGGTCTGTGCACGACTGCTGGTGCATTGTGGGTACCACAGGGAAAGAGGTGGCAGGCAGGTGGACTTTGTTTATGAGTGTAATAAAGGCCTGGAGAAGCCATTGGACAGTGAGACACTGCGGCAGTGAATAAACTTGCAGGGGTACTGGCTCTTTCTTTCTCTTTCTGCCATTGTCTTTCTTTGTTTCCCTCTGTCTGTTGGAGCCAGGCACAGCAATCATATGCCAGGTGTGCATGAGGCCCTGAGGTGGGTGTATAGAATCCTGACCACCACAAAAAAGTGACTGGATCTAGGTAGTGGTTTGAAACAATGGGAATTCCTATATGGAACATCTTTCTAATGATTTGTGAATCTGAGGCTTACTCGGCTGGGCCTGCCGTAGCCATGTAGCCATGTAGCCATGTAGCCATGTAGCCATGTAGCCATGTAGCCATGCAGCCATGCAGCCATGCAGCCATGTAGCCATGTAGCCATGTAGCCATGTAGCCATGTAGCCATGTAGCCATGTAGCCTCCTCTCAGTTCCCGTTTGGCCCCACAGCAGGTGGGGGGAGGTGGAGGGAGCACAGACTGAGCAGTCATCGGTGTGAGTGTTCCCCCCTGTCCTGCCATCCTCCTCTTCTACATTGGGAGCTGGGCTTGTTTCCTGCAGCTCTGGGCAGTGCAGAATATAGCCTCCACTCCACGTCGTCACTTTCGTGTGGAAGCCCTGCCTGTCGAGTGGAATGTAACACGGCCACAATACCTGAAATTAATGATTGTCTTTTTACACAATGGATAGCATAATCCATGCATATAATTCAGTCCCTTTTCTCTATATAATCCTGCTACAGTGGCTACTCCCTGTATTGTATTTTTTTTTTCTGGTTACAATAGCATATAGGCTGTTCTCTATCCTGTACTGTAACTTTCCCAGGTTACAGTAGAGTATAGGCTAGTCACTATACTGTAACTCAGGGGTCACCAACACGGTGCCCGCGGGCACCAGGTCGGGCACATGAGTCACCCACAGGCCTGTTCTAAAAATAGCACAACTCACTAGTGAGCTGCATCTAAAATCTAATTTTATTCTGTTGCTTTTTTTTTTTTAATCACACTTGCATTTATATAGATTTAAAATGACGATATCTTAAAAATATGTTTATTATACATGAAGTTTAGATTAGTTTAGGTGAACTCTGACCTACTCTAGTTCAAAGGTCAGTATTGTGCACGTGACAAAACAAACTGGTAGCCCTTAGTATGACTCCGTACCCATGAAGTAGCTCTCAGTTTCAATAAGGTTGGTGACCCCTGCTGTAACTAAACCTAGTTATAATAGAAAGTATAACTTATATAAAGTATAAGATCGTCCCTGTACTATAACTAACCCTAGCTGCAGTAGAAAGTGGGCTAGCCCTGGTTACAGTAGAGAATATAGACAAGGCCCAGCTAACTCTGTTGTGAAGAAATTAGTGCTATGCTTCATAGGAGCAGGGTCACGCTTAGGAGGAAGTGAAAGGAGAAGCAGAAGGGAAGTTACTCGACTGGAGCGTTGCGAAACCGCTGGAAACCGAAATGAAAGCACCATGCAGCCGACCCTGCGTTTCGGCCTGAATGGATGCAGTCCAGCCCAGCCCACGGAGAGAAAAGACCTGCCGCTCCCAGTCGCCGTGGAGACGAGCAGCTAACCAGCTGTCAAGAGAGATCAGAGGAAACGTGTCTCTGTTTACTCATGATGGCATTGTCGTTCTGCTGCGGTGTGCAAAAACAGATTCTATTCCAAACTGTTTTTTAGGCTATAGTGTAGTCTAAAAAGCCATGAAGGAAAAGCCTTTCCCTTAAACCCTTCTCGCTGAACTCATTTGTCCTCAGGTGATTCACCTTATTGTAACCCAAATCATCTCCCACACCTAGGTATGTTTTTGCCTGTGTGGGTGTTCCCTTGGCAGAGGGTTGGAGGGTCCCACCCTCTGCTTGTCATCACACTCCGCTCAGTAGCTCTTACGCTTTGGATTTGAATGCTTTGGTAATGTTAATACGTTTTCCTGAACATAGACATTGCTTAATTGACCAGGACAGTTGCTATACATTTTCAAATAGGATATTATTGAGTTTAATTTGAATGTTTGTGCTGTTCTGAAGCTATTTTGAGGTTATAAGCCCTCAGGAAAAGACTTTATGGCAGGAATCCCACACATAGTATGGAACTAAATAAAAACCCCAGGGCCTTGTTGATATGTTGATCAGCTGGGAGTGTACATCTGAAAATTCATACTGGATGACTATTTAATGTAAGAAAATGAATTCAGAAGCTTCCTTGACGAACAGGAATATTTTCAGATATTTGTTTTAAGTAAAATGTGGACAATAGTCTCACCCCTCATGATGGAAAAATTATTGCAGCGGCTTGCAAGTTGCAACTGCAGTCAGAAATGATAATATCTTGCAGAGGGTGGAACCAGTGGAGATCATGGTATTGATTCGCTTGAGAGAAAGTCCCAAGTAGGCTTCTTAACATCAGATTAAAGTGCATGTGTATATTGTGTGACATGTGGAAATGTCCTGCAAATAGTTGCCAACAGGTTTTTTTTGCCGTTATAAACAGCTGTGATCAATCGAAGTTGGAAAAAAGTTTGTAACCTGCCATTTGGCCAGCGGATTTGGGGAATACCCTGTAGATAATATTATAGATATAGCTCTGTAAAGATATGTTGGCACCTAAACTATCTTAGCAGAGCTATGGCTATAACATTATTAAAAGGGTATCCCTCAAATCCTGGGTTACTCATGTAGTGATGTTTTCTCATTATCGGTTTGCTGGTCTGATATGACATTATGACATATGATATTGAGCGATTGTAAATGGGTCCTCTGTGCCCTCTTGGTGATGTGATATACTTGTGTGCCTGAGACGAACTGGTGTTCTTCACTGCGCTCTGGGTAAGAGTGTCTACTAAGTGATTGTACTGTAGTGTCGGTCTGTCTGTCTGTCTGCGCCTCTGTGGTGTGTGTGTGCATCTCTCTGCACCCGTGTGTGTTCGTGTTCGTCTGTGTTCGCCTGTGTGTGTGCGTGTGTGTGTGTGTGTGTGTGTGTGTGTGTGTGTGTGCATCAGTGTATCTGCCTGCGTGCCTATGCCTGTGTGTGTTCGTGTTTGTCTGTGTGCGCCTGTATTTGTGCTGTGTGTGTGCCTGTGTTTCTACCTGCGTGCCTTTGCCTGTGTGTTTGTGTGTGTGTGTGTGTGTGGTGTGTGTGTGTGGTGTGTGTGTGTGGTGTGTGTGTGTGTGGTGTGTGTGTGGTGTGTGTGTGGTGTGTGTGGGAGCGCCTCTGTATCTGCCTGTGTGCCTTTGCCTGTGTGTGTCTGTGTGGTGTGTGTGTGTGTGCGCGCCTGTGTCTGCCTGCGTGTCTGTGTGCAGTGAGCGTTTGTATGCCAAACCCCTGTCACCACAGTATCCTGCCATCTAAACCTCCTTCCCCGAAGTGCTGTGTCTGAACCACATGTATCAGTGCTGACCTCCTAATAAAGCCATTTTTAGAGCGTGTAGCTTTGTTGGTAACTGGGAGATTAGCGCATAAATGAGATTAACCGTTGAGCCCATGGCGAGCCCCCAGTTGTAATGGTAATTGCTGTGATTGTTTACAATCACTTCGATCCTAATCTCACAAGCTTGTGCTCAATTTTCCAAACCTTAGACACAACACTCAAAATGGTAAGCACTTGTTACACATAGAAGTCTTGTGTCTACAGTGTCCAAGTGATTGTAAAAAAAACTAAATACTTTGCACAGGGTTACTATATTTGAGTGTTTCATCAAATATGAATATCACTGAGTCATATTAAATTAGATTCAGTGTGTGAGCAAGTGATGCATTTTAATCTGTCCTACAGGGAGTATTTAGCATAATTTAAGGCAGTTCGTACAGAAGATTTAGACATGGTTTTTGGAGAGTAGGTCTAAGACTGTGGGATAATAGCTGCTCAGGCTATTAAGCTGAACTCTGCTTGTTTATGCAGTTTACATCACTATGTTTAACAGCCATCAGGGGAAATTCAATCAACGCCACCATTCATATTTATCACAGGCAGTGCACTACTGAGATGTATGTAGGCTATGTGAGCAAAAGAGAAGAATGTGAATCACTGGATGTCCATCACCAGTTAATGGAGTCACGCCATCTTCTGTGTAATGAACGACCACCTGTACAAATCCATTACAAGTGTATGCTGATTCAGTTTCATAATGGTGAATAACAGGACAGTTTGCACATTTATCAGTTGATTTATCGGTGCCACATACTCATTTAGCTGAATTCATATCCGGTCAGTTTCACAGACGCAGATTAAGATTATTTCTGGACTAAACTGAGTTTTGTATCCAGAAAACTGTTGCCAGTTATATCCAAAAAGTGAGAAAATGGTAGCTCTTGTCTGGATGAAACTAAATCTGTAATAACAGACTATAATAGTGATATTGTTAACTTTGAAGTTGCGCCAGTCTGTTATCCTGAGGCCAGAAGACTTTGCGAGACTGGGTCCGACTACAGATCCCTTTAATAGGTTTTACTGTGCTGCAGCTGTCCTCCCATCATTTCTAATCTGGGGGAAATTGCCTGGTGACAGCCATTTAGCCAGCGGCATTATTAATTGCTGCTGCCCTTGTCCTGAGATGGCGGCGGACTAATTTCACGTGACTCGTGTCCCCCGTCCGTATGAAATGATTGGTAGTAACACGGGAACGTCAATAGAGCGGTGGCATAAACGCGGGTTATAAACTAAAACCCGCACGATTTGTTTGTAATTGCCTTGAGGAAAAGGTAGCACAGCACACCTGCTTTTTTCCCAGCACAATAAAAAGTCGCCCATTTGGGTGTGAAATGGCTCTGACTGAAACTCAATACTCGCCTGAAGTCACGAAAGCCATATTTCTGCACAAACCTGTATAAATTAGGTCTTTGTAAATAAATATGGTGTTCCTGCGGTCCATTGCCCGACACCAACTAGAAAGTGAGATTCACATTACAGGCCTGACTTCACCATTAGGTTTTGTCTTCAGTTGATGCTGAGAGGTCTCTTCCCATGGAAAGCCGGCCTAGTTGTGTTACCTGTGTGCTTAATGCTTTGCATGTTTTAGATTGTTTCACCAGACCTCTCCCCTGAAAGTGAAATGTCTCTATTCCTGATTGTGGTGTGAGGGATGTCGGGCAGTTTGTCTGATGGCGCACAGCGGGCGGGTCGTAATTTTCTCGCTCTAGGACGCGTCCCTCAGAGTACGTGTCGCTGGAACACAAACAGAACGGGCGTGGGGATTAATAATGGATGACCGTGTTAGGAGATAGCCCCAGAGTGCTTCGTGTTCGCGGCCAAACTGCAGCATTTTCATTAAAATGAACGTGACGGTTGTAAACGCCGCATCGACGTGGATCGATGAACTGCTACACAGCCGAGAGCTGGGGAAATGAGCTTCAGTGCTCGGGTTGTGCGTCTGCACAGTATTTCACTGCAGCAACCCTGGGGCCTGTATCACTAAGAAGGATTACGGAGTTAGTTGGATAACTGCACCGAGTAAAACCTGGAACATGGACTGGATTGACTCAGTGCTCTTATCCGGCTAATTCAATCCTGCTTTGTGATACAAGCCCCGCATAGTCAGGCTTACAAACTAAATTAGTGAGGCAGACAGTTGAATATATTGTACAGAATTGTGTTGTGAATCATCACTTGAATTTGGATAAATCCATTTTTGGGAATGGACTGCCCAGTGCTCCATGCGTGTCTCTGGGTAATCGTTAATGTTGTATTTCATTGATCTCTGCAGGCTTTTTCTCATGGTTCTGAATGGTCTGCTTTGTCCGGATATACATTGACTTGGAACTTAACAAAATCGTCATCGTTTCCGGGAGGGAAAAACAAAGCTTGTTTCTACCTGGAGTCTCTGGAACGCGCAGCCAAATGAATGGTTGATAGGACTGCAACCTCCAAATTACTAAGAGATTGGTAACCATTAACAGAATTATCTAATTATGCCAGAGAATAATTAACCATGTGGAGGCTGGGGCATGTTTACAACGGTCTTTCTGCTCCGTGAGCTTTGAGCTCTGGTAGGCTGCCTGTACACACAGTGTGGCAACATGGCCTCTTCAAAGGGCATTTAGTGCATACAGGGGACAACCTCCTCTATGCCTGTCATAGCTCTTAATGCAACATAATCAACTTAATGACAGCTGATCCGCACGTTACAATGAGGCTAAATGGTACCAAACCACCCTTTATAGCTACATAGTTACGCAACCAAGCTATAAAGTGTACGAAAAAGGCCAGACTTACTATGAGAACTCGCGATGGCACTGTTAATCAGTACAGTACATTTATTCTCTAATGCCCCAGAGCAGTAGTATTATTTGATAAATTATGCTGATATCTATCCAGAAAACTATTCATAAAGCCGCCGTGAATTGCGAAAAGTAAACCATTCGTGACTTGGCACTCTACTGGAAGCGAGTTCCTATTTTAGCACAAATTTAAAATTGGCCTCAGTAA
This sequence comes from Conger conger, assembly GCF_963514075.1. Classification (NCBI taxonomy): domain Eukaryota; kingdom Metazoa; phylum Chordata; class Actinopteri; order Anguilliformes; family Congridae; genus Conger; species Conger conger. The sequence goes on from NC_083767.1 coordinate 45,824,839, forward strand.
TGGGGAAGTCGTCTTGTAAATTTACTCCGATGGGGCTGATTAGATTCACTGACGAGGATGAGAGCAGATGCTGGCGTCTACCCAGAAATGCTGCCAGTGCCGTCATCCAATGAGAGTCTGGGGCACTGCCCTGTCATCTGCCATGTGTGGCTCCCTCTCACTTCATCTTTTTCTCTTTAAAAAAAAAGAAAAGAAAATCTGTTTCAAAAATGTTTCTTTCCTTCTCTTGGTTGCAGCAGCAGTCTGTTAGCTGCTCTAGTTTCTGCCGCAACCTGATGCCCCACAGCTCACTGGCACAAAAAGCATACTTCTTTGTCTGCTCATGGGCTCATGTGTTTTGGGGACTTTCTAAGCAGTGTTTTCTTTTGAACTATTGTATTCAATTTTGAGGTCAGCACATTGAGAAGTCCTTTAATTTTTTGTTCTAAAGCTGGCGAGTGCCTGTAATTTAAGGTTCAGTAACATGCGGAAATTACAGATGGGTACACACACGTGATTCACAAAGAACACATATAAAGAACATATCTGCAGTTTCATACATAAAACCCCAGCTGCATACCAACCTGCCTTTACTTCAGTTTACAAATGCAAAGCAATCACTGTCCATGTTTTCTCTGATGGAAAAGTCCTGTGCTTTTCCAAGATACATGGAGATGTTGTCTAATATCACCAGCCCTGGTTTGCCTTAACAGGACCCAGCCTGGAGACTGCTCACACCTCCTTGTAATACCGGTCAGGGATTTCCCTGCTTAGAGAAATCTTTGGCGCGCATCAAACCCGAATTTGCAAGCAATTTGCAAGGTAAAAAGTGAAAACCGGAAATGGTTCACTGCGAACAATGCAGAATGGCCCTGCAAGTGACTGTAAGCACTCGCACAATGAGGGGGAACACAAAAGATCCAGGTCACGCCAGGAAAAACCCTGCACTTCCCCACAACAAGCTGCAATTTCCATCACCCTGTAGTTTTAATACTAGTGCTTTTTCATTTTCACGTTTGCTCAAAATGGTCATTAGTTGTATTTTGTTGCAGTCCGGCATAATCTCTGTACTTCCTCTGCAGTTCAGTGGTCTTGGAACCAGTCATTCCTGTGCCTTCCAGAGTTGTTCCTTATCTACACCTCTTCTTGTGACGCAGGTTTGCCAAGAACCTCTCCCCCGACAAGATCAATCTGAGCACGCTCAAGGGGGAGGGTCAGCTGACCAACCTGGAACTGGATGAGGAGGTGCTGCAGAACATGCTGGACCTGCCTACCTGGTTGGCCATCAGCAAGGTGCACTGCAACAAAGCCTCCATTCGGGTAAGACCCCACCACCCCCACCCCCCAACCCCTCCACCACACCCTCTGACCCCACACAACTTCCAAAGATCATTGACATTCAGAGCACTGTGTTTTCATTAAGTATGGGCAAGTAGGTGACATCCAGTACTATAATAAAAATGCTTTGCTCTTGTACCTAATAGGATCTATATGCCTGTAACCTGTGAGAAATGGAAGTAGCCTGCAGCATGGGGTGTTGGGTTCAGCAGCGGGTGGAGGCACCCAAACTGCACAGGGATATGCCTCGACAGTGACACCTCGCCCGTTCAAATTTGGCAGCGGCGTCTTAGCCATGACATCACCTATTCTGTTTCTGTGCTAAATTATTCACTGCGTTGCCCTGGTGCAGTGTGAGAACTGAAGCAGAAACGACTGCAGTGCTTTTGCTGTTTGGGTCCTGGTGAATTTTACGAGGTTAACATAATTAGTCTCCGGTATGCTAATACCAGGAATGAGAGTAGGAAATGTATTCAAATGGCTTCTTAACTTCATTCAGAACTTGAATTGTGAAAAAGAAAACTCTCCTTAAGTTCTTCAGATTTGGCAAAATAATGCTAGAATGTTCTGTAGAATGTTCATTTTGCAAAGTGTTTGGTTAACAAGTGACAAGTGGTCCCAGTAATTTATATTCGGAAGCCACACAAATTGCATTGACCTGATTTATTTTGTGCCCGCTAATTTAAGCGTTAAATTGCTAAACTACTAACACGGTGAAATAGCTTGTACTACCTCTTTTCAAACTATATGAGAAGTTGGCAATGTCAGTAATATTGCAAAATGAGTGGTTATTTTATTGAGTGCTAGCACTTAGGGAAATAGACTGTACTGAAACTATTGAAATGAAATCTATGATCAAGATATTATATTGAGTAAAAACACATTTTGCTGTACAGCTGCAATACATGTTGTGTTTTAAATGAAAGTGCACACATTTCCAGTATATTTAGCTGCATGTTGTATTTGTGTAAGTAAGTTGTGGTCTGAATGAGGGCTCCAGCTTTACTGTGCTGGTACAGCATGAGTAATGGATGCAGCTGTTTCCTTCAGTTCATTTTAAAGTGTTACAGTTACATAATGACGTGCAGTGTAATGGATAGGCGACTTTCACCGCTCCTTTAGCACAGGAGTCCTGGCTGCTGGTTCTGTCTCTCTCTCTGTCTCTCTCTGTCTCTCTCTGTCTCTCTCGCTCTCTCTCCCTCTCCCTCTCCCTCTACCTCTCCCTCTACCTCTCTCTCTGTCTCTGTCTCTCTCCCTCTCTCTCTCTCTCTCTCTCTGTCTCTCTGTCTCTCTCTCGCTCTTTCTTCTCTTCTCTTCTCTCTCTCTCCCCCTCCCTTTCCCTTTCCCCTCTCCCTCTCCCTCTTCCTCTCTCACTCTGTGTCTCTGTATGTCTTTCTCTCTCGCTCTCTTTCTTCTCTGTGTCTCTGTCTCCCCTCTCTCTCACTCTCTGTCTCTGTGTGTCTTTCTCTCTCTCTCTCTCTCTCTCTCTCTCTCTCTCTCTCTCTCTCTCTCTCGCTCTGGAGGCCTGGCGCTAGGCTGCTTCCGCTCCTCGCGGTGTTGCATCACGCAGAGGCTGCAGAAACGTGGCAGTGAGAGACCGTCTGAGCAGCTGCAGGCTGAGGGAACCTCCTTCAGAGAGGAAGACATTATCGGAATGAACGGAGGCGTGGTCAGGCTTGTCCAGTGCACTGGGTGCAGTGACGGTGATTTTTACACGCCGTTGCAGAAATCTCAGTGGATAGAGTGATGGTACATGTCTGGCTGGCTAGTGAACACGCCTTTTGGCGTGAGTGTTGACTATTTGTACCATTTAATAGTTGAATCGTCTTTCCTGTTTTCATAAATATTACTCAACATTTTCCCAACAAATAAAAAATACCTTTTTTGTTATTAATAATGTTATAAATGGGCATGTACGTATTAACGGACTTATCGTCTGTTTTATTAAGCCTACCTGTTTTATCAGACTGCACCCAACCCATTCATACGAGTTACCTGCACAGAATACTGATGAGCGCTCTTTAAAGTGTGGATGAACTTATCATCCGCATAGTGGCCTCATTACACGGCCATTAGATGAGGTCATCAGCGTGGTCTTCGGCCGGCCTCATCGAGCTGTAATTCTGTCTGAAAGAGCTGGCTCTGCTTTATCAGGGCTCTGCAGCGGTCGCCTTTCCCCCGGCCGGCGGGGCCGGCTCCGTCTGGCGCTGATAAACTGCGGCGCGTCGACGCGGTGAGGGCGAGAGACTGCCGGCCGGACTGCGGGAGGCTGTGACGCTTCCTTCAGTTCGGCGTGAGCGAGCGTAGTGCATTCAGACCACGTCCCAGCGAGTGTTTCACAGCTTAATATATCAGTCACATAAATCACGTGTTGTATCAATGAAATATCACCGATAACATGCGTTTCCTGTGCTTGTATTGCTGCAGTTGTACACCGCTGCGATATTGTATCAGGAAGTGAACCTGCTGTACAGGGGCACCCTGGGTAAATGACTAGGGCAGTTAAACAGGCTTGTAATGCTTGGTCACGTCTGAGTCTGGGGTGGTAAACATGGTGTAATGTGGCGTAATGTTATGTGGAGTGTGTGTAAGGGTTGATATTTAACATGGTGAAGTGTGTAGCAATCTACCCTGCTGCAGTTTCCCAGTGCAGTCACTTCCAGTGCAGTCTTCCAGTGTAGTCAGTCCAGTGCGGTCAGTCCCCTGCAGTCTTCCAGTGCAGTCAGTCCCCCTGCAGTCTTCCAGTGCAGTCAGTCCCCCTGCAGTCTTCCAGTGCAGTCAGTCCCCCTGCACTCTTCCAGTGCAGTCAGTCCCCCTGCAGTCTTCCAGTGCAGTCCCTCCCAGTGCACTCACTCCCCTGCTTTGTCTGATCCTCGGATCGGGAAGGGGAGACGGTGAGAGCAGTCTCCTCACTAGACTGGATTACATCATCGCATTCTTGGGTTTGTGCAGTGACGCACGCTTTCCGTTGCTACTCACTCTGACTCAAACAGAAAACACACACTCACACAGGCAACACACACATACACACTCACCCTTTCATTATTCTATTCATGTCCACATATCAAAGTAACATCAGAGGACATAAACATTATAAGCACACAGTACAGTATAATGACATGGACATTTGCAGGTTCAGTAAGGGTATTAAGGCCTATTATTGCTGACATGGAGCAATATCGAGCTGCTTTGCCCACAATTTTCCCTTACCACTAGCCTGTGGACATTACCAAGGCTACCAAATATAAATACTAAATGCCTGTGGTCAAGTCATTCCATGGCTGAACCCAGGCAAGATCAATCAAACACAGAAAAGTGTGTTTGGTTGAGTGTGGCACATGGTTTCCATGATACAGGGGCACGGCACCAACTCTTCTCTGTCCGTGACCCACATCACCACCACGCCCTTCTTCGGCCTGCCTCTGCAGTGGGCACCAGGATATCCCTACTGCAACCCTGCCAGTGAGCAGCAAATCAATGCAGCTCTTTGGAGACCCCAGTTTACAGTGGCTGATCGATACGGCCTGCTCAGAGGTGTCTGTTTTGAATAGTGAATTGATACAGACCAGTTGTAACATCTCCGTTGAATAGCAAATCAATACACCGCTGTTTTGCGGTCTCAGTGTTGAATCCTGAATCAATACTGATCTGATGGTTTCAGTGTTGAATGGTAAGATGGTCAATGTTTAATAGTACATTGATGCAGTGTTGTGGTTTCATAGTAAAACTGGTGTAATGCTGTTAGTGGTCTTGGTAATGAATAGCCTAGTTAACTAAAGAAATGTTGTGGTCTACTGAATTACATAATAATATGCTGGCTGGACAGGGCTGAACAGTTAATGGAGTGCATTTTGTTGGCATCATTAATGGTTGATTAATCACATCGCAAGACGTGATTAATAGGCAGCTTTATGTGAACAGGAAACTTCAGCAGAAATACTGCATTAATTAATGTCTAACGGGCAGTGTGACACCGTTCAGAATATGAACAAGGCTCGGGGCTCATCTGGTGGGGCGGGGACTTCCCCCGGTCCTGTGCGTATGTGTACTAAACGCCACAGTGTTTTTCCACTTAGAGGATGTAGTTTAAAAGTGAAAAAGGAATATCTAGGAATACTTCCTTCTGTAATGTACTACAGGGGCGGCCTGTAGCGTAGTGGTTAAGGTAAATGACTGGGACACGCAAGGTCGGTGGTTCTAATCCCGGTGTAGCCACAATAAGATCCGCACAGCCGCTGGGCCCTTGAGCAAGGCCCTTAACCCTGCATTGCTCCAGGGGAGGATTGTCTCCTGCTTAGTCTTAGCTCTGGATAAGAGCGTCTGCCAAATGCCAGTAATGTACTCGGTGGTATGACTGTATGTGATTATTGATTCGATGTTTTGCTTCAGCATAACGGTGCGGTTGAGTCATGGCTTTGTGATATTCGCAGAACTCTGACTAAATCTTGCAGTTGCGGAGTCATCCTCGTGGAGTCGTGTTTGTGACGTCACGGAGTGGCTGCCTGGCGTGGTGCTGAGCGTCTTTAGACAGTGCAGGATCTTTGTCTCCTCCTGCTGATCGCAGGGCTTTTTCTTTGCTGCCGTAATCAGCCTGTTTGCTTAGTGCTCCCCTGTGGGAAATGCTAATTCCTGACAATTATCTGAGGTGTCGGAAGGAAGCAGGACAAAATGCCATTAAAGTGCAGCGTGACTCATACTCCCAGATAACTGCCTCGAGTGGGGGGAGGAGAGTGATAGAAAGAACCACGTACAGACTTGATTTGGGCCAGAATATCCATTCAAGCAGGTCTGACAACATCTGATTATCTTCAATACATATGGAGTGTTGGCTGTTTATTGAAAAGCAGTGCTCAGATTTTGGATGCCAAATACCTGTCTGTATACTTTTATAATTTTTTCCCCATGTATTCCCCAATTCACAATCCTTAGTCAGCCACTGACTGTTTAACGCCTTGCGTGCCACACTGTACCACAGGAGAGAGCACTGACTGGAGGAGTGGTGTGTATCTTCCATGACAAATGGTAATATGTGCTGGCCTGGTGTATTGAGGTGGGAATGTTTACAAACTGGCAACCTGAGGAACCATAGCTGATCACGCAGTGGACAGCACAAAATGGCTGCTCTCCCTAGTCAGAGTCGACTACTGATGTGGGTGAGACTCAGACCCACTTTGTTTAAAGTCCCCGTTTCTAATAGCACCATTGTTCAGTTGTGAAAGTGATATTTGCTGTGGTTATGCAAGACTTGTTTCCGTTAGATTAGCTTACATTTTAGTTTGAAAAGGACTCTGTGGTCCTGATCTGTCCTTCCCTTTACACACATCAGCCACTCTAACTGGGTCTGTGCGTCGGGTCTGGGCCTGCTGTGGAGGCCCGCGCGCTGGGGTGTGAACCTCAGATCATCTCAGGAATGAGACCTGCAGAGAGACCATGCAGCTGCTCCACACACACACCCTGTTTCTATGGAAAACATCTGGTGAAAGGAGGGCCCCCTCCACGTGGCCCCCTGCCCTTTAGTGTTCTAGGAGGGGGCCAGACTGTTTTGTGGGTTTGCGTCCAATGAGAGTTTGCATAGTTTGGCTGTCTCTAGATTGACTGCACCTGCATATGTAGCAGGGATAGGACTGAATAATCTAATATCGATTATTCGTACGTGACGGCAGAAATTGATTTTATGTTTGGTGCCATCACCTTTTTTCCAGGGGCAGTTAAAATGTTGTAAATATGTCAAATCTGGCGAGGCTGAGGGGAGAGTTTTCAGAAGTTCTGTGGCTCCTCCTCGCCTGCCAGCACAAGGAGGGAGAGGGGGTCCCGAGGGGTAATGAGGTGTTTCAGATCTCTGATAAGTAGTCAGAGTGAATTGTGTGGTCTTGTCAATGACTGGAAACATTGTGATTCTTCGGCAGATACCATGGACCAAGCTGAAGACACACCCCATCACGCTGGTGAGGAACATTCTTCAGATTCTTATCTGGGCGTTTGATTGACAGGGGGGCTCCAGGGTCTGTGGCTCTGACAGTCGGAGTGATGCGTACGGCGGCGTTTTCTCTTTCAGTCGCTCGACAAAGTGGTGATGGAGATGAGCACCTGCGACGAGCCCCGCCCGCCCAACGGCCCGTCTCCCATAGCGACGGCCTCGGGTCAAAGGTGAGCGAGTCGCACTTCTCGGCCAACGTTCGGAGCGCGTCCGTTTGTCCTGGGCCCGACTCATTTCGCGTCTGTCTGTCTGTCCGCAGCGAGTACGGCTTCGCGGAGAAGGTGGTGGAGGGCATATCTCTGTCCATCAACTCCATCGTGATCCGCATCAGTGCCAAGGCCTTCAACGCCTCGTTCGAGCTGTCGCAGCTGCAGGTGTACAGCGTCAACACCAGCTGGACCACCAGCGACCTCCGCTTCACACGCATTCTGGACCCGCAGCGCGGGGAGGTGAGTCACACATGCCGTCTCACGCTCTCTCACTCTTTCCCTCTTTCTTTCTCACACACACTTACTCTTTCCCTCTTTCTTTCTCACACACACTTACTCTCGCTCTCTCAGCCTCACACTGTCACACTTTCACTATTTCTCCATCTCTCTCGCCCTCACCCACTCTCACACTCATCTGAGCTTGGGCAAATAGCGTTACAGGCAGTCCTTTCTATCTCATCCGAACAATATTGGACGCAGTCTGTTGTCTGGTGGAAGCTGTACACCTACCATACGAATCTAGACAACCCAGCATCAGGCAGCGTGAGCGTTTTGGATTCGGGAAAGTCTCATGACACATTACATCGGTGTGTAAAGTTTCAGTGGAAACTCCCACACGCTCTCTGTGGGAAGAACGGCGCTCACACTGCAGAGGTGTGACTGCAGGGAGTCAGGTGCCCGACTGGCACTGCTCTGCTTCCCTTTATTGCTCTTCCTGCAGAAGCAGAAATGGTCCACTTCTCTGGGAAGTACATATAAGTCCAAATGAAGTTGGTGCATCAGTGCGCACAGACCCACGCGCGCACACACACACACACACACACACACCCAGACCCACGCACCTCCCCAATGCACTGTGTGCTAGCCAACAACTATTCAATTTCCCTTTTGTGGGTGAGAAAACATAAGGAAACTGATGAGGAACTCAACATGATACACAGGGCCGCTGGATTCCAGGAAGGGTCAGAGTGGCTACAGGCTTTTCTTTCATTACGCTGCTAAAACCCCTGAAAACCACTCATTGTTGGGAAGAGGTTTCTGATTACCGTGATTAGCACATTGTGTCGGGTTGGATGATAGGCTGTTACTCAGGTAAAACTGGACACCCCAGTCACTGCAGCGCTCCCGATGGAACAATGAGCCGCGGCTGAAACTATTACCCAATGGGTGTTTCTCAGAACCGATATTGAGAAACCCCATGGCTCTGGGCTTTGGAAGACTGCAGGGCCCTCTGATGGCAGCCATTTTGGCTCCTGCCTCACGCCCATTGTCCACATACCCCACATGTAATTCACAGCTCTGATTGTAATTTCAGGAAAGTCTCCATGTAGATTTAGCTGTTATGTTTGTATCCAACACCGGGTCTGCTTGAATAGACCCTTACTAGATAAACAGACTCAACCAGCAAATACCCTGGACTGCAATTCCTAAAGGACCTAAATTCTACATTTGTCACCATGTCTTATGAGCCACTTTACTGCCAACTACTGCCATTACTTTGGGGACATGAGCGATGGACGTATTGTGGTCCATCATTTTAATTGCTTTGTTCACCCAGAAGAGTGATGTATTCTGCCTGTGTAGAGCTGCATCAGATTCAACAGCAGACATCACCCTTCTGTGTATCGCACTTTAATAGAATGCTAATTATTTACCAAGAATAGTGTTGTCAGGAGCTGTTTGCGGATCGTTTTTTTGAGGCCGCCCGTCTCCCCACAGCTCCTGACCTTTAAGGAGATCAGCTGGCAGATGATCCGCATCGAGGCGGATGCCATCCAGAGCGGAGACCACGAGGTGCTGAGCGCCCCCATCCGCCTCATCACCAACCAGGCCAAGATCCGCATCACTCTGAAGAGACGGGTGAGTACACACACACACTCTCACACTCGCACACGCACACGCACACACACACCCGCCTCATCACCAACCAGGCCAAGATCCGCATCACTCTGAAGAGACGGGCGAGTACACACACACACACTCACACACGCACACTCACATGCACATGCCCACGCCCACACACACACACACACACACACACACACACTCTCACACACACACTCTCACACACACACTCTCACACATGCACACACACACACACACACACACACACACTCACACACACTCACACACACACACACACACACACACACACACGCACGCACGCACGCACGCTCAGACACACACACACACACACACACACGCACTAACACTCACACTCACACACACCCGCCTCATCATCAACCCAGCCAAGATCTGCATTACGCTGAAGAGGTGTAAGCACACACACACTCGTACATGTGCAAACCTGCATATGACACATGGTGTAGCCAGTGTCATGCAATTCATATTTGAGAAGTTTAATTTGATATTGCGATATTGGCTTCTCTATGAAAGGCGAGCTTTATAATTCTGAACAGTATGCAAGCCTTCTAGGTTGCTGGGAATATGTTGACACAAGACTATCGTTTTCCGTGTCTTTATTTGCTGCCCCATGCTGGCTTTGTTTATGTATTCATGATGTTGGATATTTGTTGGTTGACTGGGTGATCTGCAGATGAAGGACTGTAATGTGGTGGCCTCGAAGCTGGTTCTGATTCTGGATGACCTGCTGTGGGTTCTGACCGACTCCCAGCTGAAGGCCATGGTCCAGTACGCCAAGTCCCTGAGCGAAGCCATGGAGAGATCTGCCCAGCAGAGGAAGAGCACGGCCTCCGAGACCTCTGACGTGAGTCCCTGTAAAGCAGTCTATCTGACACACACACTAACACACACCCACACACCCACACACACACTAACACACACCCACACCCACACACACACCCACACACACACACACACACACACACACTAACATATGCACACACACGTGCACGCACACACACACTCACACTAACACACACACACACACACACGCGCACAAACACACACACTCGCACTAACACACACACAGTCACATACACACACACGCGCACGCACACACACACTCACACTAACACACACACACTCACACACGCGCACAAACACACACAAA